>NC_133658.1:503514105-504114105 GCF_037893015.1 Macrotis lagotis
CTTTCCACAGACCCCTTTCCCAAATTTTCCTGTTTTTCAATCTTACAGGTTTGTCATACTAGTGCTCTCCACATACCTCACTCTTCATAACTCCATATATCTAATCTAAACATTCCTGGTTGTTGTTTTAGTTACATTTAAGAGTCATAAATATGGGGCGGCTAGGTGGCGTAGTGGATAAAGCACCGGCCCTGGAGTCAGGAGTACCTGGGTTCAAATCCGGTCTCAGACACTTAATAATTACCTAGCTGTGTGGCCTTGGGCAAGCCACTTAACCCCGTTTGCCTTGCAAAAAAAACCTAAAAAAAAAGTCATAAATATAATTGGTAAGCCAGCAAAGGAAACTGAGAAAGAGCAACTAGACAGGTAGGAGGAGGCTTAGAAGGTAGGTGTCATGAAAATATATCTAGGAAAATATGAATGTCAAGTATCAATTGCTACAGATAGGTAGAGAAGAATGAAGACAATTTGGCAATCAAGAGATTGTTGTTCAATTTGGAGAGCATTTTCAGCTGAGTGATAAGTTCAAAATCAAAATTGCAAAAAATTTAAGGAGTAAGAGGTGAGGAAGCAGAGGCATCTGGTGTATATAGTTTTTGTTAGAAGATTGGCCTAGAAAGGAAAAAAAAATTAGTCTTTCAGATCAGGCAGCATGAAATGGGAAAAACATCTCATTTGGAAGTAATGAAAACTGCTTGGATATTGAAGGACTGTGAGGAAGAAATGAACATAAAGGCTAAGTGAAAGAGAAAATAAGGGCAAATGTGTTGTATAGAATTGGAATTTTAAAGCCAGAAGGGAACTTTAGAGATCATCTAATATCAGACACAGGCAGCTAAGTGGCACAGTGGATAGAGAGAGTAGGACCTGGAGTTAGGAAGTCTTTTTTTTTTTTTTGAGTTCAAATCCAGTCTCAGACACTTGGTAGCTGTGTAACCCTGGGCAATTCACTTAACCCTGTTTATTTCAGATATTCTTATGTAAAAATGAACTGGAGAAGGAGATGGCAAAGCACTGTATTGTATCTGCCAAGAAAAACCCCAAAATGGTTCATGGAGAGTCAGATACTATGAAAAATAACTGAATACAATCTTAATCATCCCAGTTTTCAAATTAGCAAATTGGGGTCAACTGCTTTTATTAAGCATCAACTATTTCATGACATTTATCAGTTTCAGTTACTAGATTAAAACTATGCCATACCAAATCATCTTTGTATCCTACACCATTCCTCTATGAATTTGCTATTTGATTTTAGTCAAAAAGATTGAAGATCAATTATGAAGTAGGATTTTTAAGCTTTTGCTTGCTTCCTGTTATTTGGATTCACGTGATGGTTTTCATGTTGTGTTGGCTTGCTATTACATAAATCATATATTTTTAATCAACTAATATATTGAATGCCTCTGTTCTTTTTAGGATGCACATTATTCTTCTATGAAAATGATGGGAGGTCTGGAATAGATCATAACAGCATTCCCAAGCATGCAGTCTGGGTGGAGAACAGCATTGTGCAAGCAGTACCCGAGCACCCAAAGAAAGACTTTGTTTTCTGTCTCAGTAACTCTCTTGGTGATGCATTCCTGTTTCAGGTTTGTCTGATCCTTTAGTTTGAAGGAATTTCACATCTCTGGTTCAAAGGCCTTCTAGCATGTTTGTTATTCCCTTCTTTTACTTAATGCTTTCCTCATATACAATATCCCACCTTTTTTACCTTTTATTGAGGTTTTTTTTTCCTTTTACACTCTCTCCAAAGAAAGGGCAAGAAAGAAAAAAAAAACTAACAGAACAGAACTTAAACTCAACATCAGGAATTGGAATACTCCCTGAATGGAGTCTAATATCCAAGATGTTGAGAAAACTCCCTTATCTGAGAGAAGGTGTGAATGAGGTATATAATATTTCCTTTTAAGACTAATCACAGTGTGGCACAAAGCACTGTGGGCTCCAGGTTATGTACATAAAGAATTTCTGATGATTGTATTTCATTTCATCTTTTAAAGTAATATGAAGTTTTGATGTACCAGAAGTGTAGATGTACAAAAACTTGAAAATTATAGGTCCTTTGTTCAATCCCTTTTTTTGCTAATTTATGATAGCTTTTTATATGAGACTTGAAAATATTTTGGTAACATTGTTTGCAAGGTTTTTTAAAAATCATTTTTGACAATCCAATGAACGAGGTTGAAGAAAAGATTTTCTTTTTTTAGGCAATGAATAATATCTCTTTATATTTCTCATGTAATGAGAAATTTTCTTTTTCTCCTTAATGAATTCATTTTTCTTTTGGTAAATTCCCTTCCCCTCATATTCCCCCTCTTTTAAGTCTGGCCTGCAGTTTTATTTTCTAGTTGCTATCTTAACATGAGAGGTAATATCTATTTGTGTTTATTATCTATCCAAAATTACCCAGTTTAGAAAGAATGTAAGGGTTGCTTATAATGTCTTCACTAGTGTTATAATCCTGTCTTCCACCTTAGAAACATAATGCCCATTTAATGTACATTTCAATTGATTTTTTAAATATATGGGTTTTTTAAGGTTTTTGCAAGGCAAATGGGGTTAAGTGGCTTGCCCAAGGCCACACAGCTAGGTAATTATTAAGTGTCTGAGGCTGGATTTGAACTCAGGTACTCCTGACTCCAGGACCAGTGCTCTATCCACTGCACCACCTAGCCGCCCCCTAAATATATGTTTTAAGTGAGGTTTCCTTGAGTCCTTACTTTGTGGTTTCTGGCTCTAATGATTGATATTTAGACCTTTCTGAAGCATCACACATAAGATAGACTTTAGCATTTCTTTTTTATATTTTCTATTTTTTCTTTTAAAAAATTACAATTTGCTATATCATTTTCTATCAAAAGCAAATGTCAATAAGATCAAATGAATAAATAACACACATATTAGTTATATCATAAGACCTCAATCATTAAAATTTCTGGCATCTTGTTGTCATGAAGAAGAGCATAAAAAGGACCTTTTATGAGTAAATTACCATTTTCTTAGTTTCCATGAATTCATTCTATGCCACACACAGTATAGTACCCATAAGAATTCTGGATTTTTTGTTTTTTACTTAATATCTATTTCACTTTACTTTTTTTCTCATTTTATTTTTTTTCAACTTACAAACATTTTTTCTCCCTCATCTCTCTACTTCCTTGTTGAGAAATACTTTAAAAAATCCTTGTATAGTCAATCAAAATATTGGTCACGTCCAAAAATATGTATTTCTATTCTCTATTTTGAATCTGTCACCTCTCAAAGTTGGTGAGTAGCATTCTTCACCATCATCATCATTCATCTGGAATCATGGTTGATCACAGTTCTCAGTTCTTAATTACATGTCTTTACAATGTTGGTATGAATATGTAAAATGTTTTTCTTATTTTGTTTATTTAAGTCTGCATCAGTTCATTTAAATCTTTTCAGATTTCTCTAAAACTATCCCTTTTGTCATGTCTTATTGCATGGTATAATATTCCATTATATTAACATACCATAATTTGTTATTCCATTCTTCTTCTTTATGATCCAGTTTTTGAATTTGGTGTCCTTCTTATTCTTCCCTCTCTACTATCCCAATTTCCTTCTATTTCTCTTTCTAGTTGAATGTATTTCTTCCTCAAATGCTTTATGGTGTGTTCTACCTTCATTTACCCAATTTAGAGGAAAATAATATTAGAGTGATGGCCTCTTCCTCTACCCCTTGTGCCTGATATGCATAGTCTTCTTCTTAAATACTCCTATTCTGTAAAATAATAAGTTCCCCCCACATTTCTTCCCACTAGTGTTTTTCCTTCCTTTTCCTTTCTTCTTTAAGATCATCAAATCATAATAGAAGCACTCTGTGTACCCTAATAATATTAAGTTTCTCAGGGAACACTTTCATCAAGACCCTTTATTAGAATTAAGCATTTCCTCCTTGGATAGTCCTTTTTGATTGCACACTCAAATTTACCTTTGTATGAGTAGACTGCTACCATGTTTCATCTAATTTCTCCCTCCACCCCTACAACACTGTTCTTCCACTGGTGAGTTTTTCCCAGAACTTCCACCTTGAAGAAGACCCCAGACTAACCCTGACCCTTTCTTTTCACCTCTACCTGGGCCATCTCCATTTTCAACTACCTTTAAGGTGTTGTCTTTTCACTGGAGATTATAAGTTCCTTGAGGACAGAGTTAGTCTTTTTTTTAACTTATTTTTGTGTCCCCAGTACTTAGTACAGGTGCCTGAAGTATGGGGAAACCCTTAATTAAAGCTTTTTGTCCTGGAACATTTATTTTGATTCCTGCTTTTGTATTTTAATTTCTATTCAGTTTTGCTCTTTATAACAGAAATTCTTCAAAGTTAAACTTTTAAGTTCTATCTTTCCCTTGTAAAAGTATATTCAGTTTTATTAGATAAGTTATTTTTTTTTTTTGGTTTAAGCTTGTATCTCTTGTCTTTGTTAATATTGTATTCTAAATACTTTTATTTTCTAGTGATAGCTGCTACATTTTTTGTAATCCTGACTGTGACTCTTTGATATTCAGATTCATTCTTTTCTGACTGTATATAACTTATATCTATATCTATCTATATTATATACCCATAAGCTTTGGAATTTTGCCCTGAAATTCTTAAAGTTTTCATTTTGGAACTTTATTTTAGGATGTGACTAGTGAATTTTATTTTCACTTTATCCTCTGATTCTAATACTAGGCAAATTCTCCTTTCATGATTTCTTGAAATATGATATCCAGGCTCTTTTTCTGCTCATGACTTACAGGAAATCCAATTATTCTTATTCATTCAGTAAATTTTTTTAAGACTGACTTATTTCATCCAGTCTAGAAGTCAAGGTATTCCTTACAAACCTGATCTCATTTCTGACTGGCATAGGATTATATTCTGTCTTGACTAGTTTGCTCCACCTTAGGCAACCTAGTGTTCCTCCCTCACTCTTCCTGGTGACTCACTGCATTGATGAAAAAAATAGTTCAGACACCCTAATCAGTCAAACCATCTTCAGCTCAGAACTCCTGAGCTCAAGACATCTGCTTAGCCTTAGCCACTCTGTTTGTTGGAATTATGGGTCTATGTTGTCACATATGACTAGTCTAATTATTCTCATAATCCTTGATCTGTTTTCCAGGTCAATTATTCTTGATAGGAAGTAAACTTTTCTTTTTTTCAGATTTTTGACTTTGTTTTAATATTTCTCATCGTTATTTGATTCATTGTAACTTTTCAAGTTTTTTTTAACTTTACTGTTTTTTTCACATTTTATATGAAGCCACTAATCCTCCCTTCAAATCTTACTCCAACATTCTCATTTCTTATGCAAGTGTTTTCTTTAGGCTTCTCATTTCATTTATATCAAGTTTTTTTAAAACTTTTAAAAACTCTGACTTTTATTTCTTTTAGGAATTCTAGCTGACCTTGTGTTCAAGCTGTGTTTTCTTTTGAAGCTTTTCTTGCAATTGTTTTGGAATTATTTTCTCCTTTGGAGTTTGTGTCTTAGACAACTCTGGCATGATAATAGCTTTTTATTTTGAAGTTCTTTTGTTCTTTACTCATTCTTCCAGACTTAATTCTTGGGTTAGGACTTTGTTTTAGAGTCAACATTGAACACTTCTGAAAAGAATATCAAAGCCTAATTTGTTTCTGTTCTCTGAGATCACAGCTGCTGTTTTCTTGAGGTGTTGATTGCTACATGTTTTGGTCTGCCCCTAACTGGAGCAGTCTTCTGATGGAGACTGTTGAACATCCTAGACTCTGTTGGCTATCTGGAAAGCTCTGCAATTGATGCAGTCCTTAGACAAGGATCAGAACTGACTCAGAGCCCTCACTTTTAGATCAGTGTCATACAACTGCTATTCCTTTACATTCCTGCTCTTTGCTTAGTACAGATGCTACAGACCAGGTTTGAGCTTGATCAGCTGGATGTACCATCATTTCACTCCTAGAGCACAGCTAACAATCAGACTCATGCTTAACCCCAGGTATCCTCAAAGTCCGTACTGGGTCTATAATAATTCTGGGAGCAGAGAATATATAGCCAGCTATATTAGACCCAGACCCAGATCCATGATTGCCTCTTGTCCTGGAACTCAGATTAGGATCAGTCCCTCATTCAGCTCTGAGGTTAATGGTGTCACAGATGTACTTTGACCCCTGTTCCTTCTCTCTGGGATGGAAAATTTACTCATTTTTTCCCCCTTGGATTTCTTAATCTCTATTTGTTCTGGTGCTGCTCTGTTCCATGTATGAGTTGTTGTTGTTGTTGTTGTTAATTATTGTTGTTGTTATTATTATTTAGTTTTTGCCAGGCAATGGGGTTAAGTGGCTTGCCCAAGGCCACACGGCTAGGTAATTATTAAGTGTCTGAGGCTGGATTTGAACTCAGGTCCTCCCGACTCCAGGGCCAGTGCTCTATCCACTGCGCCACCTAGCCACTCCAGAGTGGTTATTATTTTTAAATCAAACATTTACTTTTTATTCTTTCAATAACCCCCCCTTGAAAAAAACAAAACAAAAATCTTACAGCAACTATTTAATCAAACAAAATAGATTATATTGACATTGTTAAAAAATGTGGATCTCGGGGAAGCTAGGTGGCATTGTGGATAAGAGCACTGGCCTTGAAGTCAGGAGGACCTGAGTTCAAATCCGTCCTCAGACACTTACTAATTACTTAGCTGTGTGACCTTGGGCAAGTCACTTAACCCCATTGCCTTGCAAAAAGGAAAGAAAAAGAATGTGGGTCACATTCTACATATGTAATCCATCATCAGTTGTTCTTAGGTCTTTGTTATAGGTGCTGTAGAGGAGAGCTGGGCTCTTCCACTTCTTCCTGTTCTGCCATCATGGCTGTTCTTCTCTTACATAATAGAATTTGAAAGAAACTTGTGCATGTGGAAGAAGAACACTATGATTAACAGATTTCTTCTCCAATAGGAGAACAATCATATTTTTGGAAATAATAAGTTATTTTAGCTGCATGGATTGGTTCTGAACATAAATAGTTCCTACACCTTGTTTTCTATGGGTCTAACAGTATTACTCAGCCACAAATATATACATTTGAATTTATACATTAAAAAAATGAGGTTCTTATTACTAAAAAAAGTAATAGTGTGGGAATAAGTGACCTATATCTTTAGAAGAGATATAATATTTTCTGGAAAGTGGAGTGTTTACACAAACACATATACATACACATATACATATACAGTCTATGCATTTAATCTATTTAATATATAGTTCTTCCTAGTTAATCCTTAGATACTACATACCTCCCACATGATATAGTGAACTTCTAGTTCCTGTCATACCTATATAATTCCATTGCTTTCAGATGTCATATGCATTACGGAAAGCTTACAGCATTTTGCTTTATCCATCATCAATTCCTATAGTTATTTTTTGTTTATTAGGCAGAGTGAGCCAGACTTGGAATATAATAGTTTTTTTCTAAAGGTTTTTTTTTGTTTAAAAAAGTTTAACAAGTTCCTTAAGAGGTTTTGTTCAATGTGCATTATTAAAAGCATAAGATTTGTCTTTGAACTAAAAAAAATCTTTTTTTTAAAGAGTTTGACTTTACATTGCAAATGAAGACTAGATCATTGAGTCTCTCTTAAAAACTTCATGTTCACCTATTCAAAGTTCCGGGATTCTGATTTATAATGGTATGGAGTTCTACCTTGGAGTTTCTCTTGTTCCTATACATAATGTAGTGATATTAATTCTGGGTACCACACATAAGAAACATTTGCTAAACAAACATGATTTTATTTGGCCTGAAGGAGAAGAGATATAAGAGAGAGAGAATCAGAGTTGGGGTGAGGAGGTAGAGCAGGAAACAGCATTAGAGGTGGAAAGAACCTCAGCTTTCTTATAATCCAAATTCTTCCATTTTTACAGAGAAAACTGAGACCTAAGGAGTTTGTGACTTAACAAGGTCACACATTGATCAAGAGCTGTGTGATTCAATCCAAAGTCTTCTGAGAACATGTCTAGCAGCAGCCTTGCCACTGAAATTAGCTCTTAAGAACTAACCTAGGGGCAGCTAGGTGGAGCAGTGGATAGAGCACCTGTCCTGGAGTTGGGAGGACCTGAGTTCAAATGTGACCTCAGACACTTAATAATTACCCAGCTGTACGATCTTGGGCAAATCACTTAACCCCATTGCCTTGCGAAAATAAAACACAAAACAAAACAAAACAACAAAAAAAAAGAACTACCCTAGATTTACCATTTTTATGTTCTACTAGAGAACATAAAACCAAACCTTTACTTTAATTCTTCAAGCAAGAAATGGTGCTGTTTTCAGAGTTGAATTTCTAAAAGGAGAATTAATCAACTTCTACCCATTTCAGTTCTCCATTGGCTGCCAAATATTCTTTAAATAAGTAATTTTCTAGTCTTTCAGCTAATCAGCAAGCATTTGTTAAAACTCTTACTATATGCCTGACATTGTGTTAAATCTAAATATGTGCCAGGAAAGGAAAGAGAAAATCCAGGCATTAAATGAGATTTATTTAAAGATATTTTTTAGTCATTTGATGCCTCTAAAGGGAAAAAGATTGCAGGAGACTGTGGAGAAGAAGGAAGCTAGAGTTAAAACAACAATGGATTTCCAGTTTGCCTTTTTATACAAAATAGTATTTCATATATCTAACATGTTTTGCAGAGGTTCACTTAGTTTCTCACTTCACCAGGATCCTAGATCAGTGATTGATAAGGAAGTAATAAAGTTTGTTAGCTCCTGATCAGCCTTCTGGGATCTTTGAGTCTTATTATTGGTTAAACTGGATGAAGTACATAGGATTATAATGTTCCTTTCCTCTACCTTTGAAAAGATGATCCAAAAGTCTATTATTTGTGATTCTAAGACCTTTGAAATCATTGGGTCCCAAGTAGATACCTATCCATAAAGATGAAATTTTTTAAGTTAGGGAGATCTTTGGGGATATTTAAGGCAGTAAGATTGACAAAGAAAACAGTTTCTATGACCATAAAATTCTTTATCCTGTGACAAACTTGTGATAAACTTCCCTGAATTTAGCATTGAAGTTTGTCTTTAGATAATGTACTCAAAACTTTTCTCAAGTTTGTAGAAACATAACACAGCCTATGACTCTATTGTCATAACTTTTAAGAGCCCTGAGTACCTCTACTCCATGATGAAGCTTTATAGTACAACTTTAAATGGAGAGAAATGGAAAACTGAATTTAAATGACTAAATAATTAAATTAATAAATTATCAATTTCATCTTAACCCTCAGGTGCCAAAAGCATCTTATTGTAAAATAAATGCATTTTTTTGTAATTCAAGCTGTCAGTAGCTTTATTTTTTTATTTTCACATCATTTATATATATATATATTTAAATATTACTAGAAGGTCAAGAAAATTAGAAAATTTTGCCTGCCTCCTATTTTCTCACTGAAAAGTGATGAGTAGTACAGAAGTTCAGAGGGTACAACTAAGAAATATTTGTTCCTTCATGCCCCACTGTGAGGCAAGAGAATTTATTTTAATGAGATGCCCTTTAATAGGCTTAAAGGCCCTAATTAAATTTACCCTAAAGAAGGGTTAAGAAAGATTATTAATTTCCTAAAGTAGATTCCAGGATGTTGGAATTTATGGATCGGAAGAAGTGATGTGAAGCATTTTTGTCAAATGAGAAATTCTGCTACGAATGTTGGTGATTTGTTAACCCTGAAACCTTTAAATAAAATATTCCAGATTGCTTAACGAGCTACAGGAGGCAGCTTGCATTCATGTCAGCAAAGTTTATTCTCATGAATAATGACAATTTTTGTTGGAAAGCTATTTTAATGTATTGTGTATCTCTGAAAATTGATTTAGCCTAAAAATAGAGATTGGCACTGACTGCTATTTAGTCAGGCCAGCAGGAACAAAATTTTTTTCTAATGTAACTGCCTTTGACGACAACCATAAGACGAGGTAATATTTAACTAGGTTTTAAATAGGTATGGAGTTCTGAGGTAATTCTCAGTGTAGAAGCTAAAATTTAAAGAGTCAAGAATGTTAAGATGTATGAATTGAACATATTTCCATTAACCTGTTTTGGGAAGGAGAGATAAAGAGTTCTTTAAAAAAATAACCAAACTAGACTTTTGGTAAAGATTGTAGAAAACTATCTAATTGCTAAGGAACCCTCAGCTATATTAAGCATTTTAATGACAGAGAGAGGGAAAGAAAAGTGTAGGGTTGAAGGAGACATTGCTTATCATATCAGAAAAGCTCAGTAAACAATGGTGCTTAGTATGGTCATACAACTCCAGCTTCCTACTTTATCTAGGCTCCCTGCTACTGCATCCATCTCTGTAGCCCCTAAAATGCCATTATCAGAACTAAGACCTATATTATCTACCACAGAATTGATCTGACTTAGAGCTTCACGCCTTCCATCTCCCCAAACTTCAGCACAAAAATGTCCAAAGGCTGATAGGGAAGACCAACTTCCCCATCCATGATCTGAAATTGATAAGCTGGACTTATACTCTCTCTTTACTCCTACTGAGGCACTGTAATTCTACACCCAAGAAGTGATCTCCACTCTTCAACCCTTACCTCTCCCTACCTTAGGGAAAACAACTTCCTCACTTCCATCCATCTCCAACTGCCTATTAGACATCCCCAAACTGAGCTCATTATCGTTCCCCTTAAACCTTCCCTTCTTCCTCAGTTCCTTTAACTGTTGAGGGTACTGCCATCCTTCTAATCACCTAGGCTCACAATCTAGGTCTTCTCTCCCCCATCATATCTGATCTGTTGCCAAGTCTTGTTTATTTTACATTCTTAATATCTATCACATATCATCAATCTACCAATTCTCATCATTCTTATATTATTGTAATGACCGATTATTCTACCTACCACAAGTTTCTCTCTATTCATCTGTCAAAATTCAAACTTTTACACAAATCTGATCATGTAACCATCCCATCCTTGTCTAAATTCAATAAACTCCATTGACTTCCTATCACTTCCAGGATCAAATATAAAATCTGCTGTTTGGCATTCAAAATTCTTCATAACTTGGTCCCCTTCCTACCTTTGCATTCTTTTTATACACTAACTCCTTAGCCCTTAATATAGTCTTCAATCCAGTGATACTAGCCATGTGACTCTTTTTTTTTAATTATTTTATTTGCTATTTTATTTTCCCCAGTTACATCTAAAAACAATTTTTAGCAAATTATGTTTTCCTCCCTCCCCATACCTCCCCTCATTGTGAAAGCAAGCAATTTGATATAGCTGATAAATGTGTAGTCATATAAAACATTTCCATAATAGTCATGTTGTGAAAGAGAACATAAACTCTCCCCCCCCAAAGAAACCTAAAGAAAGTAAAAAAAAAAAATTATGCTTCATTCTGTATTCTGAAAACTATCACTGTTTTTCTGGGGAAGGATAATACTCTGTACCATGAGTTCTTCAGAATTGTCTTGGGTCTTTATATTCATGTATCTCTTCTTTGAGCAAGTCACTCTATTTTCCCATTCATGAAATGTTCTCCCACCTCCTCTCTGCCTTCTGGCTTCCCTGGTGTCTTTTGAGTGAGCTCTATTTAAAATCCCACCTTCTACTTTCCCCCAATAGACTTGGAGCTCTTTCAGAGCTGTTTCCCTTTTTTAAAAAAAAATATTCCTGGCTCTTACATAGTGCCTAGTATATAATAGTAGTTGCTTAATAAATATTTATTGACCAACTGCACAGAGATTCTTCATGATTCCTACTCAGTAGTTTTATGTCTGTTATGATATATTTTATTTCATTTTTGTTATTATTCAGTGCTTTACATTTATATTCTTCCATTTCTCAAAATACTCGATCATTTAAAGATAAAAAGATATGAGATTGCTTAGTAGTCTACAAATAAATCTTAAGTTTCTTAAGTCTGAACATGTCTCTGTCATCCTCATGTCTGCTTTTGCATTGAAGTTGCTAAATATCAAAAAATATGTTTGCTTGACTTGAAGGACCATGTCAAATTATTATTCTACTTATTAATTTCCTGCAGTAGACACTGAATCATAAGCTGCAATTATCTTCATGGTAGGCTTTTTGCTTATGCTTATTGTGAGAACTACAAATGACCAAGTTTTCCATAAAATGTTTCTTATTAGCTTTGAAAACACAAAAATCAACCAACTGTGAATTGTTTACCTCTTCAAAAAGAAAAAGCCTGCAACTTCCTTATGTTCCTAGTTTCATTTATTGAGAAAATGTTGATTTTTGTTATGGTTCCAGTTATATATCAGATCAGTTTTCATTGATCAGCAATTTCATAATTTGAATACCAACAATTAAGTTAGTGTTTAAAGGCTATTTTAAAACTTTACTAACTTCTGCCCTTTTTAGGCTTCTTTCTCTGTAGAAGCAGAAGGGGGCTTCATAGAGATTAGGGCCATTGGAAAGTTTTCTGTTTCTTGTGTTGGCATAACTAAGAATTCACTGAATTCTTCAGATCTTCTAGTAATCCAGTCGGTTACTTGGCTCATAATCTTCCCGACTTTGTAGAACCTAACCAGAGCTTGTCTTCTTATTGCCTTTCAGGTCAGCATAGTCTTCAAGGCTACAGGGACCCCTCTAAGCTACATTGAGCTATCAAAGGATAATTTGTACCTGTACTTATTAGTCTGAGCAACTTCATAATGTAGGATCTTTATTTAATAAACTCCAAAGCTCATACATCATTGAACTAGCTCTAAGAATTAATTACTTCCTTTAGTTAGTCCTTACAGGAAATCAGTGTAACTTGTCTTTTTCATTGTTATGTCTAAAGATATGATCTTGAGAATGATGAGACTAACATATTCTTCTTAGTCCAGGATTGTATCTGATAGTTTCATAAAATATGACTCTCTGCTACTTCTCCATTCTATCCAGACCATCAGCCAGACTGAGTTAGAAAACTGGATTACAGCAATCCATTCTGCTTGTGCAACTGCTGTAGCTAGACACCACCACAAAGAAGACACTCTTCGACTCTTGAAATCAGAGATCAAAAAACTAGAACAAAAGATTGATATGGATGAGAAGATGAAGAAAATGGGTGATATGCAGCTATCTTCAGTAACTGATTCTAAGAAGAAGAAAACCATACTTGATCAGGTAGGTTTTCTTAATTTTTTTTTGGTGAAATCCTTAGATTTTTTTGAAAGGTTTTGTTGCTATGAAATTAGGAAAAAATAGATTATTGTGTAGTTATCAACCTTCAGTCTATATACTAAGTTCATTATTTTAACTGACAATTTTCCTCAATCTTGGATCAAGGTTGTTTATTCATGAGTTAAATGAGAATGATATTACCTAAGGCAAAAGCCAATAGAAGCTCATTAATCTTCCATGAGATCCACTATTTGGGAAAAACAGACTTGTTTCATTGTAAAGATTGAGACTTTATTCCCTTTATTGATTTCTTGGCTCAGAATCCATCATAAAGTTTTGACCCTTTAATAAATTTAAGAGTTAGATAATTCTGTTGAACCAAAAGTACATGGCATTTTAAATAATAACTATGTAAATTTATACTGTAAGTTAGGTACTGTTCCATACTTTAATGATCCATCAAAGAATATTTGTACCTAGACTTATGTTTGGGCAACTTCATGGTGTAAGATATATATTTATTTAACTCTAAAGTCGGAGTTCATAGGTTGTTGAATTAATTGCTTTCTTTAGTGATTTCTTACAGAAGGTTAAATAATTTGTCTTTTTCCATAGTTATGTCATTAAATATGCATAATTATTTTCTTAAAAAAACAAAGATGAAATTAAAATAGAAACTAAATATTTGTCTTTTTTAAAAAAAGTCTACATGGAGGGATGGCTAGATGGCTCAGTGGATAGAGCACCAGCCCTGGAGTCAGGAGTACCTGAGTTCAAATCTAGCCTTGGACACCTAATAATTACCTAGCTGTGTGGCCTTGGGCAAGCCATTTAACCCCATTTGCCTTGTAAAAAAAAAGTCTACATGGCTATTTTTTCTTAATAATTCTTTGAAATTTCAATGTTGCCATAAGCAACATGTCACCTTCTGCTTGTAACCCTAATTTCCCTCTATTATATTGTATTACATTTCAAACCTCAGTATCTCAAAAACTGCTGCGGCTTCTTAGCCAAGTAGTTTATAAAGAATGGTAAGGAGTATTTATTTAGTTTGGTTTCTGGCTCCTGTGTATCTCCTCTTTTGATCTTTCTACCCCCTCTCTGAATCTCTACTACTCTACTCTATGTCTTTTGCAAATATACTGTGTTACTCTATTTTTGGTTCCAAATAAATCTCACCCCAAAAAATCCCCCAAAACAAAAAGCACAAAATTGCATATATAATTTTATTTGATATAGAAAGTATACAAGACCATATTGATCTAAAAGAATCAGAATATACTGAGTATTTTTTTTTCAGCTTTCCTTTAGGGCTTCTAACTTTTTTGCAAATTATTTACTAGGAAGTATATAATGGAGAATGGAAGGAAAGGTAAGTGGTTATGTTGAAGTTTCTGCACCTACCATTAGTATGGAATCAGAGTCTTTTCAGGAAAAAAAATATCCCTAAATATAAAAATACCTGATTTCTTTCCATTTGGAAATTTGATGTTATTCCCCCCCGCCCAGGTTTATAAACATTTCTTGAAGCGTAGATAAAATTTCTGCGATTCTTGTGCATGGAACATGTTAACTTGTGTATTTATCTTCTCTCCTTCATTTCTCTTTGTTGTAGATATTTGTTTGGGAGCAAAACCTTGAACAATTCCAAATGGATCTATTTCGATACCGTTGTTACTTAGCTAGCTTACAAGGAGGGGAGTTGCCAAATCCTAAAAGGCTACTTGCTTTTGCCAGTCGACCAACCAAAGTAGCCATGGGCCGCCTTGGAATTTTTTCTGTATCCTCCTTTCATGCCCTGGTGAGTTTGATATAATGGTCAGTGGTTGTTGCTTAAAATGTTCAATTTAATCATTAATCCCTAGCAGGACTTGACAGAGTTACCCAGCATTCATATGTCATTATTGTGTAGAAGTTTCTGGTTCTTTTCATACTTTGTATTTAATACAAATCTTTATTCAGTTGCATTCTGGGGTTTATTATGTAAGCCTCAGTCTTGATGGGGTTTATTACTTTTCAAAGCTAATATGAAATTGTAAAGGCTAAATAGATGCTTGCACACCCTTTTCCTATGAAATTGCATCCCAATGTAGAGTCACCATGGATACCATTCCCACACTTGGATGTTGAACCATAGAGCTTTTTGGACTAAATTAGTCTGTTGCTTTTTCTAGTCTATTATCTTACTTGGGTAGAACTGTGGAAGCAGCTGTACTCGTCAATTGAATACAGAGCTGTAATTCAGTCAGAGGTGTTTTTAGGCTCTCTGAATATTAGCATCATTATCCAAATAATATGGACAAATTATAATTAAAAAGATGTTACAAAATTTGGGAATTGGATGAACCCTCTGTAGCCATTTGGTCCAGCCCATACTTTAAAAATACCTGATAAGGTTGTCAACCAGTTTCTGTTCAAAAACCTCTAAGAGGTCTTCCGACACAGCACCTCTATAGGCAACCTATTCTATTTTTGGACAGTTCTAATTGTTAGCAAGTATTTCCTGGCATTATGTATAAATTTATTTCTTTGTACTTGAATTCTCATTTTCTTTATCTCTATCCTTGGGGCAATAGAGAGAAAATCTGATCCTTCTTCAGATATTTGAAGACAATTATATCTACAACTCTTCTCATATTTTGGCTACACATGCTCAGTTTCCTTCAGTCAGCCCCCCACAGCATATTGATTTGAAGTCCTTCATCATCTTAGGTGCCCTGCTAAACACCCTCAAATTTATTAGTGGCCTTCTTAAATTCTGTCACCCAGAACTAGATATGGTACTTCAGGATGAAGTCTGATGGGAGTAGGATATCACCTTCCTATTCTTGGGATCTATTATAAATTATAAGAACTATCATTTAGAACTTATGTTTTCCTAACACTGATTATAAAATGGCTCTCAGGCTCCTTGGCCCCTTTTCCATCTTTAAATACTATCACTTTTAGTAGTAGAGAAGCTATGTGTGGAATAAATCCATTAATGGATTCTCTATTCCTGGGTCTACTTTAGTTTTTCCCAGATAAGTGAAAAAAAATAGAAATGCTAAATCCTGAGGCATTGTTTTCTTCTAAGGACTGTCATCAATTGTATTAATTATAAATAAGTCAATAAAAACTTTATTTTAAAAATTCCAAATGTTGTTGTTGAGTCATTTTAGTTGTCTGACTCCTCATGACCCCATTTGGGGCTTTCTTCATAAAGATACTGGAATAGTTTGCCATTTCCTTTTCCAGCTCATTTTAGAGATGAGAAACATACACATGGGGTTTAGGTGACTTTTCCCATCCTACAGCTTGTAAGTGTCTGTGACCAGACTTAAACTCAGATCCTCCTGACTCTAGGGCTTTAATGCTATCCACTGTACCACCTAAATGATGGGCATCTAAATAATTTTACAAAAGAATAATTTTAATGTTATACCAATCAAAATTGTGGCAAATACATTCCTTGCACCTGGGGAAGGAGTTCATGGATGACAAATATCTCCTGACTTTTTTCCCCCATAAATAGCAATATTCTTGATATTGCTCAGTATTACTGCTCAGTTCTACTCATTTAAGCATTTTATGTGATACATTGGCTATTAGCAGTGAGATCTGAGGGGAAGACAATTCTATGATTGTTCTGCAAATGGTTTAAAAATTTTGAAATTTCCCTTTGTGACTTTCTTTCAATTCAATTCAGTGACTTATTGGAAAAAACATCAAATGAATACTCTGCAAAAGCATTGTGCTAAATACTCAAAACTTTTTGCTGTCTTCCTTTCCTTCTTTCTGTGATGTATTAAACTAATACAAATATGGTTATGTGCACAGTAGACTTCTCTTTTCTCAATTGATTTTGAACTTAAATGCAAAAAAGAGAGGGGAACAACATTTCCATGTACACAGCACAACATAAAAAGAAGATTCAGTGTAAAACCACAAATTTTCATTTTAGGCTGTTCAATTTAAAAAGTCCCTATGTAATACATACTAGGCATTATTTTCGAAGCTACCCAGTTTTATTCCCTTGTTTCCTTCCCTATATTGGAAAAATCTACAATTAAACACAACTACACACACACACACACACACACACACATTATTTACACCTATTCACACAAATATGAAACCATATAATAGATACTTCTATTTATCAGTTCTTTCTTTGCAGGTGAATAGTACCTTCCTTCGTAAGTCCTTTAGAGTGACCTTGAGTATTTATGCTGCTCAAGTCATTCGAAGTTGTTCTTTGGAAATATGTACAAGAACTATGTTGTACTGTTCATTTCACTTTTTATTATTTCATGTTTAATCTTAAGGGTAGCTAGGTGGCACAGTGGATAGAGTACTGGCCTTGGGTCAAATCCGGCTTCAGACACTTAATAATAACCTAGCTGTGTGACCTTGAGCAAGTCATTTAACCCCATTGCCTTGCAAAAAAAAAACCTTAAGACATTTCATATTAAGTCTTAACATCATTTCCTAAAATTAGCTAGCTAATCATTTCTTATAGCATAGTATTCATTTCATCACAAATATATACAACTTATTCAGCCATTCCTCAATTAAAGGGAGTCTGTCATTTTAGCTAACCTAATATGTATAAGACAATATTTCAAAGTTCTTTTAATTTGCACTTATCTGATAATAATTTGGAGAAGTTGTATATTTTGCTTTTTCATCAAAAAAACTGCTTGTTTATATCCTCTGACTGTTTATCAAATGGGGAATGACTCATATCCTTATATTTTTTGATTTTAGAGATTTCCCCCAGTTTTTTGCTTTACTTTTAATCTTGCCTATTTTTTATATGAACAGAACCTTTTTAATTTAATATGATTGGAATTATCCATTTTGTACCTCATACTGCTCTCTGTTTCTTATTTAATCATAAATTATTCTATTGTCCATAAATTATGATTAAGTCATATATTCCATATTCTCCTAATTTTTTGTGATATCTCCCTTTATATCAAGATAATGAATCTAGTCTGACCTTATCTTGGTAAATGATTTAAGATTTTGGTTTATGCCGGACTGCTTTCCAGCTTCCTCAACAAATTTTTTTTACCAAATAATAAATTCTTATCCTCAAAACTTAAATCTTTCCATTTTTCAAACAGATTACTACTGTGTAATGTATGTCTTTTCTGTTCCACTTATCTACCTTTCTATTTCATAGCCACAATCAAATCATTTTGATATTTACTGTTTTATAAAATAGTTTAAGATCTGGTACTGCTGAATGAATCTCCTTACATTTTTTTTATTACATGTTGGACCTCTTTCCTTTACATTTCATTTCATGAAATTATTGATTTTTTTGTTCTTCTAAATGAATTTTGCTATTATTTTTTTCTAATATTAAAATAGTTTTCTGATAATTTATTTGAAATGGCATGGAATAAATAGACAAAATTGTAATTTTTATTATTGACTTTGCCTACACCTGAAAAATTAATATTTTTCCTATTATTTAAATCTGACTTTTATTTGGTTAAAGAATATTTTATAATTATTTTCATGTGATTCCTGAGTCTGTTTTGGCAAGCATACTCTCAGATATTTTATACTGTCTACTGCTATTTAAATCTCTTTTTTTCAGGGTTATATTGGTGAAATGTAAAAATGTTGATGATTTATTTGGTTTTATTTTACATCCTACTACTTTCCTAAAATTATTAATCATTTCAACTAAATTTTTAAATTGAATTTTATGTTGTTATTTGTAAGACAGTGGGGTTAAATGACTTGCCCAAGGTCACACAGCTAAGTATAAAGTGACAGAGTTCTGATTTGAACTCAGGTCCTCCTGATTCCAGGACTGGTTCTCTATCTACTGTGCCAGCTAGCTGCCCTTAACATTCAGTCTTTAGAATTTTCCAAATATATCATCATGTTATCTGCAAAAAGAGATAGTTTATGACCTCATTTCCTATTCTTATTCCTTTAATTTCTTTTTCTTTTTGCCATTGCTAACATTTCTAAAATAATATTGAGTAATAATAGTGACATTTAGTATAGTTTCCCTATTTATCTCTCTTTTACTCTTTTTTTCTCTTTTCAGTTTTTTGCAAGGCAGTGGGTTTAAGTGATTTACCCAAGATCACACAGCTAGGTAATAATTAAGTGTCTAAGACCACATTTGAACTGTGGTCCTCCAGACTCTAGGGATGGTACTCTATCCACTATGCCACCTAGCTGCCCCTCTTTTAATTGAATCTGTTTTAGCTTTAACTTTGTCCACAATCATGATTGCTACGCCTGCTTTTTTTTTACATCAGCTGAAATATAATAAATTCTAATCTAGCCCTTTATTTTAACTCTGTGTGTATTTCTTGTTTTTAATTGTGTTTCTTATAAACAACATCTTGTGGGATTCTGATTTTTAATCAATTTTATTCATTTCTTTTTTCACGGATAAATTTATCACATTCACATTCAACGTTATAATTACTTAGCTGTGGATTTCCTTCCCTTCATCCCATTTATCCTTCTCACCCTATTTACCTATCCCTTCCCCTAAGTTTTGAGTCTCTTTTTCTAGTTTGTTAACTTTCTTTTCATAATTTTTTTGTATCACTCTTACTTTTTGCCTGTCTTTATTTGATTTTTGAAGTCTTTTTAAGTTCTTCCAAGGATTCTTTTAAAACTTATGACCCAGGGCAGCTAGGTGGCTCAGGGGATCGAGCCAAGGCCTCAGACACTTAATAATTACCTTGCTGTGTGGCCTTGGGCAAGCCACTTAACCCCATTTGCCTTGCAAAAACCTAAAAAACAAAACAAAGTAAAACTTATGACCCTTTGATGTTTCTCTTTTAAGTAACTATAGCCTTTCTAAAACAAAAATGTGATTTTATTTTTTTCCAATTACATATAAAGATAGTTTTCAACATTCATTTTTTTGATGTTTTTGATTTCCACATTTTTCTATCACCTTCTTTTCCCTGCCCCCTCCCCATGACAGCAAAAATCTAATATAGTGTATGCATGTGCAGTCATGGTTAACATATTTCCATATCAGTCATGTTGTGGAAAGGGAATCAGTATTAGAGGGAGGAAAAAACCATGAGAAAGAAAGAAAAAAACATAAAACAAGTTTTAAAAAGTGAAAATAATATGTTTTGGTCTGCATTCAGACTCTAATTCTTTCTCTGGATGTGGATGGCATTTTCCATCAAAATTCTTTAGAATTGTCTTTGATCATTATACTATTGAGAAGAACTAAGTCCGTCATAGCTTTTCATGGCACAGTATTGCTGTTAATATATAATATTCTCCTGGTTCTGCTCACTCCCTCAGCATCAATTCATATAAGTCTTTCCAGGCTTTTCTGAAGTCTTTCCTCTGATGATTTCTTATGGAACAATAGTAAGGAGTAACCCTGTCAAATTCTTTATCTTCCTCTGAATATGAACCCAGATCTTCGCTATAGTATCAGTCATCAGGTTCTTTCCCTTATGCTTTCTCAATTTATTTCATTTTGTTTTGTTTTATTTTTAGCAGTTTTATTGTGATCAGATTCTAGTCCTCAAGTGTAGGGAATGATGCCCATGCAGCTTACTATTATTTTCTGAGCTCTGTCCTAGGGCTTAACTTTGAACACTCCTCTGAACCCCCAGATAGTTGTCCCACAGCTCTTCTCCCTGCAGACCCTCCAGAGAAGGCAAACTCCAACCCTTCCCTCCACCTCCAGAGAGGGATTCTGCTCCTGTCACAGTCAGCAGAGTCCCTGCTCCCTGCCTGACAGTCATGGAGTATATACTTGCTCCTTCTCATCCTCTTCACCCACACCTACAGTTTGAGAATATCTGATCAGCACAGCTGCTTCTGTTTCTCTGCTTTAGTGGAGGGTCCTACACTCTTCCCCCCTTGGCTGTCCGACCTGAGGTAAAAGTTCCTCTGGTCCAGGCTACCACCCCCTTCCCAGCTAACCCAAGGCTTGGGATTTGTTAATTCAGCAGAGTCTTCCTGGAGGTTCAGTCTTTTCTAAAGTCCTCTTCAGCTGTCTCATGAAGACAACTGCTTCCACTTGACCTTTATTTCTGCTACTCACTTTGAGGTGATGCTCTATCTTGTTTGTGGGGGGGGAAATTAGAAGAATCTGGGATTTTCTGACCTATTTTGCCATCTTTCCAGAATCCTTTGCAACTTATCTTTTTAATATAGAATTCAGGTTTCAGTGGAACAAGTCATGTAGCTGGTAAGCTGATTTGTTCTATAAAACTCTTTCCAAAAAAAACCCAACAAACCCAGACACCACTTATTTATGGGCACTTCTGTTTCACTTCCACTACCCTCTCCCATTTGAACATTAAAAAGAAAAATAGAAAAGCAGACTCTTATAAGAATTATGCATAGTTCAGCAAAATAAATTTTCCCATTAGTCATGTCCAAAAAATACACATTGAATTATTCATTTTTAAGTTCATTACCTGCAATCAGAGATAGGTAGTATAGTCCATCTTGAGTCTTCTAGACGTAATGTATTCCTGTTGTATTCATCTTCAATACCAATAATTTTCTGAATCTAACTTGAGATGTTTTGGGGAAAAGTAACCATTAATATAAGGTTTACAGGGCTATAGTTACTATTTGGCTCCCTTTTTCACAAAAGAAAGCCAATGGGTGGACCAATTTGGGCTTGACATACTTCACCTGAAATCCTTGGGATTTGATTACAATATTTAGATGACAGTGATACATGTTATCTCTGATCTTTCCCCTCCACTCTTCTCTTCTACATTCTTTGTTTTTTTATTTTTATTTTTTTGACTTTTGTTATGTGACATCTTCAGTAATCTCAACTCTGTTTTGATGTGGATGATGATACTTTCATCAAACCCTACTCATTTCAACCTACTGAACTTTTATATATATGCAGGGCCAAAACTAATTTTTAAGGTTCTCTAAACATTGACATCAATATTCAAATAGTATGAGCAAACTTGAGAAGATATTATAGAATTGGAGAAGTAGCTGATCCATTGGTAGCCAGTTTTGTCTGAGGTTTTTTGATTCCTAATTTAATGTTTATTTAACAAGAAGTATGATTTGCTTCCACAAAGGTTCATAACACAGTAGTTAATTATCACTGCATTTTATATGGGTGGCTACAGAAGTATTGGCAATCATATTTTTGACATGTATAAACTGGGCCTTCCTGTATGTGCTTACCACTTCCCCTAACCCACGCAAAATGATTATTTCTCAGGCAGCAAAAGCTTTGTTTGCTGCTTTTTCCTCCTTTGGGACAGGCAATCTTACGCTTGCATTAATGCAAATAGAAGCTTTGCTACACCTGTTCTCTTCTCTTCCTGGTCCTTTCATTATGTTTATGCTATCAACACTGAAAGTAAAGTAGAATTTCTCACCAATTTCTCACCAAAATGTAGATTAGTCATGTAGTCTTTCTGTTACCCAGCAATAAATTATCCCTAAACTCTGTAGCAATTATGTTTGGGGAGTTAACTGCATGAACAACTATTTAAAAGTAGGCTTTAGGATATTCACTCTGGTCTTTTATTTCAAGTCAGACTTGTTCCTCCTGCTGTTCCCTTTTTCACAAAAGAAAACCAGTGGGTGGGCCAATTCGGGCTTGTCAGGCTTCACCTGAAACCCTTGGGACTTGATTACAACATTTAGGATAAAGTTCAAGTCTGAACTATTGGTCTGATGATCTCCTTCCCTACTCTCCCTCACCCCTATTTTGATGAAAATATATTCACATGTTCTGATTTATTAAAAAACTTAATGCTCTGTTTGTAACTCAATTTTCCCCCACTTATTTTTGAGGAAATATTGCTTTTTCCATGAGAAAGGAACTGTTTTATGCCTTTATTTTGCCTCTTCAAATTTATATTTGATAGTTACTGAATCTCAATATTCTTTACCTAACATTTGTTAAGGTCCTCCCTGAATAATATGTTGAATTACTCAGATAGGCATGTTGGCAGTGAGTGGTCTGTTTGGAAGTATCTCAACTAAAGGAACAGCTAGTTCAAATCTGGGATTCCTTTGGAGGGCATGTTTCTAATCAGTTATTTGAAACTTTTGGAGCATATTCAAAATGGCATAGTGGGTAGAGAATGAGACATGGAGTCAGGAAGATCTGAATTCAGATTTGACCTCAGACACTTCTTAACTGTGTCACCCTGGGCAAGATCTTTCACCTCTGTTTCCTCATCTGTAAGATGGAGATAATAGTGGCCTCTACTTCCTAGAATTGTTGTGAAGGTCAAATGAGATAATAATTGTAAAATGCTTAGGACACTTCTTAGCATATAGTTAGCACTACATAAATTTTAGTTATTATTATTATTATTATTATTATAAATATAGTGGTAATGGCAGTGGCATTGTTACTGTCTTCTTGATCTTTGATTCAGAAACCCTTTTGCTATTATCAGGTGGCAGCTCGAACAGGTGAGACTGGGGTAAGACGAAGAACTCAGGCCATGTCCAGAACTGCAAGCAAGAGAAGAAGCAGATTTTCTTCTCTTTGGGGTCTGGACACTACCTCAAAGAAGAAACAGGGGAGGCCAAGCATCAATCAGGTAGGAGTCAGAAATACTCTTGGTGTTATCATATTAATAAAATGAGTAGACCTTCATTAACAGAAGTAAACTGTCCAAAGTAAGGTAGAAGGTAGTTCCCCTGTGCCATGTCATGATCAGATCACACCTCAGTATTAATATATTCATTTCTGAGTGCCTCAGATGGGACATTAACAAACTGGAGCAAGTCTAGAAGATGGTGAGTTATATTGCCAGTGAAGAATCTGAGAACTTTTTGCCTTTATTTTATAGGCAGCATTACAACTATTCTAAAATATTGATATGAATTTAAAATATTTATGGTTGCTCTTCTCTACAAGGAGAAAGGGATAAAATTTATAATTATAGTTTTTAGTAATAGCAAATATATATCTATGTAAATTGAATTTGTAAGAAGGTAGATGTTAAAAATCAGAAGTTGCCTCAAAACTGAGTTCCTTAAGTCTACACTAACCAGAAGGACAACTTTTTAGCAATCTGACATTCAGCCTAGTGCTTGGATATCAGAGATGTTTAATGAGTTGTTATGATGTCCTTCCATTTTTAGTATCTATTCAGTAGTAGTTACCCCTATTACCCTTATTTCCCCCCCTCCTAGAGTCATTCCATGTAGCAAATAATTGGATTATTTTTATGAGAATAAAAATCAGCACAACTAATCAGTACATTGAAAAAAGTCTAAAAATATGTGCAGTGTATAACATCTGTGGATCTCCCACCTCCTCAAAGTTGGGGAGGAGTGGAGGAGGGAGATCAGATTCTCTTCTTGTGTCCCTTTTTTTGAGTCTCATTAGGTCTTTATAGTTTTGTTATGTTCACTTTTGATTTTGTGTGTGTGTATGTGTGTGTGTTTGGTTCTTTCCATTGTCACAATTCCAAATTGCTTTCTAAGGTGATTTAACCTTTTTTGCAGCTCTACCAACAATGTATTAGTGTACCTATTCTTCCACAAGAGTAGCTAGGTAGATCACTGAGTTGACCGCCAGACCCAGAGTAAGGTCAAATCTGACCTCAGGGAGCGGCTAGGTGCCTTAGTGGATAGAGCACTGTCCCTGGAGTCAGGAGTACCTGAGTTCAAATCCTGTCTCAGACACTTAATGATCACCTAGCCTTGTGGCCTTGGGCAAGCTATTTAACCCCATTTGCCTTGCAAAAACCTCAAAAAAAAATCTGGCCTCAGATAATTTACTAGCTAGGTGACCCTGGGCAAATCACTTAATCCTTTTTACCTTAGTTCCTCACCTGGAAAATGATCTGGATAAGGAAATGATAAACCACTCTAGTATCTTTGCCAAGAAAGCCTCAGATAAGGTCCTGAAGACTAAAACAATTAACCAACAACAAAATTCTTCCATAACTCTCCATTTTCAAGTTATTTCTATTTTTTGACTTTCTTTTTTAGTTGTGTTTTTTGGCAAGGCAATGGGGTTAAGTGGTTTGCCCAAGGTCACATGGCTAGGTGATCATTAAGTGTCTGAGGCTGGTTTTGAACTCAGGTACTCCTGACTCCAGGGCCGGTGCTCTATCTACTGCACCACCTAGCTGCCCCACCATTTTTGGACATTCGTGACAATTTGCACTGTGTGAGGTAAAATCTCAGAGTTGCTTTGATTTGCACTTCTCTATTGGTGATTTGGAACATTTTTTCATATGGTTGTAGATACTTTGAAATTCATCTTTTGAAAACTATTCATATCCTTTCCCCATTTCTCTTTAGGAAATGGCTGTTTGTTAAATACAAGTATTGTGTGTGTGTGTGTGTGTGTAGATATACATATAATATCTCTGACAGGGGTTTGATATCCAAATACATGTAAGGCTAAAACCTTCATTGTGCCATGAACTACTTGAAACTGGGGAAGCATCAGTGTTCTTGTTCTCGAGGGGCTTGTTTTCTTTAGGAGGAGGTAACACCCAAATATATATATATATTTATATTTATATATTATATATATTATACATAATTTTATATGTGTGTGTGTGTGTGTGTGTGTACACAGAATAATTAAATACAAGGCAGTCTTATCTGAGGGAGGCATTAGAAGCTGGCAAGATGAGAAAAGACCTTGAGGTAGCAGTTGAGTTAAGCCTTGAAGGTAACCGGGGGTTCCAAAAGCAGAGGATGTGAGGGAGAGTCAATTCCAATGATGAATGTTAGGATGTTATGGGTAAGGAACAGGAAGAAATCGAATTTGGCTGGATGGTAGAATATATAAATAGGAATGATTATATAAAAAGGTTGAAAGGGGCAACTAGGTGGCGTAGTGAATAGAGCACCAGCCATGGAGTCAGAAGGACCTGAGTTCAAATCTGGTCTCAGATATTTAATAATAACTTAGCTGTGTGACCATGGGCAAGTCACTTAACCCTCTACCTTGCAAAAAAAAAATTAAAAACGCTGAAAATTAGTTTGATATCCTGTTGGAAAAAAACTTTAAATACTAGAAAAGAAAGTATTACCTAATGGTAATAGGGAGCTATTAGAGGATATTAATAAGAGAGTGACATGATCATATATGTGTTTTAGGGTTGTGACTCTGATAGCTGTATGAAGGACAGATTAGAAAAGGGATAGTTGAGTTCAAAAACTTTTATTTTGAATATTGCTTGTTGTAGAGTATCTCACAGGTAGGAGAGCAGGAAGGCTTTTGCAGTGATTCAAAGTAGAGGTGATGAGAGTCTGCACTAAAGTAGATTGCCTTGTAAGTGGTAAGAAGGGCATGGTAAAAAGGGTGAGAGATATTATGAAGGTAGAATTAACAACTCTCCTCATCTGATTGACTGTGGAATGATTCAGAATGAGGAACTGAGAATGACTTCAAAGTTGTGAACATGTTCGTGATGTGGTAAAACGAGGATGCCTTTGACAGAAATTCTCACAAAAAAAAGAATACTAAGAAGCAAACCATAGAAAACATAATTAAAATGAAATTGGTGAATTACAAAATCATATCAGTTATTTAAGAAGAATTAGAAAGTATAATTTTTGCCTTTGACATTAATTTAGAAGATTCCTGGTTCTTACAAAGAGATGAAAGATAACATCACTAATTTTTTTTATTTGCAAGTAAATAGATGGTACTAATGAACAACTTTTTTCTTTTGAATTCTTTTATTTGATTTTATTCCATATGTTTGGTTTATCTTCTTAGTTTATCTATTTGATTTATGTATAATAAAGAGCAAAGTAGTATAATAAGTATTTGTTTAATTTCATTTATCTTCAATAGACTGTTGGTAATCTTTAGTACGATATGCCCTGTAGGATCATTTAGCAATTATTTGAATATTATGAAATATGTTATCTTTGCATTGAAGAAAACATTTCTCATTTACTCATTATATGCATTTTTCTGGGCAAGGTAAATATTCTTTTAGTGCCAGTGCATGTGCTTTCAACATTTGTTTTTGAATATGGTTTGTTTCATGATATCTCTCTCCAAGTGCAGTGTTTTCAGGTAAGTCTTTAGTATAATTCATGAGACCTCAAGAGAAAATAATAATCATCCATTTAAAAACCAAAATAAGAAGTCATGATTGTAAACAATTACGTTTAAACAATTTATGCCTTTTGAAGTATTTAGATACATTTGAACTAAACATAATAATTATTCCAGATTGGCTGAAAAGTAGCTGAAACAAAAATTTTCTATTCTAAGTAGTTAAAAATCCATTACTTTTGCTAATTTCTTTTGGGGGGAGCATGTAATGAGTAGGGTATTTTCTTTTTCCTTCCTTCTAGCAGTTTCTTAACAACAAAAATATATTATAAAAAGAAACTTTCTTGGGGTGGCTAGGTGGCGCAGTGGATAAAGCAC
Source organism: Macrotis lagotis (assembly GCF_037893015.1). Lineage (NCBI taxonomy): Eukaryota > Metazoa > Chordata > Mammalia > Peramelemorphia > Peramelidae > Macrotis > Macrotis lagotis. The sequence continues at coordinate 503,541,601 of NC_133658.1, forward strand.
TGGCCCTGGAGTCAGCAGTACCTGGGTTCAAATCTGGTCCCAGACACTTAATAGTTACCTAGCTGTGTGGCCTTGGGCAAGCCACTTAACCCCATTTACCTTGCAAAAAATCTAAAAAAAAACTTTCTGAAACAAATTCAGCTGGGAAAATTTAAATATATATATATGTCAATCAACAAGCATTTATTATATGAGATAAGCACTGCCCTGGATGCTAGTTGACACAAATAAAAAGTTAACAGTTCCTAACCTTAAGGAGCTTATATTCTATTGGTAGAATTAAAACATTTGCAAATAATTGAATAAAAGATATATGCTAACTGGATAGATACAGAGCAGTTTGGCAGAGGGGACAGATACAAGACTAACAACTAAGATAGTCAAGAATGTCTGCTTGAAGAATTTGTCACTTCAGCTTAGACTAGGAAAGGATCAAGAAGTTCTCAAAAGGCAAGTGTAGCCAACACAGGCTTAGCAGCTGTACAGAAGCACCGATCAGGGCTGGAATGTTTTTTAGCAAGAACAGCAAGTCTGACACTTCAACTGGATTGCAGTTATTTTTGGGGAAAGGAAAGAAGAGTATAATGTCTAATCTGCCTGGAAGAATAGACTTTAACCAGGCTATGTAGGTTTTTGAATGCTCCAAGGATGATGAGCTTCCTGGAAATTGGGGTATTCTCTAGATCCTTGGTCTGCTATATCCCTATATGTAGAGGGCAAAATCTATATAAAGCAAAATGGAAAATGGAAACAAAATCCCATCAAATTAAGAGGTGATACTTAAAACAGTAATTAACCACAAAATACATATAATAAAAGCTAGCAAATACACTTTGGAGAGGACACTTAAGAGTTATTTAACCAAGGACTCTTGCAATTGCTTAGTCGCTATAAAACAGAACAAAAAAAAACAACCAAAAACTGAATGACTAAATGAAAAGTATTTATTAAGCAGGTATTTTTTGCCAAGCACTTTGTTAAATAGAAAAGGTGAGACAGTCCTGCTCTCAAGAAGCTTACACTTCAATGATGGGAGACAACACAAAGTAGAAGTGTTTGGCTTTAGGGAATTTGTAAAATCCTGGTTGATCTTTAGAATCAAAAGATGAGGTGCCAATTATTCAGAAGAGTGTTATAGGAGGGTAGGGTAAATGTTAAGGCATGATGGTCTTCCATCTTACCAGAAGAATTGTAATTGGTATCTTTTTGTTATATGGTGTAAATTGACATTTTTGGAGGGGGCAATAGTGGGGAATAAGAGGATGAAGGGACCCACCCATCAGCATCATAAAGAGAGGAATAGGCTCGTGCATCAGAGTAGAGCAGAGGCTCTGGGTTTTTTCCATGGTGATGGAGAAGGGGGACATTTAGCTAGGAGAGAAAAAATGAAAGGAGGCCATTGGCAAGGATTTTGGAGGGGGTTGGGGTTGGAAGGAATGGGATCTACTATCAAATTGATGCTCCATCTGGAAATATTTTAGTTAACATCCCCAAGATGGCAAAATATCTAGATTTTGGCTGAAGCACCATTTCAGTATTCACTTTTCTCCTCCCACATACTTTCAAGTAAAATGTAGGAAGCAGTATGGCTGCAAAGCTGTCCTTAAAAGTTTTAAAAATTTTAAGACATCTACTACCATTATGGGATTGGACAAATAAATAGCTAAGGAAAACACAAAGAAAATCTCAAATAAGAAGTTATTTTGCTCATTCTGAATGACCTATAGCTTTAGAATAAAACAAGATATATGAAACCAATAACAAACTATAGCACATTTACACACACACGGATGTACAGATAAACACACGCCATTTTGAAGATTCTGTGAAAGGGAAATTATAAAAGTATATATAAAATGAAAAGAAAAAATTCATACTGAATCAATTATGAACCTGTTAGGAAGGCAGGAGCTGTCAAAATGATTTATTCTATTGTAAGACAGATGTTTGTTTATGTTCAGACATTTTTATATATCTTGATCTGCAATCTGGCCCACTTCTCTCTAAGTGAAACTTCCATTTCAGCCTTTGAGGGGAACAAGAAGAAAACCAAGATGGCAGTTTATCCTTCACTCTGCTATCTCCAAGATGCATAATAATGGTGACAGCAGCTAGTATTTATATAGTGCCTACTGTGTATCAGGTACTTTATTAAGTGCTCAATTACGATTTGATCCTCCTACCAGTCCTGGGATTTAGGTGCTAATTATTATCCCCATTTTTTTAGAGGTTAAGTGACTTGTCCAGGGTGATACAACTGAGAAGTCTCTGAGACCAGATTCAAACTCAACTGTCTATGTCTAAGGTTGCAGTACTTTGTCAGGACCAGAATGTATACCTTATGTATACCAATTTGTATGTATACCAAGCTTATGTATACCAATTTCTCTGATCACTCTCAAGAAGAATATAATGTTTCATATTGTCAGATTTACTCTCTCCTACTAAATTGGTTACACAAAAGACTATTTTGTATCACAAATAGTGGATAAACCTGTTTATCCAAGCAAAATAGTAAATGGAGATCAAGAAAGTTCTATAGATTGGAATAAATGACAAATTCTGTCTTGTGAGGAACAATATTCATAGTTACTAGACCAAAATATGTTATGATACCTGTAAAAGCCCAGGGTTGGTATCAAAGTAGGGCTGATCAAGTATTTTCAGAAATAGAAGAAAGAATATCTCACTCTCCTATAGCCATCAGAGAGAAAAGGTATATTTCATGTGTCATCTGTATTTAATATCTCTTATTGCTTCTTCAATTTCCTTAGCAATGTCTGTAAGTATTGTAAGAAACAAAATAGTACAGGCCCAATTTTTGGAAGAATTAGCTAAGAATGTCTCTTTGGGGTTTAAAGAACAGTGAATTATAGATGAAGAATTTTATAAGGCTATGAAAGCACTAAAGGATACTATCGAAAATGTTGGGGATAAGGTAGACATGATAGAATATAAGGCTAGTTTAGCACGTGATTATCAATATTCCTCTTTTTGTTTGATGAAATTACAATATAATGAGTCACATCATTCATGGGACAAGATTAAGATTCACCTCAATGGGGTTGTAGATAATGGTAATATTTCTATGCAAACTGAAGATTTATATGACTTAGCTTAACAAATTAATGATGCTTCTAAAAATGATCTTTTGACTGATAAGACTGCTCAAAAAATTGATTATTTTAGTCATTTATCCTTTCCTTCTTGGAGACAGCATGCTCTGTACACAATTGGAGCAACTATTGGAGCTACTATTATGGTTTTGACTATCTTGTCATTTCTTGCTCGATTTGCTATTTCTGTTATAAGTTCCAACTTTGATCATATGAAGTTGCATATTTGGCAAAACCAAAGAAGGGGAAATGTTAGTGATCCTTGAGGACCACAGCTGTGAGATAACAAGGACAAAGGTCTCCAAGACCCTCTTGCCCCTCTGTTGTTTTGCAATACTGCTGGCTGGGTATCTTGGGACATCTTCATTCTCCTACTTTTGTGTTTGCCCAGGAAGCAGCTCACCTGATGTAACAGGATTATACCAAAACTGTATAGATAAGTTAGTATGACAAGCATTTGCACAAGCAACTTTATGATCTTTTTGTATGGTTGACTCCCATTGATTATCTCATGAGATATGTTTGTGTTGTTCAAGGGCACTGGGAAGATATATAGAAGTTAAGGATACTCAATAAAGTGGCCTTTTGGTCCTTTCGGTCTTTGGTTCCTATGGAAGAAAAAAAAATTCTGTCTTGTGTAAAATAAACCACTTCAGCTTCCATCTTCCTTGCAGAGTTAAACAGCATTATCAGTGTTCTCTCAGAAAATCAAAAGTCATGTTTTTCTTTGCATTTGCAGTATATAACACAGGACAATAGCTGTGGGAAAAGTGTTCAGCTAGGTTGGGTGGGAGTGGACCTTTATTACATGTTAAACTCAAATTAATTGATCGGATCTAAAGCAAGTAGTTCATCCAATCTTAAGATGTAATGGAGGGAAAAGATACAAAAAATCATGTTTCTAGATTGTGCTCTACAAATTAATTTTCCCATTTTAGAGAATAGTAAATGAAAGGAAGTTATATGAATTTCTTTTTTTTTCTTGCTTGTGAGACATTGTAATAAGCTTATGTAATATGTTCTACCCTTGACCATTTCCCCCAAATTGTTTGTGCTATAATTTTCTTCAGATTTTTAAAATGGTGATTTTTATTATTTGCAGGTGTTTGGAGAGGGAGATGACACCATAAAAAAATCTTTAGAAGGATTATATGATGACACTGTTCCAGATGGCAAGGTAAAAATAAACATGTTTTGTTTTTGTAAAAGAAGTACCATAAGTACACCAACCTACACAAACTGAACTGCTTTCTTGTGACACTAATAAACTTGTTTGGATGTTGGAAACAAAAATTGATCGCTCACATAAGGGTTGTTTGATTTTTATTCAGTAGAAGAAAAATTCTAAGTCCTTTACTTAGTCTGATATATCTTTTAGAACAAGCATTGGTATAACACAGGTTCAGATCCTCTGAACCCAGTTAACATATAGAAGTGATTTGGGGGGAGCTGGGCATGCAAATATTTTATACCAGGGGCTTTACATAAAAAAATAAAATAAATATCATTCATATAATCTAAGTCGGGGGATAAAGTAGTTTCCAATGTGAACATAGGATCTTCTGAATTGACATTTTTTAAGAAAATTGAAGTAGCAGGGGCAGCTGGGTGGTGCAGAGGATAGAAGATCAGCCATGGAGTCAAGAGGACCTGAATTTAAATCATGCCTCAGATAATTAATAATTACCTAGTAGTGTGACCTTGGGCAAGTCACCTAACCCCCATTGCCTTGCAAAAAAAGAAATAATATCAGCTAAAATATTATTTTTTTCCTTACTTTCTTTTTTTCTTACCATTTCATCTTACCATTTTAAGTTTAGTTGCCATACTCATGTTGTGTATAGTGGCTTTGACATAGTAAAATTGTATTTAAATGAGGGGGGAAAAACAGAATCCAGGGTATAAGCCCTTGTGAACCAATGGTTCTGCTTGGGCTAATGCTTTTATACTCCAGTTCCTCTGTGACTGGCACTTTGTATCAAATTTTTCTCTGCCTTTTAAGTAGGGAAGTCATATAACTGTTCTCTGATTCATAGAATGTTAGTACCTTAGGTTGAAAATGAATTTGTTGCACAAAGGCCAAATCATATAATAAATAAAGGGCAAATAAATTCTAAAACTGGAAGTAAAATAAACCACTTCAATGTAAATAAGATGTGCATTGATTTCACTAAAGAGAGTGTGATACCTAAGTAGTATCAGGAAATTTTAAGTGATCAGCTATTGCTATTCTGATAATATTATTTTTCTTTATTCAGAGGGAAAAAGAAGTGGTGTTATCCAACGTGCACCAGCACAATCCTGACTGTGACATTTGGGTCCATGAGTATTTCACACCTTCTTGGTTCTGCCTGCCAAATGATCAACCTGCCTTGATAGTTGTCCATCCAGGGTATACAGCCAGAGACATACTGGAGTTAATTTGCAAGGTATGAAATGAAAATATGGTTATTTTCCTGTGTAGATTAAAATATAGATATTTTCTGTAGAGGACATGTTAGAATATGGGATCTCAGATTTCTTTTGAGCCTTTCAGAAGGTTTAGTATTTCTAGTCTCTTGTTTTAGAATGTAATGTAATTCTTTTCATCATACATTCTGAAGAATCTCTTCAGTATAAAAGTACACATTTTATTAGAAAATATGCTTTTGATTAATTTGGAAATATGTTTAAAACAATTATACAGGTATAGTCTATATTAGATGATTCTTTGTCATAGGGAGGGAGAAAGAAGAGGGGAAAATGTGAAACTCAAAACCTTACAAAAAATGATATAAATTATTATAAATATTAAAAATGTTTTTTTCAGTGGGAGTGGGGCAATTTAAAATTTATTTGTGATATGGTATGTAATTCTTTTTTATGTTATTTTAGTTTTTTCAATTAGAGGTAAAGATAATTTTCAACATTCATCTTTTTGTAAGCTTTTGAGTTACATATTTTCTACTTCCCTTTCCCATGATAACAAGTAACCATTATATAGGTTATATAGGAGCAATCATGTTTAGCAAATTTCCATATGAGTCATGTTGTGAATGAAGAATCAGAACTAAAGGGGAAAGCAAAAGCATGAGAAAAAAAATATAAAACAAGTTTTAAAAAAAGTGAAAATAGTATGCTTTGGCCTGTATTAAGACTCTATAGTTTTTTCTCTAGATGTGGATGTTATTTTCCATCACAAATATTTTAGAATTGTCCTTGGTCACTGAACTGCTGAGTAGAGGACTAAATCCATCATAGTTGATCATGATATAATGTTGCTGTTAATGTGTATAATATCCTCCTGATTCTGCTTACTTCAGCATGAGTTCATGCAAGTCTTTCCAGGCTTTTCTTAAGCCAGTCCACTAATGTTTTCTTTTTTTTTAATATAAAAATATTTTGTTTGTTTCCCAATTATATAGTGGTTTCTATCTATCTTTTTGTAAGGTTTTGAATTTTACAATTTTTCCCCCACCCTCCCTTCCCTCCTACCACCCCCACAGAAAAGTCTGATAATCCTTATTTACATTGTTTCCATGGTATTCATTGATCGAAGTTGAATGTGTTGAGAGAAAAAACATATCCTTGCCACTCCTGATATCTCATTCATAGTGGTATATAATTCTTAATCCGGCTGTAGTCCCATGAAAGTCAGAAGTATACAAATTCATTACCTGTCCGAAAACTTAATTTAGTTTTGGATCAGATCATTTATAATAGTGTCTTTCTATTATGGGATTTGGGGTTTCTACAAATTAAGTAATCATACTTTGTTTCTTCAATGTCCAGATTCTCTAATATAATCTTTCTCCTGTGTTTTCACAAAAAAATATGAGGTCAAGAGAAATTTGGTTTGGAACAAGAGAATATTATAAGAATAGCCATTCTTCTGGAATAGTTTCAATGTTTTGCTTTCCAGAGACAATAGCATAGACAGGATGACATTTTAAGGCTGTCTATCGCTATCATGCTATGAATACCAAAGTATATTTTTCTCATTTTAGCACGCTTCTACTTGGTGTAACTACGGAGACAGGAATTTCTGGTATACTTTCAAATTATATTTTTGCTCTTGCAGGTTTTACAAGGGTTGATCTTGAAAAAGACTGAGGGTTATTTAAACGAGTAGGGCAGGGAATTAGAAAAGTAAATCATTCAAGTGATCTATGATAAGAGAATACTCAAGAAATAAAGGAGAAATTTTTATACCTTACTATACCCATTAGGTACTAAGTTTATATCATTCCTTTCTAATAAAGCTAGGGCCCTTTACTTTCATGGGTTCTGTTTCAAGAAAATACAATGTTCATAGTTTCACTTAATTATTTAATTAGAACAAGTCTATTAAGGATTTCTATGTTCCTTTATAGATTGGAATAACTTTTTAAAAACTAGTTTTTCAATAAGCAAACATTTTTTCTCTCCTTACTCCCCCCCCCATTTGAAATAATAAGCAAGATATTAGAGGTGCTATAAGAAAGCACATATATTAACATTCTGAGGTGGTTTGCCTACTAATGAAGATTGCTTTCTCATCTGCATTTGTAACATGTTCCCTCTGCCTTATTCGAGCCTGTCACTACTATAGCTCTTAGCTATCTGTCAGACTCTATCTTTCAGAGTTTTTGAGGTAATATTGGTTTGGTGGAGTGAGGTATGTACTTCTATAATACTGTATCCCTAAGCATTCCCTGGCATTTTCCCTATTTATACAAAAGCAATTATTTTATCAACATTAATTCTTAAACATAAATCATTTCATGAGAAATCAGAAAAAATAAAAAAACAAAGGCAAGAGAAAAGTGCAAGAATAATCAGAGTATAATAGTATATCCATAAACTTGTGTCATACTTATCCAGCAGTGCATCCTGTGCAAAGTAGGAACACACAGCATTGTAAAAAGGAGACATATGAGGAAACAAATCAATGTTCCTGAAATAACTTATGACCTTGCTTAAATTTTGATAGTCTTCTCAAGCTCTTTCATGGAAAAATAATCATTTTCCCTTCAGGTGCCACCATCTTCTGATTTCTTTCTACCTTTTATCCTACAGGCAATTATTGTGGTAATTTGTCAATTCATTCTCATTCACTGCTAAAGGAATTTTTTTTGGTATTTTTTTTAGGCACATCAACTAGATCTTGCAATCCATTACCTTCGTCTCAAGTTCCTAATAGACAACAAGATCCAGTATTATATTCCAAAACCAGAAGAGGACATATACGAATTGGTAATTTTTGCAGGAATCCTCAAATTCTGTGGTTTAGGAGTGATATGATTCTTAAAAGAAATTCCCTAATAAGTACCCTGAAGTGTGTGATAGTTGGTAATTACCATTAGTGCCATATTAACTTTTCTTTGTTGAAATTCCAGCTCTAAGTTCTGCAAAGGGAAAGAGTGAGAAAATGAACAATAAGGAATAATGGGGTGGGGGAGGCTAAAATTGCCAAAGATCTCAAGGGGAAGAAAAATCAGTTAAAAACCTTGAAGACAAGCAGAAAAATAAATAGGAAAGACATTAATAGTAGTAGAAGGAGGGGCAGTTAGATGGCACAGTTAATAAAGCACCAGCCTTGGAATTAGGAGGATCTGAGTTCAAATTCAACTTCAGACATTTAATAATTACCTAGCTGTGTGACCTTAGGCAAATCACTTTAACCCCATTGCGTTGAATAGAGAGACAACAAAAAATTGAATGTGATTGTTAATCAAAAGGGTAATATTTAATAAAAGATACATTTGAAACATTCTTACAAAAAAAAAGTCAACAAACTATTTGAAAAAAATAGAAATACAAGAAAAGGCAATAAATGCAGCAACCAAGGAAGGCACAAATAATAAAAAAAATTCCCTAAGAAAAGAAAGAATGGAAAGCTAGAAAGACAAAAAATCTCTGATAACAATGTAGCAATGTCATTAAGCAATTTCTTTCTAAATTTACTCAGATAAGAGTGAAGATGAAAGTAATAAGTAGAAATAATAATTGAAGAACAAGACTAACCATAGACCAAAACTCACTAAACTCTGCTTATAGTATTTTTGCATTTTTTATTTTATAAGATTAATATGTATAGTGAGACAGCACATTAACAGGAGAGAGGAGAATGTATAATATCACTTAATCAAATCAATTATAAATTTTGAAGGGAAAATAATTCCTGTAGTTTTTTCAGGCAGAAGAAGAGGATAGGAGAAAAAGGGTATGGTGACAAAGGGAGGAACTGAAATAGGGAGAAAGATAGATGAAAGTCTTAATTCAGTGGTATGAAGTGGTCCTACTTCCATGTGGGTGCTATGGAGAGATATTTTCTAATTAGAGATGAAGAAATGTTTGTGCATTTGTGGGAAAGCATCATACTTAAGAGGAAAAGGAATCAGAATTTCCTGGCCAGCATGAACCCAGAGAGGAAATTTCATGGTAAATGGAGAAAAATGATCATGAAAATGACAATGAGAAGTAGTTAGCTCTACAGAAATATTTCTACCATGAGGAAATATTTCTGTCTTCTTTGTCTCCCACAAGAGTTGATACTTCTAGGAGCATGGCACGGAAGAAAAAAAGAGAAAAGTTCCAATATTTTAACTACAATAACATAGAAATTAAAGGAGGACATTCAAAATAGATACCTTCGGGCAGCTAGGTGTTGCAGTGAATAGAGCATCAGCCCTGGAGTCAGGAGTACTTGAGTTCAAATCTGGCCTCAGACACTTAATAGCTGTGTGGCCTTGAGCAAGCCACTTAACCTCATTGCCTTGCAAAAAAAACTAAACAAACAATAATAATAGCAAAATAGATACCTTCTATTCAATTCTTTGAGGAATACAAATAATAAAGAAGAAATTAAATAAATATAATAAGATAAAAATTTAGAAAAAGAAAATAAAGAGAAATATTGAAAAATGAAGAAAATATGCACAAAATGAAAAACTGGAGAAGGAAGAAAGACAATAAGCATTTATGAAGCACTTATTGTGTACTTGAATTTGCTTGATTAAAAGTTTAATGGAAGGCTGGTGGTAGACATGAAGGTGAAAGTCCATGGTAAAAAGGATTACCTTAAAATAGATTAAGCAAAAACAGCTGAAGAGAAAAAGCATTGTCTTTAAAGAGGAATAACAGCAACAAAATCCTGTTTCTTAAGAGGAAAAAAAATCTTAACACTGGAAACACATGGAGGAAAATATAGACCAAATTCACCATTTTAATTATGAATGGATTAAACAATTTAATAAAATGGAGGATTGCAAAGATTAAATGTTGCTTCTAAGAAATATGCATAAAAACCAATTAATTACACAAAAAAAGATGGAGGGGTGGCTAGGTGGCATAGTGGATAAAGCACCGGCCTTGGAGTCAGGAGTACCTGGGTTCAAAACTTATCTCAGACACTTAATAATTACCTAGCTGTGTGGCCTTGGGCAAGCCACTTAACCTAATTTGCCTTGCTAAAAACAAAAAACAAAAAAAAACAAAAAAAAAAGATGGACTAAAACAAAATTTACTGTGCATCAGGTAATCCATAGACAAAAAATTGGAGTTGCAATCATGCTGTCAGAAAAAAATGTTGCAAAAATTCACAGAATTGAAATAAGCAAGTAGGCTAGATATACTGAAAGAAATGGCAATTAACAAATCATTCTCATTATCAGCTTTTTATGCTCCAAATGCTTTAGCAGTTAGATTCATTAAGGAAAAATTGACTGAAGTGCATACAAGAAGACAAAAATAATAGCAAGAGACTTTTATTTACCTTTCTTGATTTTGGCAAAATATAACAGAATGATAAACTATGGGAAAAATATAGCAAATAACAAATTGCTAGAGAAACTAAAGCTAAAAGATTCAAGATATCTTCTAAATAAGACTACAAAAATATATATTATTTTTCCACACCCTTTTGCAGAAATTTACCATATGTCACAGAGATATTGCAAATATAATATGAAAATGGAAGAAATAGTAAACATCATTTTTGTTCAAAACACCATCAAAAGGGTGATCGTTGGGGAGGACAAACAAAAGACACAAAATTGGAAGCGTGAAATCTCATATAGTTAGAGCATAAATAAACAAATTATACAAGCAATAAATATATGAAAGAATGGATAATGATGAAAAAGCAAGCCAAAGTGACAGATTCAGATAAAGCAGTTGTCAAGAGGAACATTTTATTTCTTAATCATATATTACTGAATCATAAAATGAATGCATTAATGAACTGAATAGTCATTTAAAAATTTTTAAAAGAAGTAAATGCACTCTAAATTACTGCTAAAAAGATAATGAAAATTTGAGAAGAAACAGATAAACAGAAACCAGAAAAACTATAGAAATCATAAAACTGGTTAGAAGCTGGTTCTTTTAAAACACTAAGAGAATTGATAAATTTTAGCATCTTAATTAAAAAGGGTAGAAATTTCAAAATAGCAAAATATCAGTAACCATAGTGAAATACACCAAAAAACCTCAAAACCCCAAAGTAAAAAGAATGATCAGAGCTTAGTAATATTCTATCACAGCTGAGATCACAAAAAAAATAAAGAAATACCTTCAGAAATATAAAAATTAATTTTGACCAAATAGAGTTCTTAAATAAGCCAATCTAAGAAAAGAAAACTCTTTGTAAAGGAAATGGTTAAATTTACTAGGGAATTCTATCAATCTTTTGCAGAGCAATTTATAGAAATAATGCACAAATTACTTTCAAAAATGAGAGTATTCAATTATACTTCTTTTTATGAGACATATTCCTAATACCTAACCCAGAAAAGGATAAAACAAAGAACTGTAGACAAATATCATTAATGAATATCAAATCAAAAATTTTAAATAAAATCCTGCCAGACTAAAGTAATCCATCATCTTTAATTTTAGGAAAATTGAATTTATATCTCAGATGCAATGATTCAAGGTGAGTAAAATAATCAACATAATTAAATCATCTCAAAAAAAAGAAATACCACAAATCTCATAATTTTTTATTAGATGTTTTTGACAAATTACAAATTATAATTTATGTTAAAACCTTACTATGTATAGGTATAATGGGACCTTCTTAAGTAACTTCATTAAAAGTATCTAAAATCTATACAAGAGCCATATAGTAGGAATTCATTAGAAACTTTCCCAGTAAATAGAGAACTGAGCGGGGGTGGCTAGGTGGCGTAGTAGATAAAGCACCGGCCTTGGAGTCAGGAGTACCTGGGTTCAAATCCAGTCTCAGACACTTAATAATCACCTAGCTCTGTGGCCTTGGGCAAGCCATTTAACCCCACTGCCTAGCAAAAAAAAAAAAAACAACCCTAAAAAAAAAGAGAACTGAGGCAAAGATGCATATTCTTTATGCTATTTTTTAATATAATTTTAGAAATAGTAATAAGACAAGAGGAAGAAATTGAAGGTATAAAAATAGACAAAGAGAAGATACATCTGTTTCTATTTTCTAATGACAAGATAGTTTATATAAAAAATTCTGGTAAATCAACCAAATTGCACACTGCAAAATAAAACCACAATAATTAATAAGATTTCTAATACAATAATAATAAAATCCAGGAGACACCAATAGAAATGGGAACATCTTTCAAATGATATATTTGATACAAATGATACAAAAATATCTAAAATACTGGGAGTTACAGAGATCAAAATACCAAGGTATTTCAGTTAGGGGTCTTGCAAAACTTAGCAAAGTGTTAACAAAAAACAACCAAAAAAGCAAAGTTATCAAGTGAAATAAAGAAAAAAGATAGGAATTTAGGGGGAATATCTCTTCCAAACCTCAAACTATGTTAGCATTAATCATCAAAAATCCTTTTGCACTGGCTAAGAAAAAGAAAATAAAAGATCAATAGAACATCAAACAAAGGAGAAACAGTGGAACTTCTGATTAGTGCATATAGACTTGCCATATCTCTGAAATAGTATATTTCCTCATTTCTTGCACTACAATAGTATTACATTATATTCATATACTACAGTTTGTTCAGCTAGATGCTTGTTGATTGGTATCCCCATTTTATATGTATATAATTATTTTTGTAATAGAGGTCTTTTTTAAAAAAATTCTTTGCAATTTCTTTTGAATATAGATGTAGCAATGATATAGCTGTGTTAAAGGGCATACATTGCCAGTTAACTATTTATAATTCCAAATTTCTTTCCACAATGGTTGGCCATTCATAGGTCCATTATCCAAACACTATTGTATCACTTTTCCAACAGTCCCTTTAATATTTGTCATTTTTTTTGTTAACTTTACTAATCTAATGGATTTGAGGTTAGAGTCATAAGTTATGTCTCTTCAAATCCACTTTAATGTTTATTTTTTACCTAATTTCCTTGTTTCATCTATTATTTTATTTGCAGAATCAGATTTTGCCTTAACTGTTGATGCACAATCTTAAAAATATTATTACTTTTCATATAATTCCCATTAGCCAAGAAGATACCTAACAAAAATATGTTCCCTTTTTTTTTATACTTGAGGAGAACCACTGCCTTTTTTTTCCTGGTAGGTAAAGGAGGTGATGAAAGATGGCTATATTCCTCATCACCACACTTCTAAAAATTAAACCTTAATAACTTTTTCCTACCATAGAATATTTTTTAACTGCTGAAAGTCTTTGTGTGCTGCTCATTTTATACAGGGAGACAGATTGGGATTGGGGAAAGTGGTTTAGAGTGATTACATGAATGATTTCTTGTAATCCACATAAAGAGTTCTATCTAATATATAAGTTAAATTTACTGAGCCTCAGTTTAAGCCCCATGATACAGAAAAGATAAGCATTCAAATGACAAAAGTTTATATAAAGCAATTATTCCTATTATACTACTAATAATAATTGTTTTAATTCGAGTCTACTTTGTGCTTTCAGTTGTACCAAGAAATTGAAATATGTCCCAAAATCACACGGAGTATCCAGATTGAGAAGTCTGATACATCCAGTGATAATTATGGTAAGCTAATTTTTGAGGTTATTTTTTTTCTTATGTTTCAAGTTAAAGCAAATCTTCCACAAACAATTATTTATACTCTAAAGGCCTATTTCAAACCAATTTTACATTTGACTTCTAAATAATTCAGAGAAATGTGTTAAATATGATCATACATGTATGACCTATATCAGATTGTAGGCTAACATAAGGAGGAAAGGGTGGTAGAAAAATGTAGAAATAAAAAACTTGCAAAATTATGAATGTTAAAAACTCTCTTTGCATGTAATTGGAAAAAAAAACAAAATTTAAAAAAATAAATAATTCAGAAGGACAAAAACTAAGAGGGGGAGGGAGAAGTTATTTATGGCAACCAAAAATAACAGCAAATTTTCTCACTTAAATGTAAGAATACATGGATCTCTTATTCCAAAAAAGAAAACAGCTATATGCTGAATTGTGATCACTTGTGGCATAATTATATAACTAAGCAATTAAGTTATCTTTACTTCTCTTCCACCCACATTTCCTCAAATCAGAGTCTTAGTAATCTGAAATACATCATAGTTGAATACAAAATTTTAATGCTGCCATGGTTTGTAATGAACGTATAGAGATCCCACATGGTCTCTTAAAGTCAGAAGACCTGAGTTTATGTCCTGTTTTCACCTCTTTCTAGCTTCACTTTCTTCATCAATATAACATGAAGATCTGGGTCATATGCAGACACTATCAGCTTTCATTGCCAATAAAATCTTTTATATGGAGGACTGTGCAGATAGTTTACTGCAGAATGTGATGATATTGTATGAGAAATACCTTGGAGACATCCATCCTGCAATTCCGATACAAATTCAACCTGGTCATACTGTATAATTTCTTTAATATAGTATAGTAGCCTTCTTGTTAATATCTTATTGAATATTTTTGTATTGATTATCAGTAAGCCTAAGCCATGCTGTATATGTGTCTATAGGTTTTTCAATATCTTCTGTGGAAGAAGAAGGTGTTCAAAGGTTGTATGTAAATAATGTGAAAGAGACAGGTCTAGCATCAAAGAAAGGTAAGTGCAAGATTTTCAGATTATTCCTTTTTATTTTAAAGATGGTACAAGGATGAAATATATATATAAAGGTTCTATGTTGTAAATAACATTTATTCATTTGGAGAGAATGAGAATAGTTTAGTAGGTTGAATGCTGAATCTCAGACCCTACTTTCTGTGTGAAGATTCCTGATTTGTAATTCTGGGAACTCTGAAAAATAATTTCCTTAGTCATTTCTATATGTCCTCAAAGAGAACTTTTCCCCAAAAAGATTAGTTTATGTGTACATCTGTTCAGGTGTGGTGAATATAAGGTCCTGCCCTTTTACATCTTCCTGTTCAAATGCAGAAATGGATCTTGAAATTTTACTCCCTCCTAACCCTATTACTGGGGGATGTGGGGGGGGGGGGTGTACAATTTCATTCTCAGGCAAAATTTTATGAAACAAATTCTCTGAACATTTGGGTCAGTTGCCCATAAACAAATCTGGCCTTTGGTAAATTAACTATTTAATTGCTGCAATTCTTAACCCTCTGCTAGTGATACAATGTGAAAGATCACTGGATTTGGAATCAGTGGAACTGTGCTCCAATCTGGGCTGTGTTATTTAATACCTGTATGATCTTGGACAAATCACTTAACATCTTTGGACCTCAGCTTTCCTCATACAGTGAAGACATTGGACCAGGAGACCTAAGCTCTCTTTCAACTGTTAATTTGTGATCCTAGACCCCTGTTGCTCTATTGATTTTGGAAATGCTTTGCAATAAATATGGTTGGAAAAGTACTCACACCATGGAAAAAAAAACAGATTCTTGCAGTGTTGAAGTATGGTCACAAAACACTTCTGCTGGCAGCTTTGTAGAATAGGTAGGCACATTTAATTTGTCTTTCTCTTGTCCCATCTGTGGTGGCTACACACTAGCTTGGGACTTTTATCACGTCTCCCTAGATTAAAGAAGTTGTTTCATGATCAGTGTCTCTTCTAGTCTCTCCTGTTTACAATATAGCTTCCCCATAGTTGCCAAAATAATCTGAAAGCATGTCTGACCATGTACTATCATGCTTGGGAAATCTTGGGTGGTTCCCTTTTACCTGGAGGATGAAATATGAACTTCTAGACTTGGCATTTAAAACCTGTTGGTCCAGTTCTACCCTGCTTTTCAGACTTACCTCAACTACCACATCTCAGTCAATGAAAAAATATTAATAAATATTAATCACTTACCATGATCCAGGCACTCTGATAAGGATGGGGGGGGGGGGGGGATACAAAGAAATTAAAAAAATACTCCTGGACCTCAAAGAGCTCACATCTAATGAGGGAGACAACTGATAGATATCTAGGTACATAGGAAAAAACCACAGTAAATAGAAGGTAATCATGAAAGGAAAGACAATTAAAGCTGGGGGGAATGGGAAATATCTAAGGAAGGTGGTCTTGAAGAAAGCCAGGGGAAAATAAAAGTAAAAGGCGCATTCCAGGCAAGGGGAACAGAAAAACCAATGCAAAGGTGCGAAGACAGGGATAATAATTGATGAAATTGAAGCAAACAAGGTGAAAGTGATTTACCCAATATAGTAAATGTCTGGGACTGGATTTGAACTCAGATCTTTTCAAGTCAGACTCAGCATACTTCTCCTTGTACCAGTAGAGAGATCATTTATTATTAAGTACTCTGCTTAGCACTGGGCATTAAAAAAAAATCCCTATATTTTTAAAGGAATAATGACAAGGTAAAGTTAGTATAATTATGTAGTATATGGCATAGTATAGGTAAATTTAGTATAGTTATAGTATATGTTATAGTAAAGTCAAGTTAGAATAAGCTTCATTCTATAATTTGGAAGACTAGCACCTTAAACTCGTTTTTTTTAATACTTTGGCAACAGTGGTTTGAAGAAAAGGTTTAACCTCATACATTTTCCTCAGATAAATCTGAGAAACTCTTTCCTTCCCAGTCCTTGCCTACAAAATCTGCAATTGAGTTCTGTTTTAAATTTTAGTATACCTTCTTTTTTTTTTAATACAGTGTGTTTGCCATAATTCCAAAACCCATTACATCTTTGAATCTTGTCTATTGTTGCCTCAGGATAAATCTCCTCTGAGGAGTGTGGGGGGAAAATCACTTAATCAATATTTCTGAAATAATTAGTTTTTCCCCTCCAATATATTACATGCTAGACCTCAATTCTCTCTTCATAAACAAGATATGAAGTGAGAAAAAAGAGAAAGCTTATTTGTTGATTGGGCCAAAGTCATTGCAGAAGATCACACTTTTTCATAAGTGGTTCTGTTTTCAAAACACCCAATTAGGAAACTCAAGGGGACTTCCTCTACCAATGCAGATTGATACCTACTCTTAATTTATACCCTTAGCAAATTGCTTGTGGTATGGAGAGATTAAAGTGATTTGAGTAGTTTATATAGATTCAGAGACAAAACTTGAATTCAGAATTCTAAAGCGCATCCTTTTGATTCTACTTTCTTCATTCTATTATTATTTCATACAAGTCTCACATTTCTTTGAATGCATCACATTCATCATTCCTGAAGGAACAGTAGTATTTTCTTCATATATTACTATCATCGGAAATGCACTTGCTGTCTGTTTTTATAACAAATAATGCTGCATTCTCTCTTCCTCTCTCCTCTCATCTATCTATACATACACATACACTCATATTATATATATATATACACAAACATATATACATAAATTTATATATGGGTCTTTTCTTGCTGACAGTATCTTTCTCAGTTTCACTAATGAAAATTCTGGGTTACAGAATATTACAATTTAGTATTTCTTACACAGTATTTCAACTTTCAAAATGACTGAGTTACTGCAAGTGCTTATGATTCACTAAATGCAAGAAGTATAAATTTCTTATAATATTGAATTGAAATTAGCTTCCCTGAATAGGTGTGAAGTGGGGGGGGTAGGGGGTAGAAGAGGGTGAGGTTGAATATATCCTCATAGTTTCTCATTTTGCAATCCATTCTCCCTTGCTCTCCCTTGGTTTTTTTTGGTTTGTTTCTTTTGTTTTGGTTTTTGCAAGGCAGTGGGGTTAAGTGACTTGTCCAAGGTCATGCAACTAGGTAATTTTTAAGTGTCTGAGATGGGATTTGAACTCAGGTCCTCCTGACTCCAGAGCACTAGCCACTGTACTACCTTGTTGCTCCCCTTGGTTCTTTTTCTTTTCTCTGAACAAAATTTCCTCAGGTGTTATCACATAAAAATATAGCATCAAATTTCTCATTTTCCCTCTTCCTTCTCCCTTCCTGTTGAATATATATTTCTACTTTTTTTTTAGTGTTCATTTTCCTTCCCTTCTTACCCTTTTCCTCTTTCCTCTATCCTGGTTTCCTTGCAAAAATAATGTTGCATGTATTTTACAAGACTAAATCATTCCCATAACAGACAATCAGTCATTTCATACTTCTTACTAAGAATGAATTGTACTGTAGTGCCTTCTCCTGGAAAGTCTGGTCTTATGACTACATGCTTTAGAAAATTTTTCTCAATCTGCTTATAAAAGTAACCCAACCTTTGCTTATATTTAAAAATGTATGCAGTACCAGATCTGATCATGACTAATTTAATCACTGGTACAAAACTATCAGTATTTCTTTCTGTATTAAAGGGTCTAAAAGGAGGTTCTCCAGGAATCATGTAATACTTAAGCTTTTGATTTCAAGAGAGATACTTTTCTGATTTCATGCACCAAGCTACAAATATTCCACATGCCATGAAGATAACTAGCAAATTAGTTTGCTGAATTCTGATAGAATATAAATTTCTCAAGAACAAATTTTATCTTTTATGCACTTTAGCATAGTACATATGGTACCATAGTAGATAACTTTATAAGTGCTTTTTGATTTATTGTTACTCTTCATAATCCTATTTTCTGCAGTCTTTTTCCAAGGGAAATTATAAAAATTGTAATGAATTCAGTGTTTTAAAAGAAACAATAACAGTTACATAAAACCTTTTAAGATGTATGAATAAATGATGGCTCACCTGTATTTCAAGTGTCTCACAGGTCATGGATTGATGGATTACTCACAAGAAAATAACCATTTATCAGTAGGTATATGTATTAGAATGCCATTGACATAGAATCCCATCTCTCTGTATTTCAGTCACTTTTTAGTAACTGGCGTGGGATAACCTGGCATGACATTGAAAGTCAGAGTTCATGAGTGATGTACACTAATTGCATGTTTTTCCTGAAATTTGAAACTTTCCATCTCACATTGGCAGGTTTGAAAACTGGAGATGAGATTCTTGAAATCAATAATAGAGCTGCTGACACTCTCAACTCATCAATGCTTAAAGATGTTCTTACTCAGCTGTCACTATGCCTTATAGTACAGACCTATCCTGAGCTAGTTGGAGGACAGAAGCTGCTTGAGACCCCCCCACATCGTGTGGACAGCCTTACAGATATCAGTGACAGCCCATTTGCCTTTCTCACTAGCAACCCAGGTATGTTTGAGTCAGATTGTTAAAAGTTATTGGATCTCAAAAATATTTCTGTGGGAGCCATGGTGGGTCTTCAAGGACCCTCTGGGTCATCCAAAACCAAAGAATAAGATATGCTACCTAGGTTGCCTGCCTGAGGTTCAATTCAATTCAGTAAATATTAATCAAGCACCTACACTGTGTTTGACCCATTTAAGAATGAAAGAACATCAACAACAAGAATAGGAGAGGATCAGGAGAGATTCCAAATAGGTGATAGCTTCTGAGTACAAAGTCACAGAAATAGAAAATGAAATATTAAGTTTAGAAAATAGCTAATGGATCTATTTGGTTGGAACTTTGAATATATGACTCTGAGTCTGGAGAGCTACATAGGCTTCAGATTCTGAAATACTTTTCATGTTGGACTAAGGAACTTGTATTTTATCTGAGAGGCAACAAGAACTGGATGAATCGCTTCCTTGCATCAGAACAAGTAATGGCGTTTTGATTTATGGATCCAATTTGCTGCTAGATTGCATCCCACAGGTTGGATATCTAGAATACACTTCTCATTTTACAATCTATTCTCCCTCAGTTCTTTTTTTGGGTGGGGGGAGGGGGGCGGTTTGCAAGGCAATGGGGTTAAGTGACTTGTCCAAGGTCATAATTTTGATGGCCAAGAATTGGAAACTGAAGAAGTGTCCATTCATTGAAATGATTGGACAAATTATAATAAATGAATGTGATAGAATACCGCGTTGTCTAAGAAATTATAAAGGGAACACAGTTTCAGAAACACTTTGAGAAGACATAAATTGATGCAGAGGAAAGTGAATAGAATTACAGCAGTTTATATATTAAAAAAAAGTAAAGATTTTAAGAGCTGTGATCAGTCATAATTTCAGGGATTTCTTTTGGGATGCAGAATGCAACTCAATTCCCAAAAGAAAGGTTATGAACTTAGGGTTTGAATTGACACATAATTTTTTGGATGTGGGCAAAAATGGAAATTGATTTGCTTGACTATGCATATTAGTTGCAAGGAGGATATTTTTCTTTCACTGTAGGGGGAAAATACATTTTTAATTAAGATTAGAGAAAAAGGGGTATGGCTGAGGTTTCAGACTACTGGAGAAGATGGAGGGAATGAAAACAAGCACATTTATAAAGAAGATGATCTTGGCACAAAGAAGAGAGACTTGATTATTAGATCCAGGATATCAAACTTGTCACATGTTGCTGTTTTCCTTCATTGTCAGGGCTACAACTCATTGTGAAGCCATTGTTATGAGTATCATGGTTTAGCCACACTAAAGTGGATCTCCCTGCAAGTGTCTAATTTGCCTTCTTGCTTGAAAGTCGTTTCCCTTACTTTGAAATTAAACTTCTGTTTGATTCCTAACTCTTCTATCTCTAGTCTGTCCTGTTCAAATCTGGTCATCCACAGGTTAGAGTCTGGTTCAGTGCAGTTGACAATTCATTCAATTAGGTTGTATGTCTTCCTTCCATCATAAGCAAGTGAGTAGAAAGAGTGGAGGTAGATAATGAAAGTAATCCAGGTTTGGAATTTATCAAGGGATTGTAAGTAATAGCATAATTCCTCAGGGTAATGAAAAGTAAAGACTATATTTGAACTTTCAGTTTTAGGGATGAGATTAGGAAGGAAATTAGGTAGAAAGTGAAATCAAAGCAGAAGTAATGGCTTGAGAAAATACTGAATATTGGAGGGACTAGAAGTCCTAATGAAGATGAAGAATACATTTGGGAGGAGTGAGGCTCAGAGAGTGAGGGATTGAGAGGAAATTCAATCCAACAGAGCATGGATATTTGACTTTTTTATTTGTATCATGTTCTCCCTTTGGCAGTCTGGTGAAACTCTTCTCAGAACATTTTTAAATGAACAAAATAAAATACATATGATTACAAAGGAAACCAATATATTGAAAAGGAGTTACCAGGGAAGCTAGGTGGTGTAATGGATAGAGCATTTGCCCTGGAGTCAGGAGGACCCAAGTTCAAAGCTGACCTCAGACACTTAATAATGACTTAGCTGTGTGGCCTTGGGCAAGTCACTTAACCCTATTGCCTTAAATTAAAAAAAAAAAAAGAAAAGGAATTACCAAAAAAAAATTTTGGAGGTAATCAGGATTAAATAATTTGTCCAAATTCACATAGGTAGTGTCTGAGACTGGATTTGAACTTGGGTCCTCCAGTGTTCCATCAATTGTGTCACCTCGTTGCTTCTCAAAATGTTTTTTAAAAAATCAAGTTTGTGGACGCCAGGTACATAATCCCTGCAACAAAAATTTCAGAAGTTGGTGGGGTTTGTTTTATTTTTTTAAATGATAAAGTGGGGGTGGCTAGGTGGTACAGTGGATAGAGCACAGGCCTTGGAGTCAGGAGTATCTGAGTTCAAATCCGACCTCAGACACTTAATAATTACCTAGCTGTGTGGCCTTGGGCAAGCCACTTAACCCCATTGCCTGGCAAAAACAATTATGAAAGTGGATACTTCAGATTATAATTATCTTTGTGTAACTGAGATAGTGAAGTAGATGGGTAAGTCATGGCATTTGAAAAATTCAGGAACTAGAAGGTAAGGGTGTTTTAGAGAGACTTAGCATGAATGTTGAAATCCTTTTGTATAAGAGGAACAATGAAGAGAATAGGAAGATAGTGAACCAGCTACTAAGCTTTAAAGGAGAGAGCATAGCTTGGTGTGTGGGTGATGATGGTGGGTGATAATAAGGATTGGATAGAAAATTTTGATGTTCTAATTAAAAGGAATGCAAGTTCCCGAGTGATGGTAACAAAGACAGGGTCTAACTGTTTCAGTGAGGAGCAAGTATTCCAATTCTTCCTTCTGGTTCAATATGTGATATGATAGTGTGAAAAGAGGTACAGCCAGTACTGGAGAAGATAGCCAGAGAGTCAGTGTCATATGGAAGAAGTGGGTGCTCTGTGTGAGAGCGAGAACATAAGACTAGGAGAGGAAGTGATAAGAAGAATATGGGGGGAATGAGAGAAAAGTTATTAATTACTGAATAAAAATTCTCTTCACCTCTAAAGGTGAACAGAGTGAGAGTGAGATGTGGGAGGTTGGGGCTGGGGTGGATGGAAATGTTAAGAGAATGGAAACAGTATATTTCTGGACAGACAGCAATAATACAGATATAGGGAAAGCAATAGGTAATGTGAATGTGAGTTATAGATGATTAGCATGCTCACAGGATGCATTAGCAGCGGGAATGAATAAAAGTAGAAAATTAGTTTGCTATTCAGGTGATACATGGAGATATCTTGAAATAGAATAATGAAGAAAAGAGAATGGATATAAGAAATATTGTGGATGTAAAATGGACAAGACTTGGTAACTGATTGGATATGGGTTTAAGGAGGTGGACAAAACCAAGGATGACTTTGATGACTGGAAGCAAATAGAGGAATTTGGAGGAGCAATGGGTCTAGAAAAGAAGAAAATAAATTCTGTTTTGGATATACTGAGTTTGAGGTGCCAATACTACCTATAGAAGTAGATGTCTGTTAGGCAGTAGTGAAGGAGATTATTGAGAGAGATTGCAGAGAGAAGAAGACAGCTAGGAAAGAATCTTGGAAAAAACTTAAATTTAACTCTTGTTAAGATGAAAAAAAATTTATGATGATATAACAAAGGAGAGGATTACTGACAAAATATAAGATCATAAATCCTGAGCTGGAAGGAAACTTAGAAGACATATAATCTAACTCCCTGATTTAACTGGTGAGAGACTGAGGACAAGATAGACTGGTCCAAAAATCATGGGGGTAGGTCAGAGTGGGTATACCTGGGATTTGGACTAAGGTTCCTTTTATTGTCTTATTATGTGGTTTATCATAAAGGTCAAGAGCAGAAGGAATATCTTGAAGGAGGGCACAGTTATTAATGTCAAAAATTATAGAGAGGTGAAGTCGATGAATATTAGCATCATGTGCTAAGCACCTTGGATACAAATACAGGCAAACATTTGATCCTTGTCTTGAAGAAGGAGTGAAGATACAAGTTATAGATGACTTTCTCAAAGAATTTAGCCACAAAAGGGAAGAAAGGTGGTCAATTCAAGAAAAGTTTTGGTTTTTTTTTTTAAAGGTTAAGGGAGAAATTGACATGTTTGTAGGAAACAAAGCTGTAATCAGTAGATAGGGAAAGATTAAAAATTAGCAATAGAGCAAATGATAGAAGGGATACTTTTCTGTAGAAGATGGGTTGAAATGTGGGTCATTGTTGCTTTTTTGTATGGGCTATATCCCCAGTCTGGAATGTACTCTCTAATTTTAGCATCTTTTTTAAAATTTTAAAATTTTATTTTTAAATTATGGAATAGAGGCAGCTAGGTGGCATAGTGAATAAAGCACCAACCCTGGAGTTCAAATCTGGTCTCAGACACTTAATAATTACCTAGCTGAGTGGCCTTGGGCAAGCCACTTAACCCCATTTGCCTTACAAAAAACTAAAAAAAATAAATAAACAAACAAACAAATAAATAAATAATGGAATGAAACGAACATTTTCATAATAGTATAATTTTTAAAAAATGATCGTACATCATGCAAGTTTGCACAGATCTGTTATGTACAACTTGCTATTCTTTTTAAATATATAATGAAATTATCATGTAAATTTTTTCCTTTTATTCTCTCTTTCTAGAATTCATTAGACACAAGTATGAATATATGTGTAAAATCATTCTTTATATACTTCTACTTAACAGTTCCTTTTCTGGATGTAAATAACATCTTTCATAAGTCCTTTATAGTTAATTCGTGTATTTATAATAGTCAAAAATGACTTACTCACTCAAAGTTGTTCTTAAAGCAATATTGCTATTACAGTATACAATGTTTTCTTGCTTCTGCTAATTTCTGCATGTTAATATTACTGACTACCATCAAGCTCAACTCAGGTTCTTACTCCTGCAAGAAGTCTTTACTTATCCCTCCAGTTTTTAGTGCTCTGTATCTTCTGAAATCACTTTGTATGGACTTATTGTCATCAAATTAGGTTGTAAACTCTTAAAAGTCAGGAGTTGATCTCTGTCTTTGTCTTTCTGCATTTAATTCAATGTCAAAAACTTAATAAATGTTGATGAAGTTGAATTATTTTGGAAGACGTGCTTGAAACGCTGGCCTGTTAAGCAGAATAGGTTGAAGAGAACTGAGGTCTTTAAGAATTTAAGGCTATTCCTACCCTCTTTCTTCCTCTTTAAAAAATTATATTCAGACCATTCTTCTTGAGAAAAATACATTAAATATTTAAGAAACGCTTCTTTTATTTGGCCACAGGGTGGCAGCGTCATGCCAGTGAAACCCAGCTTTCATCTATAGTGTTTAAGTTAGCAAATTCCATTGGTATTGTTTAATTTATTATTTTAGAATTTGTCACATGCTGTACCTATATTGTTCAGAAAAATGGTGTCCTCTCCTATATTTTTTATTGTTCAAGTGGGCAATGCAGACTTTATATAAAATTGTGGCTAGATAAGACTTTCCTATAAGATTTATAACATACTAGATGGGGGCATGCATCTAAATGAGTGCTTGTTCATATAAAACCATACTTACTGTAAGGATACCAGTATTGCTCAAAATACTTTTGGAATTACTTTTTTAAAATTACTTCTAGATCAGGGGCAGCTAGCTGGCATAGAGGATAAAGCACCGGCCCTGGATTCAGGAGTACCTGGGTTCAAATCTGGTCTCAGACACTTAATAATTACCTAGCTGTGTGGCCTTGGGCAAGCCACTTAATCCTGTTTGCCTTGCAAAAACCTAAAAAAAAATTACTTTTAGATCCATACCACATTATTTTGAGTGTCCTTCATGGCAAATGGTTATTCTTGCCTTTGAGGGTAGAAGTAATTTTGAAGAATTGCCGAAAGTCTTTTGAACCTGGTCTGGTGAAAATAGTCAAAGCTCATCAAAAGGGATGAGTGACATTAAAAAAATCAGCAAGACAGTTTTTCTTTCTGTGGAATTCGATTCAAATCCTGGTGTGCCCATTTACTATTTATCTATTTATCCTTTCAATTTCCCTTCATTTCTTTATGGGAGTATATATGATTGATTTCTGAACCAGTAATATGTTTCTTCTCACAAAATATGACTAATTTGAAATCAGCTTATGTATTCTAAAAGAATTTTCATTAAAAAAAATGTGGATAGGAAAACTAACCTCCAAACAATTATAAGTTGTAAACTATTTGTAACACCTGATCTTTGTTGGCAAAATTATGAAAATTTAGTTTTTTTTGATATTTGAAAATTTCCCTCTCTGTGGGCATTGATCTTAAGTCTTTAAAAATTATTCATTTTTACAATATTATAGCATAAATTATTTTTCTGGTTTGACTCGTTACTCTACATCAGTTCATGCAAATCTTCCCAACTTTCTTTGTAATCATATTTTTATTTGTTATAGCAAAACAATATTCCATTACATTCATATACAATTTTTCCAGCCATTTTTCATTTGATAAACATCTTCTTTCCAGTTTTTTACCACAGCAAAAAGAGCTGTTATAAATATTTTGGTACATATGGTTTCTTTTTGAATAATAGACCTAACAGTGGCATTGCTGAGTCAAAGAGTATGCACAATTTATAAATGTTTGATCAATTCCAAATTGCTTTCCAGATGGATATACAAATTAATAAATTGACCAAAATATGTCAATGTGCCTCTTTTTCTGTAAGCTCTTCTTTATCGTTTTCTATGTTTGTCAACTTCACCAATCTGACATATGTGAGATAGGACCTTAGGGTTGCTTTAATTTGTATTTCTTTAATTATTAGTGATTTAAAGCATTTTAAAAATATAACTATAGGTAGCTTAGATTTCTTCTTTTAATTTATTCTTATCCTTTGAACATTCCTTTTCTTGTTCTGCTTCTAAATCTCTGGAGTTCACCACCATATACTTAGCTTTGATTTCTTCCCTTGAGAAGAGCTTTTTTATATCCTTTAATCATTCCTTTCCTGCTTCTGCTTCTGACTCTCTAAGCTTTGCTAATATATCTTAGCTCCCCATTTACCCTGAAACTTCCATCTATTCCTATGGCTTTCTCACACTGGAATTCTCTCTACCCTTTCAACTTTCTAGCTTCCTTTTCTTTAGCATTAGAGTGGTGCTGGTATATCCCTGTTTCACAGTTCTTGCCTTCTGCTATCTCAGCCCACTCCTGTTCTACTATCCTGCCCTAATCACTTTCCTCGTGGTAAAATTTGTAGTCTTATGGTAGAATAATAGCCCTCTAGAATTCAAATAATTAATCAGTTTAGAATTTGTGTATTCATTAATGAAATTGTTGTTAGGGCAACGAGGTTGCATTGTTACCTACTACTCTTCCATCTTGTCTGTTCTCCCTGCATGTGGCTTTAGAAAAGACTTTCTCTTTTTTTCCCCTCTCAGAATAAGTTGTTCTTGGTTGTAGACCTAGCTATTTTTGCCCACAAAATGCAAACAGAATGGTTTTTGTTTGTTATCTATAAAATTTTCTTTTAGAGAGCTTACTATCCCTCTTAATTTGACTTTTGTAAAATTTTAGGAAGGCTCTTCTGTCTCTGAACCCTTAAAAAAACTTAATTTTCCAAAGGCTAGAGTATTTTTCTCTCATCTTTTACAATGAATTCTAGCATGGATTTGTTCCAAGTTCCTCATTAGATCTATCTCACTAGTCACTCCTCTTTGGTCAGAATTAGATTTGCAATAACACTTGGTTTTTATTAGTTGTTCCATCTTTTGAAAAATGAACTTGTCATTAAAACAAGTCAGGAATTGCCTGCCTTCAGCAGATGTTTGGATAATTGTCGTTTACTCATCATTATCACCTCTCTTTTCCCTTCTGTTTCTCTTCACCAAAATGCAGTCTGATTCTGTACAACAAGCCCCTTAGTTGCTCTATCTGTTCACATATTAATTATGTAATGATTTTCTGTCACCCTGTAAATTTTCTCTATTCCTAGCTTTTCAGAACCACATTCAATACAATTTAGTAGGAATTTCTTAAGCTTCTACTGTGTGCAAAGTATTATGCTAGCACTAAGAATAAAAAAATGCAAAAACAAAAATGGAAAATAGTCCCAACTTTCAAGAAGATTGTATTCTACTGGTGTGGTTGTGCATGTGTGTTTATGTCTGGTGAAATATGTGAACAGATAAGTACATATACAGGTTATTTGAGGGAAGACTGAGAGCATTAACAGCTATGCAAGTCAAGAAGCAGGTCATTTATATGGTACATGAACTGCATTAAGGAAGCTATGAATACTTGGAAGCCTTAGTGAAGAAGGAGTATATTCCAGACCTGAACATTTTAAATTTAAAATTTTGATAGAACATTCAGAAGGGGTGTGGTGTATACTTGGTGATGTAGAATCTCAGGAGAGGAATTTGTTCTAGATATGTAGTTAAGAGATTCGTCTACATAGAGTCAATAACTGAATCTGTGGAGTTGATGAAATCACAAAGAAAGAGGCAATGAATGAACAAATGAATGAAAAAATATTCCTTAAGTATCGACTTAGTGCAAAGAACTATGCTGAATTCTGGAGAGGAGAAAGAGAGCTCAAATAGAGCCTTGCAGAATGTTATTGGTTATGAATCAGTGATGACCCAGCAAAGCAAAACAAAGTAGCAATAAGTAGAACTGAAGGTAGAAGTGGCAGAAAAGTAGAAAAGGAACAGCATTAAGAAATCAAAGAAAGAATGTCCTGCATTGTCCAAAGATGCATTCACATTAAACTTGAATGAATACTGAAAATTAACATTGAATTTATCAGTTAAAAGACCATCAGTAACCTTGGTGAAAATAGTAACATTAGATTGGTGGAAAACAGATTCCAAGAGGTGAGGTAATGGATAACACAATGCTTTTAAGAGAGTAGTGGGGAAAGGGTGAAAAAGCTTGAGATATCAGTCAGGTGAAGACTCTTACATAAATGGACATATTGGTGGGCATCAGGAAAGGACCCAAAAGATTGAAGATAGGTGATCCAAGGGCTACCCTCCAGGGCAGTTAACCTTGGAAGAAAATGTGGGTGATGATATGGAAGGGTTTTTTGATAAAGCATTGGAAAGAAGAAGCAATTACTTTATGTGTCCTCTCTTTTCTCAGTAAAGTAGGAGGCAAAGACTTATTTTTTGAGAGGGCGGGAGAAAGGCAGAATCATGAGTTGATAGACTTTGAAATAGTCACAATAGGGGATTTGATAGTTAATTGGGGGAAAATAAGATCATTGACAGGCAAAAATGAAAATCCAAGGAATGCTGACCTAGAGTTAGGAGAACCTGACTTCATATTCAGCTTCAGATACTTAATAAGCTGTGTGACAGTGAACAAGTCACTTAGTCTCAATTGGCTTGCCAAAAAAAAAAGTAAGCATCCAGTGGAGATAAGATAACAAATTTACTTCTTTCCACATTTTCCAGTCATATTTCAGTAAGAATAGAAAAGGCATAGGACGAGAATAAGATCTGGTGTTTGAAATTACATGAGTTGAGGAGGCAAGGGGTTCAAGGATAAGAGGACAGTATATAATTTAACTGGTTCATTATTAGGCCAAAATTGTCAAGAAAGAAAAATGAGGCCAGAAAAGAGTTCTTGGACCAGAGTAGATAGTGATTTGATTTCATTCATGGTAAAGATGAAAAATAGATTTAGGAAGAATAAGGCAGATGTCAAGATACGACCCTTGGTCCTCAATATCGTCATAAAAGTCTTCTCTGTGATTAGAACCTTCTATCACTCCATCTATCTCATTAATCCAGGTAGACAAAGGAGGAACTAGTAGAGCAGAAAGATGATGAGTTAAAAAATAAGTTCCAGATGAGAGAAAGGGTTGGGGTTTTTTACTTTAGTTTTTTAATTTGTACAACTTGCACATTAGGAAGATCAGTTTGCTAGTGGACTAGAGCATAGATTGGAGAAGAGAGACTTGTGGCAGGCAGACCCACTAGCAGTCTACTGTAGTAGTCCAGAAATGAGGTCATCAGGAAGGTTTGAACCAGTGAGGTGGTAGTGTCATAGGAAAGAAGGGGCTCTATTCAAGAGATGTTGCAAAGGTGAGATAAACAGGTCTTAGCAACAGATTGGCTGTGAGAGAGAATGAGGAATTGAGAATATCTAGGTAACAAGCATCAGAGACTGGGAGGATGGTGGTACCCCTGGGAAAAAATTAGGGAAGTTAAAAAGAAGGAACAGTTTGAGAGGAGGGAACAGAGTTAATGAGTTTAGTTTCAGACATTTTGAGTTTAAGATGTCCATTGGATCAAATCCGGTCTCAGACACTTAATAATTACCTAGCTGTGTGGCCTTGGGCAAGCCACTTAACCCTGTTTGCCTTGCAAAAACCTAAAACAAAAAAAGATGTCCATTGGACATCCAGTTTGAAATATGTAATAGACAGTTGGACAAACAAAACTGGAGGTCAGGAAGAAATAAATAGACCTAACGATTATCTGTTTAAAGATGATAATTGGGGTCAGCTAGGTAGTGCAGTAGATAGAGCATTGGCCCTGGAGTCAGTAGGATCTGAGTTCAAATTTAACCTCAGAAAGTTACTAGCTCTTGACCTTGAGCAAATCACTTAACCCCAGTAGGAGAAGAAGATGATGATGATGTGTTGATGATGATTGATTCTGTGGTTCTTGATGAGATCACAAGTGAAAAAAGAAAAACAAAACAAATTCCAATACAGATGATGTTCAAACAACATATGTCTCATTTTAATCACCAAGTCTGTCATGTCTGTCTGGATGGTTGTGGTTTATTGCAAGGTAATGTTGTTAAATGACTTTCCCAAGGACACACAGCTAAGTAATTATTAAATATCTGAGACTGGATTTGAACTCAGGTCCCCCTGACTCCAAAGCCCGTGCTCTGCCCCCAGATTTTTTTTTAATAAAGTATTTCATATTCTTCTTATTTAAAGATAGAAAGAAGTGACCTTTACAGTAAATCAGTAATATAGACTTATAGAGAAGAATTCAATGGTTCAGTGTCAGTTTGGTAGGAGGGCTTTGGTGGAATATTCCATTGATTTTTTTTTTTCTTGATCCTTTGCTTGTTAACATTTTCATCAAATGGCTTTGTTAAAGTCATAGTTCATCAAATTTGCTGGTGATCCAAAGTTGAAAGTGACAGCTAAAATATTGAATTACAGCATGAGATTGCAAAAACTACCTGATAAGCTGAAGCATTGGTTTGAATCTACTAAGATAACAGTTCAGTAGGAATAAATCTAATATTTGGATTCAAAAAATCCTGGATAGACTTAGAGCAAGGAGTGCCTAAAGCTGTAATCCTACCTCAGATACTAATTGTGAGAACCTCAACAAGTCATCTACCCCTTCCCTCAAGCCTCATTTTCATCATTTGTAAAATGAAGATATTATTACCTCTTCCCTAAGAGAATTGTTGTGAGGATCAAGTGAAATAACATGTGAAAATGCTCTATAAACCTTGAAGGTGTTATGTAAATGCTAACTAATATTAGGAGAGATATAGCTTGTAAAAATAAAGTAGTATCAGTCCTTCTGAACTATATTCTGCCTAGACTACATCTGGATTATTATTTGGGGTGTGACTGATTGGGGCTATTGATATGCTGGAGATAGTCCAGAGAAACATCCAAGATAATCTTGAATCCAGTGCAGTGAAGAAAGGTAGAGGTTACTGCAATCCTGAATCTGAAGAAGACTCCAAGGGGTACAGGTTTATTTTCATATATTTGAAAATTGTTATTTGGAAGAGAAAGGCCAAGATCTCCCACTGTAACCAGGGCCATTTCCTATCAACCTGATCCATAGTGGACCACTGGTCCCAGAGGACCCAGGATGGCTCCAGTGGGCAGAATCAGATTGTCATAAAGTGACAAACCTCTTCCCCATTGGAGGCCTCCAAACTGAGACTGGATGGTCACTTTTTGGATGTGTTTATAGCAGGTTTACATATGTGCAGGACTAGATAACTGCTGAGATCCTTTCCACCTCTAAAATTATATGATTTATTTTAAATTTACATTTTTAACAGGAAACAGCCTTTGTTCTGAGCAAGTCAGAAGTGCTGAAATGACTCCTGAAGAGACAGATGTACATGACCTGGAGTCCTCTGATGAGAGTGACAAAACAAATAAGGTGAGGGATTTTCATTTTTGGGTCAGAAGTCTGTGAATCAGTCAATTAGTAAATATTTATTAAGCTCTGCTAAGTTCTGGGGATAAAAAAGATGCAAAAAGTAGCTTAAAATCTAATGGGTAAAAGCTGCTTAATGGTGCAGTGGATAGAGTACCAGCCTTGGAGTCAGGAGGACCTGAATTCAAATTTGATCTCAGAAACCTAATAATTACCTGGTTGTGTGACCTTGGGCAAGTCATTTAAACCCATTGCTTTGCAAAAACAAAGTTTTTTTAAATTAAAAAAAATCTAATGGGTGAATCTATTGAGTTTCCATTGTAACTGATATGGTTCTTTGTTACTTTTAAGTAATAAGAGGATTTTTATTAGGAAAACATCTGATCCTTGAGATGTTTCTAAAAGTTGTGATTTCATCCACATTTTGGAAAATTCTTTACCCACACATCTTCAGTTTCTCTATACATTTTCTTTATGTTTATTCCAAAAGATAATGGAATTCTTTCTAGTTTATCTTCCTCCAGGTGTATATGATCTGTGTATCTCTCTTTTGTCTCTCTCCTATCTATTGTTTATTAATATCATTCTTAATGGATAAGCAGATAGAACAGTCCCTAGAGCATACTATGGACTTAATAAATGTTTATTGATTGACTAACTGACTATAATAAAGAATTCAGGAAAGTTATATACATATATATATAGATAGATTTTACTCATGGTAATTGTTTTATTTTTGTAGTGTTTTATTTCCTGTTCTTATTTTAAAGGAAAAGTGAATAGATAAAGAAAACTTTTTAAAAGATCCCTTTATTTGTGAGGGACTTTTTTATGTGTATTAGTTGTTTAGAAGAAAAAATATTACCTAGCTCTGGTGTAAAACATCTATCAGAGTAACTATATGCAAACTCCATCCTCTACAAAATTATAAATGCTCTTTTACAGAGATTTACTTTAATGAGAGGAGAAATTTTATTTTTTCTAATTAAAAAACTACTTCATTTGGCAGGGTGATCATCTCCAAAAACTGTAAATGTTTTGAATCTAAATTTCAGTCTGAATTGCACTGGCAAGTACAGATGTTCAAATATATAAACAAAAACATGATAAAATGAGCATTCAAGATAAAGGAAAAAAATCTGTTATTGCAAATGATAGTACATATGTCCATAAACTTTATTTGTAGGTTGTTACCAAATCTATATAGTTCTAAATAACTTTTAACTGAATAATTCTGTCAAAGAAAAATCAATTTATTAAGTCTAATAATTATTAATACTAATACTCTACTCATTTTTTGCCTAAATCTGCCAGAAATTTTAATTTAGTTCGACATTAATCTTTAACCAAACCATTTCTGGTTTGCAGAAAGATAACTAAAATGATGGAGTCCCCCCCCCCCCCCCTTGGACTTTCACATGACTCTGCTTCAAGACAATTTTGAGTAGTATACATAGAAATCCTGAAGCAGAAAGTCACAATACAGTTCTGGATTAATATTCCAGAAACCTAAAAACCAAGTCTGTATCTCCTTCCTACTTGGCCACTTCCCTGGAGGAATCATTAATGTTTCTAGACATCTTTAGTAATCATCTAAACTGAATAGTAAGTGGGAAGAAAAGAAAAAATATCACTTCCCTTGAGTGGATCTAGCTAAATCAGTCAAAATCTGCATTTAAGGATCTGGAAACATAAGACTCAAATTTAGTTGACATCTTTACCTGTTTCTTTAGAAGTACCAAATAGAGCATTTTATTTTTGATCCTAGAAGCAATAGAAAACCATTGGAATGTATTGAGTAGGGGCAAAATGGCCAGACTTATTCTTTAGGAAAATCACTTTGATCACTGAATGGAGCATGTATTAGAGTAGGGAGAGACCCACTAACAGGCTATTATAAATAATCCAGGTGTAAGGTTCTACACCAGAGTGGTGTATTCAAAAGATGATGAAAAAGTGAAATAAATAGGCCATTGCAGCATTTGAATTTGGGTTGGTGATGATGAGAAGTAGTGAGAAATTGAAGATAATTCCCAGGTTGTGGGATTGGGAGGATGGTGTTATCTCTGCAATAATAAGGAAGGGAGGAGAAGGAGACCTTTAGGGGGGAAAGATAATGAGTTCAGTTTGGGACACAGTGAGCTTAAGATCTCTGGACATCAAGTTTGAGATATCTAAAAGAACGTTGGATATGATTAATATGGAAATATGTTTGACATGATTGTACATGAACAACCTATATAAGGTAGATTGGGGAAGGGGAAGGAAAGGGATAGGGGAAAAAGTTTGGAACTCGAAATCTTAACAAAAAGTGAATGGTGAGAACTATCCTTACAATCTGGGGGACATGCAGAGAAAATGCACAGTCAGGAGATGGAGTGTGGTGTATAAATTGGAAAAAAATAAATACATTCATGCATACATACATACATACATAAATGGAATTTGGAGGTGAAAGATTGGAGAACAACAGTTTAGGACAAAGTAATAAATTTGAGAATCATTAACAAAGAACTGGCAATTAAATCCATGGGAGCCAGTTGGACCACCAATTGAAAGATGGAGAGGGAAAGAGGAGCCAGAGGGTCATCTAAGGTTAGAGGGTGGGTTCTGGAAGAAGATCTAGGAAAAGAGAAGGAATAATCAGATACAAGGAGAATCGAGAGAGATGGGTGTCCTAGGACCTAGAGAGAAGAGAATATCAAGGAGGAGGTGGTGAACAGCAGAGTCAGAGACTGCATACTGGTCAAGGAGAATGAAGATTGAGAAAGAGCTGTTAGTAACTTTTTAGAGAGCAATTTCTGGTGGAATAAGATGAGAAATTGAATTATAAAGGATTTAGAAGAGAGTAAGAAAAAGTAGAGGCACCTGTTGTAGGTTGCATTTTTTGAGGAGTTTAGAAAGAGCAGAAGAATTAGTGGTAATGAAAGGATCAAGTGAGGATTTGTTCAGGAAGATTTTTTTCCCTGGCTTTCTATAGTATCCATATAATCTTTATTATTTTAAGCCTTTTTGTTTTTAATATATAAATTCATGTAACTAACTTGGATTTATTGTTATGCAGCTAGGTCAAGATTAATGTGAGTTTAAATGTGAATTAATGTGGCAAGTTCAATTTTGTGGGAGTTATAAAATGATACCAAGTCAAATTATAAAATGATATCAGGTTACATTTAATGAAAGCCAAAATTCAATTAATATAACACATGCAAGCTACTCAAGGGTTTTAATTGCTACATTGTCAGTCATCTGCACTTGCTTCTAGTGTATAGATATGAAGTGTTGCTAGATATTGTATTCCCCAAAATTATGAATTTTTTTAAAAAAGAAAAATCCTCTAACAAAATGGACAAAAGGAAGAATGATTCAAATGGAAACACTGCTAGCACATAAAGAGACTTCTTATCAGAAGCCTGGAACTGGATGTCCAGTAGGCATCTTAAACTTAACATATCTAAAACTGAATTCATCAGAACAGAGCTACAAAGGGCCTGCAAGCTAAGTATTTTGGAGTTTTGTACATTTTAAAAATCAAGTTTTATCGAATTTTAAAATGTAAAAAAAAATAACCCTGCTAGCTTGCAGGCCCCATAAAAACAGACTGCATGGTTTTGACCTGCATTAGAACATACATTTGATCATTTGATGTAATTGAACAGCTTAATATTAACTCTAAAATAGGATAAATGTTAGAATGTCTGGATCTGTGGTATGGGACATTTTAAACACAGGCCAAATCAGAGAAAGAGGTGAAGTTACATCAGATTTTTGTAGTTTGCAAACAACAAGGAATAGAAGTGTTGTAGTAAGAGAAATAAAGCATCTTTTGGCTTGTGGTTGAAGATTGCAATACAAATTGTATTCATCATAGTATAACTGTTCAGGCAAAAACTTCAAGTTTATTTAGGATGGTGAAAGAAAATGTAAATGAAGTGGATAATGAAGAAACTTTTACTGCAAGGGTTGGTTGGTTGATTGGTTTGATGGCTATAAATTCAAGTTTAATTGCATAATGTTAAAGTTACCAAAGAGACAGCCAGTAGACAAGGACAATAAAGCTAAGAATTCTAATCTTTTGAAGAAAATAGAATCAAGAAATTTTTAAATGTGGATGAAATAGACTTCCTGGGGTAAAGAATACCTTCCAAAAATTACATTTCTAAGAAAGGGGGGGAAAAACCCAACTTGGATTTAAAATGTCTAGGATCTCCTAAAAATTTTCCCCAATTTTATGAGAAAATGATGATTTTAAATTAAAGCCAGTGTTTTTTAATGGGTATCCTGTGCTCTGAAAAGCTAAAACCATTGATTGCTTCTAATCTTTTGTGATCAAATAAGAAAACTTAGGTGGCTAAAGTTTTTCTTGAAGACTGATTTTTAGGTTATTTTAGCCTAACTGTTGAATAATATTACAAAGACTACAGTAGTAGTCAAATATACATAGCTCAATGTGTGACAGCAGAAAAGTAATTTTTCTGCCATCCAAGACAACATTTTTATGACAATCCAGGGACCAAGGAACTATTGCAACATTTAAAGTCTAACACCTTTAGGAAAACATTTAAACAGGCATTTGCTAAAAACTGCAAGTACAAATGAGGAAATTGTAAGAGAACACCTAGTTTCTTTAATATGTTCAGATAATTAGACCTCAATGAACTACAGATGTGATTGCTGAATTGCTATCAGCAATCTTTCCAAGTTTATAGAGATTGGGGAGGTGAAGACCCAGAGAAGGATAATTGTGCCAACTTTCCCAAAAAGAGTAGAGTGTACAAATTGTCCTAAGATTTTTGAAACTCCATATATATATATATATATATATATACACACACACACATATATATATATATATCTGCATTTTCTAGTAATGATGGTACTTCTCAAAAATTTCTTGTCTATATGACATATCTCTGTAGTCAGTATAGTCATTTAACAGCAGACAAGAGGGCTGGTATCTAACTAATTTAGGGAGGTAGTCAAGTGCATTAATCTAAGAATTGAATCCTTGGTTTGAATTCTAAAATCAGTTGTTTGACCTTGGGGAAAGTCATTTTTCCATTTTGTGACTATTTCCTCATATGTAAAGTGGGAATAATCAATAAAGGGAAGGACCTAAAATGAAGGATTAAGGAAGACTGGGAAAGAATTCTTGCAGAATGTGAGACCTTAACTGAACATTGTTCTTGTGACAATGGCCTCCTTGTTGTTCCTTGATTACCACATTCTGTCTCCTGACTCTGCATTTTCTGTTTGCTACCCAGGCCTGAGATTCTGTCAGAGATTAGGAGGGACAGAGTCACAAATCTGGGGGACATGCAGAGAAAATGCACAGTCAGGAGATGGAGTGTGGTGTATAAAGAACAACAAGGAGGCCAGTGTTTCTAGAATATAGAGTATGTGGGGAATGTAAGGGGTCAGAAGAGTGGAAAGACAGGAAAAAAAGTCAGATTATAAAAGACTTTAAGAACTCATCTTCATTGGTAGAGGGATTTGCACTACTGGAAGCTCCCTACACTGATGAAATCACAGATTTGGGTTAGAAAAAAAGTTGCTTAGACGGGTTTCTCTATTAAGTTTTTAAAAATCACTTCCAAACAGTACAGAGCAGGATGTCACATTTTGCTTGAAATGAACACTTCTGACCTGTTTGCTTCTTTAGGAATACACAGGACCCCAGCTAGTAACCATGAGACAATTAACAGATGCAGATAAATTACGCAAGGTTATTTGTGAACTTCTTGAAACTGAACGAACCTATGTTAAAGTAAGTCTTTTTCTTCATTTTCCCTCTCTTCCTATGCCTATCTGTGCCTGTTCCTGGTCTCCATTCTTCAAAATGTACATAACTTTAAGTTACATCAGGGCAAGAATTTTCTCTTTTTTCCTTCTAAAACTTTCTATCTGGAATAAAGTGAGCTTTTAATAAATACTTATTGATTGATTTTAAACTCATGATTAACTCATGCTTAAAAGGAGGAGTAATTAGAAAACACAAACTCTAAAAGCATTAGTGGCTACAGAGGAAGAAGGTGGATTTTACAACTGTATATTTAAAAGGTATAAATTCTCTTACCCTCTGAATATTTAAAGTTGTGATAAATACCAGATTATCTAAAAGTACAGATTACCTAAATCATACATTGATATTTAAAGCAAATATATATCAATTATGATTTTTCCTTATACTGACTCTTTGCTGGAAGCATTTTCCTGTGAACTTTTTTGTAATTATGTGTATTCTGTTCTGCAAATGGAATTTATTGTTTCTTTATATTTTTCTATGGGCTTTTAGATTTATTAAAGAGAACTTATTTAAACCCTTAGGATTTAAACTGTCTCATGGAGAGCTACCTGAAACCTCTTCAAAAAGAAACTTTCCTTACCCAGGATGAGGTACGATATTAATGTTGTTAAATTTATAACTATTTTGATTTGGGGGAATGGACAACAAGGATGATTAAAAGAATGTTTTAATGCATTTAATATAATTGAGTAGGTAAAATATTGCCTTTTTGTTTGTTTTCTTGTACAAGTATGAACTTTAACTTGACAGCAGACTCATTTAAGTTTGGGAAGGTAAAAAATAATATAGAACTTTTATTATTCTTTAAATACTCTGAGGTGAGAATGAATTTTTTAAATCCTTGTTAGAACTTTGGTAGATCAAGATCTTTCTTTTTTTTAATTAGCTTGATGTGCTCTTTGGGAATTTAACTGAAATGGTGGCATTTCAAGTAGAATTTCTCAAAACTTTGGAAGATGGAG
Organism: Macrotis lagotis; assembly: GCF_037893015.1. Classification (NCBI taxonomy): domain Eukaryota; kingdom Metazoa; phylum Chordata; class Mammalia; order Peramelemorphia; family Peramelidae; genus Macrotis; species Macrotis lagotis. Next base: position 503,580,094 of record NC_133658.1, read on the forward strand.
TACGATTGGTGCCTGATCTTGATAAACTTGAGAGAGTTGACCAGTTTAAGGTAAGCAGCATCCCTAAATAGTAGAAGATTCCATTAAGTATCTCATCACAGATCATGACTTCAATAATATGCCCCATTAGTCCTCTACTCCTGTATATTTCTTTCCCTTATATATCATGGAAAGCCTGCCAGCAATATATTTTATTAAGAATAAAGGAAATAGAGAAAGTTTTATTTTGTGTCTCTCATTATATCCATTTATAGACTCACTAGAAAGGAAGCCTAAATGGAACACAAGAAGAGAATTGTGTCTTGTCTTGCTAAGATAAGAACATTATATTTCATATGAAATTGGAATGAAGAAATCCTTGACTTCTAGCTTTAAAAGATTCATTAATTTTAATCTTTTCTGTGATAAAATTTGCCATCGTAATACTGAAGTAAATTTACTTTGACAGACTGCAGCAAATTTAATTTTCCTAATTCAGTAAAAACCTTTGTAAATTAATCTTCAATACTATGCTATAGGAATATCTTGACATAGAGTGTCATGAGATTACCTATTACCTGTTCTGTTCTTTTTGAAACAGGTATGCCTTTTCAGTTATGGATTTCAATCCACCAAATCTCTGTGAACCCATGCTGTTAAGTTCACCATCTTGTATATTATCTCTGATTTACCCTGTTTTTATTTATACTTTGTGCATTTGATTATAGATTTGATTCATAGTTTCTATTTCTGTCTTTCTTCCTCTGTTTTCCCGTGTCTCATGAATTTTTGATCCTCTCCTTTGTTGTTCTTCCTATGTTATATTTAAGTCAATCCACAAAAAAAATTTTTAATTTTATGCTAGACACTTTTAAAATCTGGAGACATAAAGGTTAAAATAGACCTTGTTCCCCCAAGAACCTTGCATTCTATTAGGGGGAGATAGTTTGTGTTTTTATATTTGAACATGTGTTTTTTATGTCTCCAAGTGCACTGTTCCCCAGATTTACACAGGGAAGTTTCTCTTCTCCCTGTCTTCCTTTTTCTTTTTAGTATTTTTTGTCATATTCATAAGACTCGAGGCTAAAATGATTTTATCTGTCTTTCTTTGTAAACTTCATCCCTCCTTGGGAGCCTACATTTCCTCTATTTTGAACTGCTATCCTTTCATTCAAAACCCATTCTCAGATGCAATTGTTTTAGAGTTAACTACTTTCTATTTCTGCCTTTGTTTTTGGAAACCCATAGCTTTAACCATCAATGTAATGAAAAATCACCAGCCCCCAAGTGTCTGTTTTTTTGCTTGTACTATCAGATCTTTAGCAATGCTTTTTAGGTTCTTTCAGAGGGTATCATTTGATGGCTTCATAGAATGTAAATTTAGGTGATCATAATCAGCTTTGAGAAGTCTCTAGAGTCTTCATCACCTTATATATACATATACGCATGTGTGTGTGTGTATGTATGTATACACATGTTTATTTTTTCCCATTAAAAATCACCTCTATTATGTATGCCAGGATCACATATAAATTACCTTTGTAATCTTTTGCATGGAGTCACCAACCAGAACTATTTGGTTCCTCCTGGGTTAATGTTGATAATCAGAGCATTGTTAAGCAAAGCTACTGTGTTGCTTTATCTTTCTAATATAATTAGAGAGACATCTTGTTGGAAGAGAGCTTTGAAGATGTTTTCCCCTAATGAATCAGATGCTGTCTTTAAATGTCATGATCTGTTATAGAATTCATGAAAGCCTTTCAGTTCCCTTCTGTTATCTTCCTTAAGGATGTTCTTAATACATTCATAGAGTATCCTCATAAAAATTTATTTAGGTAGGAAAGTGAAATGCACAGGCCACTAGTTATTGATTTTTCTGAGTTGCCTTGAATAATAATAATAAAAAGACCAAGTTTTTCTCCCCCCACGCTGCAACGTTTGTATTCTCTTACACTTTCTTAAAAATTGAGCATCCTCCAAAATTTTTGCCTCTAGCAAGACTTTCTTTGTCTATACTTGAACTTGGATGACTTTTTCCTATCTCTTTCTTTAGATCCATTTCTGCTTCCTTATATAACATATCCAGGTGTCCAGAGTTATCATCTTCTAACATAACTAGAGTCCAAATTTGGTGACTTCCTAATCTTTAATAGAGAAAAGGACTTGTAATATGGAATAATTTTTTTTCTGTTTTTCATCTATTTGTTGTTCCCTTTCCAGTTTGATTCTTTAAAATCCTCTGAATATGGGGGCGGCTAGGTGGCACAGTGGATAGAGCACCGGCCCTGGAGTCAGGAGAACCTGAATTCAAATCTGGCCTCAGACACTTAATAATTACCTAGTTGTGGGGCGGCTAGGTGGCGCAGTGGATAGAGCACCGGCCCTGGAGTCAGGAGTACCTGGGTTCAAATCCGGTCTCAGACACTTAATAATTACCTAGCTGTGTGGCCTTGGGCAAGCCACTTAACCCCACTTGCCTTGCAAAAAAACCTAAAAAAAAATAATTACCTAGTTGTGTGGCCTTGGGCAAGTCACTTAACCCATTGCCTTGCAAAAAAAAACCTTAAAAAAAACAAAACAAAATAAAATCCTCTGAATAATTGGGATTAGTTCAGTATCTTGCCAGGTTTTCTGTAAGCTTTTTCCCCATTTACTGCTTTCATTGTTTTTAACTTCTTGAAAGTTCATATCATCTTCTGTAGGCTTACAAAAAAGTTTATTATGCTTAAATTCTTTTCCCTTTGTTTTCCATATCATCCATTTTGGGAAGAAGATCAAGCATTTAATGAGTTAGATGATTTCAAGTTCTTTTGGCCTCTTTCTTCTGGCTATGGATTTATCTTGCTTAAACATCTGGGTGTCATTGACAAAGAGATGCTCTAAAACATTTTGAACAAGATCCAGTTTAGCAAAATTCTTCATATCATCTAATGCTTTTTAGTCATATTTATCATTTAAATCTTTGCTTTCCATTACAATCTAAAAGTTCATGAAATACATCTCAATAGGAGGAAGAGCAAAACAAGCATCTCTTATCAGTGTAAGACCTGCAGGGTTCTTCCACAACTCTGTCTTCCCCAAAATACACATTTATTTATGCACCAATTACAGGTTAACTAACAGGCATAGACAAGAGAGTGTGATTAAAGAGTTCTATTCTGAGGTTGTATATTTTTCCTTTTATTGAGTAATATTATTTTGTTTTATTGCTCTATTACTGGTGTGATAGAAAGAAAAAATAAATTTCAAGTGTCTTAATTCTCTCTGATCATTTCTGATATGTCCTTTTAAAAATTTATTTAAGGCAGTGGGTTAAGTGACTTGCCCAAGTCACACAGCTAGGTAATTAAGTGTCTGAGGCCAAATTTGAACTCAGGTCCTCCTGACTTGGGGGCGCCACCTAGCTGCCCCTACTTATTATGTCTTCATTAACTTTTCCTATTTGTATCTCATATTAACAATTTCTAGCATTGTAGCTAGGACATAACTATTTAAGATAAAATTCCTCACTATCATCATCAATATCTGTCCATGAAAAACATATTTTTCTACATGCCACTGATATGTAGAGCAGACAGTAGAATTTTTAATCATATTAACTCATATTGAACATTCTTTGTCATCAATTCAAAGCAAATCATCGAGTAAAATATATCAATTAAGATTTGAAATTCTGTTTTATCTGTGACATTGGTCCAAAGATAGGGATCTCAGAGCTTCATAGTTGGATTGTTGATATTACCATAGGTGGACAAAATTAACTTCTTTTTTCTCCTCAATCTAGAAAGTGCTCTTCTCTCTGGGAGGATCCTTTCTATATTATGCTGACCGTTTTAAGCTATACAGTGCCTTCTGTGCCAGCCACACAAAAGTTCCTAAAGTATTGGTAAAAGGTATGATCTAGAGGGATTCTAATAATATTTTGCTACACAGTGATAATAACATACTAAGGGGACATAGTTTATTGTAGTTGATGAGCTGTTTATAGTGGTTATTGGGTGGAATACTACTGCTTATAGCAATAAAGAGCAAAATCTTCAACTGTCCATAATTCTGCTTAATGAGGAGCAAAATAGTTGAATATCTCTGTGTATTCACAAATATTGAATTGCTTAAGATTTGCTTTGGAGTAGTTGAGGTGTTTTTGTTTTCAGACTGATAGATGGAAGATTCTGAAATTGTTTTGTTTTTATTTCTGTTACTGGTTTGCTGTATGATTTTTTTTCCTTTTTTCTTTTGCAAGGCAGTAGGGTTAAATGACTTGCCCAAGGTCACACAGCTAGGGAATTAATTGTCTGAGGCCAAATTTGAACCCAGGTCCTCCTGACTCCAGGGCCGGTGATCTATCCATTGTATCACCTACCTGCCCCATGCTGTATGATTTTTATCAAGTTCATAAATATTCTGAAAATCAAACATCTATTTCAGATATTGTCACTATATTTGCTGCCACCACTAGTATTTCAGAATCTATTGTTACTATTCATATGAATTTCTTAAATTGTTCCTGTGTGTTGTATAGAAGTGGTGGTTATGTGAATGAAACTAACCCATTTGGGTTATTTCCTAAGAGTATGGAGAATTTTAATTTCAGTATACAAATGATAGTTTATTTTACTGTGGTTATTTCTATTACTGAATAAGAATTAAAGAAAAATTTCATAAATAAGCAGAAATCTTTGGAAACAAATTACTAAATATTATTTTCTTTATAACTTAACAAAAGAAGAGATGTCAAATGAGCCACTTTATAGATAAAACAGATGATTGCTCATGTTTTGTCATTTTGCTGCTCAGCAGAGATACTTTGTTCTGATTCCGGGTTAATATTAATAGGTTACAGTAAATATAATTAAAATAAAAATGTCTGCCTAGAAAAAGACTGAAGCCTCAGCCAGTGACTTGCTTATGAAAACCATTATTTGAAGCATATAAACATTCCAGTGAAGTAGAATCTGGACAGACTTTTGACATTTTTTAATAATGAAATTTGACCAATGCCAGGTATATTTGTTCTTGTGTTATACTATATGTATGCCATTTATACATTCCTATCTTTATTATTTATTAAACCTCCATTGTTCTTCCCCAGGTTGATTGTTTTTTTAAGTCATAGAAACTCTCCAAACTATCTACCAAGTTATAGAGAAACTCTTGAGCTTTCTCAATTGCAAAGAGTACTTCACCAATGAAATTTTACATCCTTTAAAGGGTGAAGAGAAGTATTAGGTTGTTGAATTAGCTTTTTTGCTCCTCTATTCACAGTAGTTCTAGACCTTTGTAAGCAAATAATGTATTTTTAAAACATTATATATTCTTCTGTCTCAGCAGTTTAAAAATTGAATATTATTGTTATGATAATAGCTAGATTTGTAATGCACTTACTATGTATATACTAATACTTAGCACTCTGCTTAACATTTTTGTTTTCTATCATTTTCTTTCATTTCATTTCACTCTGACCTTTGGAATTAGGTGTTATCAACCCTATTTTACAGAAGAGAAATTGAAGTAAAGAGAGGTGAAGTGATTTACCCAGGGTCACACAGCTAGCAAGTATCTAAACTAGATTTGCACTCCAGTTTTCCTGACTATCTACTGTGCCACCTACCTGTCCCATACTAAGTACTATTAATACTAGCTCTGGTACTGGGGACATTGAAAGGAGAGATACCCCAATTCTTCTCTAGTCCTATGAAAATCCATCTTTTGTTTATAAACAAAATGAGATTAAAAGATATACAAACTTTTGGGAAAGATTTTTATATGAATAAAAGCCCACATTTGTGATCAATATAATGAAGCATAATGCTTTAAATGACATGTCATTTTTTTTTTTTTGCTCTTCTGCAAACAGCAGTTGATTTGGTTCTCATAGCCCATGGATCTGGATCTTAGGAAAATTCTGAGACCATCCTAGAAACATTTACCAGAAGAACAAAGTTCTGTCTTTCACAAAGATCTCTAATGACCTGGCCAAGGTTGCTCATTCTGGAATTGCATTTCATTTCAAAATGACCTTTTCTAGCTCATTGATCAAATCTTTTGTTCTTTTTTGGGAGGTGACTTTTGCAATTTATAAATAATTAGTTGTAAAAAACTAAAGCTACTCTAAAGTTGTTCTAGTAACCAGTAGGCCTGCTACTATACATTTATCCTCAGAATAAGAACCAAAGCCTGACCCCCAGGGTGTATGTGATCAACCACCCACTAAGATGATGGGAAGATGAATTGCACCCTTCCCTCCTTATAATAACCAGTTTTGGAAAAATAACAAACATTAATAACCATGCTTACATTGATCCTCTAAAAATTCCCTTGTCCTCTCAGTTTGTAGACTCCCCAGTGTTTGACTTTCTTCACTAAGCTTTAGTTCCCTGGGACATTTATAGTCTGAGCACTATCCAGATACCCACAGTCAATAGCTACACAGGTACCATTTAGAAAATTCTCACCTCTCTAGTATGTATACATCCCCCAAGAATAGGTGCTCCAGGGGAAGGACCCATGAAGTGAATAAAAGCCCAACTATTCCCATTTTGTTTTGAGGTGCATAGAAAGAGTAGATATAGTTTGTGATCTTCATCACAGATATCATCTTTCCCTTAACAAACCTTACTCTTCTGCCATGCTTCCCTATTCTAATGAATACACCACCATCTTTCTAGTTACCCATTTTCACAATCTTATCACATCTTGCCAATTATAACAGTCTCCTAATTAGTTTCCCACTCTTAAATAACTTCCTTCTCCAATCCATCCTTCACACAGAAGTCAAGTGATTTTTCTCAAAATGTTGACTTGATCATTTCATTCAGTAAAGATCAATGGCTCAGTGTTGATGCTAGGATCAAATATTCTAATTTCATCTTCTGAAATTTTTGATTTTTGTTTAAGCTTCATAAAATACACATAATTAATCTACTGCCATATGCAATAAATAAGTAAGCCTGTATATGGATGCCTGATAAATTTTTTTTTTACTTAAAGAGGGTGTGCAATCCAAAATACTGTTCTAAAGGATTATAAATTTTCATATTTCAATAAGTTTTAGCATATTGTCTTTTATGATAAATCATACTCCTGGACAGTAATTACAGAAAGAAATTACTATAAGAAACTGAGCTTTCTTTGGATTTTTTTTTAACTAGAGGATTTATAATCTGTATACTATTTATCTCTATTTTTCTAACTTCTTAAACCCTCTCTATTGTTCTTGGCAGTATTACTTTACCTAATTTGGTAGATCCCATGGATACTTTTTAAGTCACTGGTGACATCCTACAAAGAATTGGTCATTAGTGATAGCTTATATTTCTAGGTTGCTTTAAGGTTTACAATATGCATTTTCTCATTTTATTGTCCAACAGTTAAGGTATGTCAAATAATATCCTTATTTAGAAGGGGAAGCTGAAACACCATGAGGTAAAATGACCTACTCAAAGTCACCTGGAAAATTAAGTGTCTCAACTGCAATTCAAATTTTTTATTATTTCCATTATAACATACTGACTTTTTGGTGAAAATTTTTATCAGTCACATTAGATCAGATTTAGATTCTTTCTGTAAGAGGACTCCTCCTTTGAATGTTTTATTGACAATGTCAGCTTATAATGATATGAATCAATAGGACAATAGAAAAGCAAGATTAATGGTATTTACAAATAATATAAAAGCTTCCCTCTCTCATGAACTGCTAAGAAACAGATGAGTTTGTGAGTTTCACCTATTTTTTCTCTTTACTCTTCAGTGGAGGTGCTGCAAAACGAGAAATATTCAAAAAAAATCAAGAAATCAGGGAAAAGAAAAGAAAAAGCATCAAACCCTAAATAACTAAATACTTTTATCTAGATATTTAGCTGTTATTCTCCAGCTAGTTAAATATGAAACATTTCATCCACAGAGAAATACTGTTGGGGTGGGGGGGGATTTTTTTTCCCTCGCCCATGTATACATTCTGTTTCCCTCCCTAGAAAAAAAAAGAAAAAGAAATCTGGGGTTAAATGAGTAAAATTATGAAAGAAGAATAATTTGAGCTTTTTTTTTCTGGTTTATATTTAAATCTTTCTAGCCAGGACAGACACAGCTTTCAAGGCATTTTTAGATGCTCAGAATCCTGAACAGCAACATTCATCTACTCTGGAGTCATACCTCATCAAGCCAATCCAAAGGATCCTCAAATACCCTCTTCTCTTAAAGGAGCTCTTTGCTCTTACAGATGAGGAAAGTGAGGAGCACTCCTACTTGGATGGTAAACTAATTTTTGCTAGTGCTTCACCACTCTCCTTTTTTTGTTTGAAAGCCCAACATTCTGTATGAAAAAGCATCTATATAAATAACAAATTTATTTTTCTCCTTTTATCCATTCCATGATTCCCCCCCACCCCCACCCCTCACCAGTGGCCATCAAAACAATGAACAAGGTTGCAAGCCATATAAATGAAATGCAGAAAATCCATGAAGAATTTGGTGCCGTATTTGACCAGTTAATTGCTGAACAAATGGGAGAGAAAAAAGAAGTAAGGACTTCATTCTGTGTGTGTGTGTGTGTGTGTGTGTGTGTGTGTGACTATTGCAAACAGACAAAATTCAAAACTTCAAACATCTTTTTACATTTATCTTTAAAAATTACATAATTTTAAATATTTTTAGTTTGCCATATTAGTACAATCTGAATTGTTTCTTATGTAAATAAGCATGGATTTGAGTGATTTTTCTTTCAAACTCTGATACAACCAGTCAATCAGTATTTTATTAAGTCTCTATTATATGCTAGACACCTGTGGAAGGTCCTGGTTATGCAAAGAGAATTAACAAAACAATCGACTCAAAAGACATCTAACATTCTAATGAGAGGAAAAATAAATAGAACTATAAGGTAATTTGAAAGGAAAAGTACTAATAGTTGAGAGATCAGAAAGACTTCATGCAGAAGCAAGTGTCTGAGCTGTGACTTGAAGGAAGGGGGAGATTTTGAGATCAGTGAAGAGGAAATACATTCCAGGTATAGGTTCCATCTAGGATATGGATAGGTTAGAATATTTAGTGTCCTCTGAGGAACAAAGAAAACCATTTTGTACATTGAGGTTAGAAAATAGATTGGGGTGAGACTTTAAGCTAAGCAGAGGATTTTACCTGTCATTCTAGAGGCAAAAGGACATCATTGGAGTAGATGGAGTAGAGGGGAAATGATATGTAGGAAAATTTAAGCACATCTCTGCTTTGGAAAAATCACTATAGCAGCAATATGGAGGGTGGATCACAGTGCTTGAAGACGAGTAAGGAAGACCAATTAGGAAGTATATTGTAACACTCTAGGTGAGACATGATGAGAGCCTAAACTAAGGTAGTAACTGTATGAATAAAGAGAAGTCAGGAGAAAAGTTGTATAATTACAACAAAGAATTTGGCAATTAAGGTAGGATAAGGGGAAATGACGGGTCATAGTTATGAACATGGGATCCTGGAAAATAATCTTATGAATGACATAGTTATGAATATAATATTCTGGATACCTTCAGCAGAAATAGAAATATTTGGAAGAAGGATTTTGCTTTTTTTGGAGAAGGAAGAAAAATAATGAATTCTATTTTGGACATGTTGAATTGGAAATGTTTCCTGGACATACAGTGGAAATGGACAATTGATGATGCAGAATTAAAGCTTAGGAGAGAGATCAGGAGCTGTAAATCTTAGAGTCATCAGCATTGGACTGATAATTCTATCCATGAGAACTAATGGGTTCACTAGAGAAAAGTAGGGGGCCCTAGACAGAATTTTGGGGAGCACTCATTAGGATTGTGATATGGATGTTGGGCTAGCAAATGAGAATGAGGAGCTCTTAGATGAGTTGGAGAAGCAGGACAGAGTAGTGCAGAAACCACAGATCAGTCTTGAAGGTTGAGTACTTTAAAAAAAATGACTATCAAATTTATCAGGAGATCATTGGTAACTATGACAGAATCAATTTCAATTGATTAATGAAATCAGAAGTAAGATGCAAAGGGTTTGAAGTGTGATGAGGGAAAAAGAAATGGAGATATCAAGTATAGATAGTTCTTTTAGGAGTTTGGCTGAGATAGGGAAAAGAGGTGTAGAAGAATAATATGAGGAGATTATAGGATCTACCAATGAGTCTTTAAAATGAGGTATTTTGGGGCAGTAAGGTGGATGGAGCACTGGCCTTGGGTCAGGAGGACCTGAGTTCAAATATAGCCTCAGACACTTAATAATACCTAGGTGTATACCTTTGGGAAATCATTTAATCATATTGCCCCACAAAAAAATAATAAAATAAAATAAAGAATTTGGGCAGATTTGAAGCCTTGAGTTTGGGTTTTTTGATTCAGCATAAATTTATGCAGCACCTAAAGAGTACAGGTCCTCAGAACATTAAGATGCCTAAAACAGATCCTGTTCTCAAAGTGCTTACTTTTTGATTATTTTCAGCAGTATGGGGCGGGGGGGGGGGGGGGGGGCGGAGAAGGATTGAAGAAGGGAAAGGACCAATGGAATGATAAGAAAAACATTAAAGAGCTCTTCACTTTTCTAAAGTGAAAAAGACAGAATAACTATAGTGATTATAAACATTTATATGGTACTTTAATGTTTGCAAGAGTTTTAAATATATTTGATCTTCATAATCACAATCCTTATTATCCCTATTTTACAATTGAAGTAATTGAGTGACCTGCCTACCTATAATCATAGAATAATAGTTTAAGTGTGAGAAGTTATATTTGAAAATCATGTCTTGGCTCTTTGTCCCTACATTATGATATGCTGTCTCAGAAAACAAAAATTGACTAATAACATCTTGAAACCCAAGAGTCCAGGGAATATAGTTAGGACCCAGGTGCTTTCAAATGAATGAATGCTATGCATTAGGTTTATTAATATGAATGACACCATTCTTGTTTTAAAAAATCCTACATTCTATCAATATTAAATATCTACAATGTACTAAGTGCCAGGGTTAAAAAAATGAGCAAAAGACCATCTCTGACCTTAAGAAGTTTACAATTCTAAGAAGAGGAGACAACACAGAGGAGTGGTAGTCTGGGAAGTCATTAGGATGGTGAGCAGTTCAGTAGAGGGTAGTTCATTGTTTTGCCCTTTCTAGTAACAATAGTTTTGTTCATTTGATTACATTTCTCAGAACAAGAAGTAGAAAGGGAACAGCTGGGTAGAATATAATCAGGGTAAAAATGAAGATACATGATACATTCAGAACTGTATGACTTAGCTCTCACAGACATGGTCTCAATGAGTTCAAGTAACCAGTAACCAGACAAGCTCAGCCATAGTAAACTGAGGGCCAATGTGATTATTAAACCATTTCTAAGGATCTTTGAAAGTGGAAGGGGGCAGTTAGGTGGTATAGTGAATAGAGTACTAATCCTAAAGTCAGGAAGATCTGAATCACTTGATTCTTACTAGCTGTGTGACCCCCTAAGAGAGCCATTTAATCCCTATTGCTTCAATAAGCATTCAAAACTTCATATGAAATGAACAGGGACCAAACTTAGCCCCAAAGATGTGATATGAAAATCTACCTTCCTTAGCTTCTTTGCATGGGGGGAGGACTTTGGTTGTGGAATAGTTCATTAACTTTCAGACTTTAAATGTGTATGATTATAATAACAAGTGTGTGTTTGTGTGTGTGTGTGTGTGTGTGTGTGGTGTGTGTATGTTAGTGTTTTTCCCTTTATTATGAAGGATGGATTTCTAGGAGGATAAAAGAAAGACTGGACTGAGACCTCAAGTTGATGTTAAAAAGAAAAATATTAATAACACTTAATTTTTAAGAGTTTAGAAATATTACAGGTTGCTGCTTGGAAGATGGATTGGAGTAAAGCAAATGCTTTAGATACAAGGAGGAAAGAATCCTTGGAAGACTGTTTCAGTAGTTCTAGGACAACGAGGGCCTAACTAAGGTGGTAGTGATGTGAATGGAAGAAAGGGGTCAGATACTATGGGGGGTAGAATCATTGGTCACTGATTGAATGGGGTGACAGAGAGCAAGTAGCTGAAGATGACTTCAAAGTTACAAATCCAGATGTTGAAAGGAGGGTCATACCTTCTACAAAAACAGGGAAGTTATAAAGAGGAGTAAGTTTGAGGAGTAAGATAATAAATTTTGTCTTTATCATTTCTAAAAGGGGGGATGGAATAGGCTGTGTAACAGCTAAAGAAAAGGATCTTGGATGTGGTCATACAGGCACCTTAGATAAACTTCAGAAGGAAAAATGTAAGATCATAGATTTAAAAAATTGCAAAAGATCTTAGAGACCATATAGTCTGACCACCCTCATTTTACAATTGAGGTAACTGAGGCCCAAGGAGATTAAGTGTATTTCCCCCTTGTAGAAAGCAGAATTCAAAACCATGTCTTCTGACTCTAAATCCATTTCTCCTTCTACTAAACCACATGGCTTCAAAAGAGAATAACATGCATCTAAAGAAACTCTAGTTATCTGTGATGCTTTCTGAATAAAATAGATTTATAAAAAGTCTATATAAAAATGAAGAGTGGCAATTTAATCCAAGAATGTTAGAATGAAGGTACACCAAAGGGAAAAGAAATGGCTTACACTTAAAAAATTAAATATAAACCAACCAAAATAAAAAATGAACACAACAGAATGATGATACATATTTCAAACAAGCAAGAATTGAAAGATGACTCTAAAAAAGAGTGCTAACAATGAAGAAAACCTGTGTGGAAAATACGAAAGAAAAACTTTAAGATAATAAAAAAACATTATAATAGAAAACTGAATTGTATATAATTAACCAGCTGGAAATACAATAAAAAAATTACTGAATTATCTAAGCTATTGGGAAATATGAAGACCAACTGACAACTCTGAATGATAGATTATAATATACCTATCACAAAATTTCTGACTTCCCAGAGAATTTAGAAAAATAAAATAATATAAACATTGTATTTCAGGAGATCATAAAATTTCCCAAAATTGGAGAAATCAATAGGCAAATTACGTATTTAAAGAATCTATAGTGGCAACCAGGTGGTACAGTGGTTAAAGCAAGTACCCTGAAGTCAGGAGGACTTGAGTTCAAATCTAGCCTCAGATATTTAATACTTACTTAGCTATGTGACCTTGGGCAAGCCAAAAAAAAATCTATAGATTACTACTAATAAAGAAGAAATCATGGTTTAGTTGGATGCATCATATAGCATTAAATGCCAATGCTGTAACAATGGGAAAAGATACAAATTGCCAAAAGAAATTAAGTAATTGAATATCATGTAGTAATACTTAGGCTCAGTGAACTATTGAAGAACAGGAAAAGATCAAGGAAATTAAAATTCTACATTAGCAAAATTATGAAGAATAGATCATATACTTGAAATTCTGCATTAGATCATACCATCAGAAACTGTTGTTCTAGTGATTCATCATGTTTTTCCTATAACCTGCCCAATTCCTCAGTGATGAAGGACCACCCCATCCCTTCTCCCTAGGAAGAAACAATCTCCTTTGCAGGAATGGTAATAAGTCTAGTGCTTTTCTTTAATCATTTGGAAAATTTGAGAGTCTTCATTTCTCTTAATTGCCTGTCTTATGGCATTGTCTCCAATAGAACTTCTGGAGAACACATGGTTGGTACCTGTTCAGGCCCCACCTCCATTGAGAGAGATGCCTCACTGGTGCTTCTACCAGGTCCATTAGCTGCTGCTCTGCTTTCATTGCATGTTCCTTGAAAGCAGAGATCTCCATCTCTGGTTTCTAATTTCTGTGCTGAGTCAGTTCTGCTTATTATGATGGCAGTATGGTCAACAACAACCAAGTCTTGCTTTCTATATCCTCCTGCAGTATTCACTGAGTCTGAACTCTGTCCCATTGAGAAGAACCCATACATGTCTACAAGGACCCTTGCTACCAGATACCACTGTGTAGTGTCTGCCCACCTTCCATATTTGTAGTGCCCTTCCCCTAATTGCAGCTATCCCAAATGTTAAGAGGCAGGCTTGACATAGCAGGAATCTTATTCTCATATTTGATTTGGGGATAAAGTGAGGTAGTTAAGGAAAAGAGATTTACTTAGCTGGATCACAGTAAGGAAACACAGTAAAGATATTGTGACATTTATCTGCAAATGAAAATGAATGTGTTCTGCAGGAGAAGGTGTGGTCATCAAATATCCAAGTCTGAATACTTTTTATGCCCTTAGGTGACTAAGAAGCATGGAAAGTAGGGATCAATCACATCCTGGTATAATTTATTGTCTTTTCGGGAAAACTAATCTCCTTGAAGGGAAAAGGGGGAAAAGAAATCTGTGGTGCTAGGACAAATATAGGGTAAAGCTGAAAACAACATTCCTAGTTGGATTTGCCTGTACGTACTAGAAATGCTGTATGCTAACTAAGCTGAGATTTTTACTGAGACCTTAAGGTCTCAGATTGGGTGCAGTTAACATGCTCAAGCTGTTAGTCTCTGAGGGGTAGTATGGTGTGGTTCTAAACTTTTAAATTCTTGGCAAAGCCATCATCTTCTAAAGGACTTTACTTTGAAGGTCCCTACTTTGGTCAGAGTGAATTCTGATTGAGAAATCAAATCCTGGGAAGTATTTTTCTTATAACATATGAACAACTAGAATAGCTTTCTGGGGATATCAAGTGGTCAGTCACCATTGGGACATATTTTGTGTTTTTTTACTGTCTTATTATAGGAATAATAGTGACTTTAAAGTCTCAAAGGGAGAAGGAAGAGAATTGATTCCTCACCCTTTCATGTTAGCTCAAATATTAACAAATATTTGCTAATGACATTTGAATGAATTAACTGTGATGTATTGCTAGGGTCTGGCTCTTCTTGGGAAATAAATATCTCTCGTGGACTTGAGATTTTTCTCTCCATGTGCATGAACTGTTTGTGTGTCTATATGAAGAGTCTGGATTTGCCCTCTTTGGGGGTTTCAATTCTCACCTTCATTGGAGAGGATAAAGAATCAAGGGGAGGGGGAGTATTTTTATAAAGTAAAACCCAAAATTACTTCCTGAATTTCAAAATGCAGTCTTGCAAATATGAATAATTAAAGCTACTCATGGGAAATTGAATCTTCAGGTTGCTGATCTCTCCATGGGAGACTTACTCTTGCATACTACAGTAATCTGGCTGAACCCTCCAGCCTCACTTGGAAAGTGGAAAAAAGAACCAGAATTGGCAGCATTTGGTAAGTATAATTATTATTATTATCAATATTAATAATAATAAGCAATATTGAAGAAGAAACCTCTTTACATTTTTCTACACAAGAGAACTTGATTCACAAGTTAATGTGTTGAAGTTAATTATCTGAGTTAGTCTTTCTACTATTTCAATGAAGTACTCCCAAATACTAAATTAAACTTTACAATGAATTATGTATTGTATGGCCAACTAATCAAAAATATATTTTGCTTGGATTTGGAAAAGTCTTAGAAATTATCTCCTGTGGGGCTTATGCCCTAGACTGACTGGGATAACAGAGTCTTTTTCACCGAAACAGAGTGTACTCAGAGAATCAAAGTGGGTGAGAAGGAAGTGAATCTTTGGGTGAAGGCAGTCACCAAGGCTTTTTCTGTGTCCTTGGAGGCTTATAATGTATTTTTTAAAAGCTGTACCTTTATGAACTTAAAACAAAATTATTTGTTAAGAGGGTTGTCTTGAGTTTGTGGGGATGAGTTGAATAGAGATGGGATATTTTGGGAATTGTAGGTCATGTAAAATTGTTTAAGATTAAAATGTATTTTCAAAAGTAGAAAGTGGTGTTTAAATTTTAGAGCATGAACCAATGATTGATCTATGTCATTTTTTGAGTAGGTTGGAAAACACCAAAAATTATATTGTGGGGAAATGCGTGTTTGGTTCCTTAACACAGGAGTAAGAATTAGGAGATCTGGGTTCAAGTTTTGACTCATTCTATTCCTTATAACTTTAGACAAGTCATTTTCACCATTCTCCTAGGTTTCAATTTCTTTATCTGTAAAAATGAGGAGAATGAAAAACAAATAAAAACAGATCCCAAAGAATAATAGACACAATAATAAACATCATATTATGTAAGTAGGTAACTTTGTTTCCTGAAAACTTGGATCAAAAACAGTAGACAATGTTGTTTAAAGCAAATACTCTTTCTAAACTACTTAACTGTTTTCTGATATTATATATTAAGAGATTTAATTTTGAGGGGTTTTTAATGTGTTAAAATAGTTTACAAGTTGAAAAATGTTCTTAAATAAAGTCAAGAAGATTGTATTTATTGATCTCTTAGGTTAACTCTAATTTTCAATTATTCTGGGCATACCTACTTCATTCATAACTCCTAAATTACATATGTGATGATTGAATTTGCAAACATGAAATAAGAGCATACTATCCCAGTTTGGATAGTTGTATTTTTAGAAAAAGATGTTTTCTATCCAAGGATTTCTATACTTATTTTAATTCTAAGAAAGTTTTAACTCAAAAAGGTTCTTTATCAAATAAGATGTTTAAAGTGTGTGATGTTTATAACTAAAGAGGAAGATGATGTTGCCATGATATAATTTTTATGTTTTCCCTTCTTAGTTTCAGTTTCTTTTTCATTTTTATTTCAGAGAAAAGCCTTGATTTATCAGTTTATTTTTGTTTCATAGAGAAAAGCCTTAATTTGTTACCTTTAAAAAAATTTAAAGTTGATAATTCAAAAAAATATTACTTTTTTACATCTGTTTGTAGCTATGTTTATAATAAAATTGGAATTTTAAGAATGCAAAAAAAAGGTTCTTTTTCCCTAAATATACTATATGGATGGAAGGTGGCTTTAAGTCACTGAAAGGGGAAAATGCTAATAAATAAATAAATGTATAAACAAATAAATAAGAGACATTTTTTTCCCAGTGTTCAAAATGGCTGTGGTCCTTGTATATAAAGACGGTTCGAAGCAAAAAAAGAAACTTGTAAGTATGTTTTTGTGATTTCTTTCTATATGCTCTTTAGGCATTCTTGTTTTAGAGTTTTCTGACTTCCTATCAGAGAAAAGACCTGAGGTATTTGTTGGCAATATTTTTTTTTTGAGGTTTACCACTTTTGAGAAGACTTCCACTTTAAGACATTAAAATAATAGCTATTGTGAGCCAACAACCCAAAAGGTCATTAATATCTCTTTAGTCCCCTTCTCTTTTTTCTCCCACTTTCTCCCTTTCTCTTCTTTTTAAAAAATAATTTCTTATCTTTTCCTCTGTTTTCCTGTCAGCAACATTTATTACTTGCTCCACATTATTCATCTACTAGCCCCTATTTCCACATCTGGGGTATCGGTTAGCCCTCTGTGTTGCATTTTAAGAGGGAGGGACATTAATCAACTAAAGAGGGATTATTAGGATGGTTAAAAAAGCTTGAGGAACTAGAGATATTTTGCCAAGAAGAATCAAGGGATAACACAATAGAAGTCTTCAAGTATTTCAAGAGCAGTCTCTTGGGAGAGAGATTAGGTATGCTTTCTTTGCCTGCAAAGGCCAAAACTGGAATTACAAAGAGGCAATTTTAAGCTTGATATAAAGAAAAACTTAGTAATGAGTAGATCTCCAAAAACAAAGTGAACCTTCACTGGAGTTCTTCAAGGAAAGACTGGATATCATGTATCAAATGAAGTAGAGAAGACTAATGTTTGTCTGTTGTCTTCCGATGGCCCTTCTAGCTATGACATTTTGTGATTCTCTCTGAAATCCTGGGTATTTTTTTTTATTATTAGGTTTGAGGTTTTAAATTTTTTTAAGGAATGTATGAATATGGGTTGGTAATTAGAGTATAATAGATGGGCATAGAGATAGTCATAATTTGAAAATCAGTTTGAAGCAGCCTACTATATAGTATAGTCATATAGTGTGGAGTCCAGAGATATATGAAGTTACAAGTACTATGTCTTACAGTGCCATCTCTCGCTAGCTTGGTATCTTTACAAGTCATCTATCTTAGTTCTTGTCCTACCTCCTCCTTAAGGGATGTTGTGACAAGTGTTTTGTGAACTTTAATACATTCATAACTTTGTGAATTATTATAATAATTGATCAAAAATAATAATTATAGTTATATTTGTATAAAACTTAAAATTTTTACAAAGCACTTTGCTTATATTATCTCATTCAATTCTCATAAATACTAAAAAAAGACAATATTCTGTTACCATGTCAAACGCTGTTCTTTACTAAAATAATTTCCATTCTTCATACAGGTCGGATCTCACAGGCTTTCAATTTATGAGGAATGGGATCCATTCCGATTTCGTCACATGATTCCTACTGAAGCTCTTCAGGTTCGAGCTTTGCCAAGTGCAGGTAAAGTTCATATAGATTGTATACTTGATTTTCTTGGTGGGAGCTATAAGAGGGCTAGGAAGTCAGGAAGTTTGGAAGTTGAAATCAGGAAGATTCATTTTCCTGAGTTCAAATCCAACCTCCAGCACACTTGCTAACTGTGTGACCTTGGGCATGTCATTTAACCCTGTTTGCCTCTGTTCCTCATCTGTAAAATGAACTGGAAAAGGAAATGTCAAACCACTATAGTATGTTTGCCAAGAGAAGCTCAAATAGGATCATGAAGAATCAGGATTGAAAAAACCACTAAACAACAAAAACAGTATTCTTGGTATAGATGTCAGACATGTATGTTAATTATTTTTGTTGTTTCTGAAACTTAGTTTTTGATACAAGTATTATTTCTTTCTTTCTTTCTTCTCCCTTCCACCAAGAATAGAAACTGACTCTGTGAGCTAGAACTAAAGAGATTATGGTTGTCCATCCTGGAGGAGTTAATAGTTAATAAATCCTATTCTGGTTTTGTAACAAAGTAAAAACTTATCTGACCCTATAAATCTCATTTATCACAAACCATACTTCACATCCCTTCTAACCACTCACCAGAAAACTAGGACCTACTTGGGCATCTTGCAGTATCTCTTCCCCACACCTACCTCACCCATTTCCTGTACCCTTTGTCCACTTCATACAGATACATTTCATCTCTTATTCTTGCTCTGAAAATAACCAAGTCAATTTTACCATTACTACTGGAAAGAGTATTACAGTTGACTACCCTAATGTTTCACTCCCAAAACTCCATTCTTTGCCCACTAAATCCCTAATGGAATGAATACCCTATTAAAATCTAAATTCCTTAAGGAGAGGAATAACTCAGTTTTGTATTTTCATCCCCAATGCCTACCTTTCTCTGGTATATAATAGTTATTTAATAAACTTTCATTGTTAATTGTTTCCATCTCATTTGGATCTATTTTTCTTATTTGTTATTATTTTTTATTGCATTATGTATGATAAAAGTCATGTTTCAAACTTCTAGCTTTCTGAATTTAGTTTAAGTAAGTCCTGGTGTGTGATCAATGATTGATTCAAGTTTTAATGAAAAGTTAAATGCTATGGTTTTCCTGTTGAGTTCTAGGTATAGAGTTATCAAATTCTGCTGCTGGTTTTTGTTTGTTTGGTTTGTCTTCAAGATTCTATCCAAGAATCTAATTTGAGTATTTATCTTTTTGTTTTATTTGTTGTGTTTCATTAGTGGGGATCCTAAAGTTTTCCAATTTTTTTGTTTTTCAAATGATTTTATAATTACAATTAATTTGTGATTAACTTTTACTTTACTTTAACTGTCTCTGGGGGCAGCTAGGTTGGCACAGTGGATAGAGCACTGGTCCTGAAGTTAGAGGAACCTGAGTTCAAATGTGGCCTCAGATACTTAATAATCACCTAGCTGTGTGATCTTGGGCAAGTCACCTAACCCCATTGCCTTGCAAAAATTAAAAAAAATTTGTCTGCATTCAGGTAGATGCGTTTATATTTAAAATTGTATTCTTTCATTGTCAGTGATATCTTATAAGGATGTCATTTATGTTTTAACTTTCTTGCTTGTTTTTCCCTGCTTTGAATTCAATTTTATACAACATCATCACAGCAACTTCTCATTTTCTTTTGCTAAGTGTAGTGTTGTAACTTAAAATTTTCATTTTTAAAAAATGCAAAAAAATCTGTCTTTGGTTATGTTTTTTCCAGGCAATAAATTTATGGGTCTCAAATTTACATCACCCTATATGCACAATTCCTTTTGAAGGTTTTAATTGCGAGATTTGATTTTTTTTCTCTACTATGCTAGCCTCAGAGCCAGGACAACTGGGATTCAGTTCCTACTTCTGACATGAACCCACCAGGTAGCCCTAGGATAAGTCACTGAATTTCTGAGTACTTCATTCTATACATTGAAACTCTAAATTGCAATAAAGTTACTGATCTGTATAAACAGTAGTTCCTTCCTAGGACCTCTGTACATCATGAGTTGGTGTAAAAAAAACCTCATATTACTTGTTTTATTTAGAAAACAGTACAGAATGCCTTGGTTTATTGGTATCAATTTCAGACTTCTTTCACTTGCACACATCCCCCAGTACAAAAACAACACATTACTAAATATAATTCCTATAATTTGTACCATTACCTCTAGATTTTTTCCATAAATAGATTTCTGCCTTCATACTCCCCCAAGTCTTAAACTATGTGATGCCCATACATAATTTTTTATAATTTTTTTACTCCTTTATTTTCCTCCTACCCCTCAAACCTGTTTGTAATATCCATTAATCAGCACAATTCTGCTGCTGCTTTGTTTTCCTCCTATTGGGCTTACATTTAAGTATTTGTTAATGAGGTCAAAGACTCTGTTTACTTAAGGAAGGTCTTGCCTACAACTTGTTTCTGCTCTTCCTCTCCTCCAGTTATATTGCTATACACCTGAGATCTAGGGTCATTCCCTCTTGAGTTTGACTTAATGAAACCTGCCTTGAAGAAGATCCATTATCATGGGAAATCCCAGCTTTACATAAATTTTTAGCCTTTTTGTTTTGGGGGTATTTTGGTCTGTGTTTTCTTTATTTTTTAGTTTTTTCAAGGCAATTGGGTTGAGTGACTTGCCAAAAGTTAACACAGCTAGGACATTATTATTAAGTGTCTGAGGTCAAATTTGAACTCGGGTCTTCCTGACTCTAGGACTGGTGCTCTGTCCACTGTGACACCCAGCCACCCCCATCTGTGTTTTCTTTTGCAACTTTGCTAATATGGTAATGTTTTACATGACTGCACCTGTGTAATCTGTATCATTGTTTGCCTTCTCTAAGAGGGAATGAGAGCAATTGGAACTCAAATATTTTTTAAAAAGTTAAAAATTTTATTTACTTCTAAGAAAAAGAGCATATGAGGTTCTACCACAAAACGAGAGAGAGAGAGAGAGAGAGAGAGAGAAATACCAACTTCACTGCTCACTCTCCACTACCAGCTCATCCTCTGGCCTGCTGTTTCCTAGAGACAATGATAACCCTGCTGAAACTTACCCCTTGAGGATTAGCCAGCATGGGTTCCTTATCTGAGTGGTTCTGAACTCCCCGCACCCCCAACTGTCTTTACACATTCTCCCCTTCCCCCACTCCTTGCTCCTTCCACTATGGTCTCTGGCATGCCTGCTTTAAACTTACTTTCATCTCTTTTTTCTTTCTCTTACTGAGATCTGACTCCTTTCCGATGAACATCTTCCTTGTCTACCTTTCCAGCATTCTTTTAGTCATATTCCCCAGGTCACTGGTTGTGGAGGAGGAATTGGAATACTCCTTTTACTCTATTATCACTTCCATGCTTTTCCTCTATGACTGGCACTCAGTAACCTCTTGTCCTTTGAATTTCATTCAATACATAATTATCACTCAAACAAGATTCTGGGAGCTTTCTGTCTACCAATACCCATATCTATTGGGTTTTACACACACACACACACACACACACACACACACACACACACACACACATAATATGTGTATGTATGTGTGTCTATTAATTTTTTATCTTAGATGCCAAACTTATCCAAGAAAAATGATAAAAAGATTTTTTTAATTATTTAATTGTTTCTCTTCTTATCCTTGGTACACTGAATACAGGTGCATTAATTTTGTTTGTACAGAAACTTCTGTTTCATGAAATCAAAGTTGTCTCTATTTATTATAATTACATCTATCCACTATTTTCTTAAGAATTCATCGTCTACTCATAGCAGAAGCAAGAGTAGAAAGAAAAATTCCATTCCAGTTAAATACAAAATGCATAAAATTTCTGATCATCAGGCTACCAAAACACAGAAAGTATTTGTGTAAATTCATTTGTAGAGAGTCCCTTAAAGAAATAAAGAATAACTTAAATAACTCGAAGAATAAATTCATGGCTCAAAGTTAGGTGATCGCAGTATCATAAAAAATGACAATTATTACCATATTTGATTTACAGTTTTAATGCTATGCCAATCAAATGTCACAGACTTTATAAGACTTAATAAAATAATACATAAGTCATTTGGAAAAATAAAAGATTCAGACTATCAGGTGGAAACAATAAAAAGAAGTGAGGATGAAAGGGAAATAGCACTTTTAGACCTCAAACTATTTTATAAAAGGAGTCATCAAAATAGTTTGGTATTGGATAAAAAAAATAGAGGGTAGATCAATGGAATTGATTAAACAAGGTAATCAGAAAGAAAAAACTCAACCCAGTGTTTGATAAATCAGAAAACATAAATTCCCTCAGAAAGACTATTTGATGAAAACTAGAGAAAATTAGAAAACAGTCTGACAGAAATAAGACTTAGACTAAGTTATGTTTTATTCTACAATATTATAAATGGAAATAAGATGTTAATATTAATGATACTATTAAAAATTTAGGGAAGCTGTTTAATTTATGATTCTAACTATATTGATTTTATGTCAAAATGTTTCATTATTATGTAGTCAAAACTGCATTTTTATGTAATCTATTTCATCCTCCTAATTTTTTCTAAACCTGTTTTGTTCACAATTCTTCCTCTGTCCAATAGCTTTTTACATACTGCCAAGAAGAAGCATTTGTCTTTTAGAATTAGAGGATTAAATTAAACTTAAGGAATTTTATTTGCATTTTTATACTGAAGAATGAAAACTATTTTTGTGAAATCCAGTGCTTGTTCATCAGTTTGAAAAGGGAGAGGAAAAAAAAGAAATTTACATTACAATTTTATCATATATTTAAAAGGAATAGCAAGTTACAGATAACATATTTTCAGTTTAATGTGCAATCAT
Source organism: Macrotis lagotis (assembly GCF_037893015.1). NCBI lineage: Eukaryota > Metazoa > Chordata > Mammalia > Peramelemorphia > Peramelidae > Macrotis > Macrotis lagotis. Next base: position 503,603,224 of record NC_133658.1, read on the forward strand.
CTCTTTTTTGTTATACTATGTTATGGAAATGATTATTTTATTCCATAAATTAAAAATAAAATAAATTTTGAAAAGAAATGTATATTAACTTATCCTTGCTTTGTATTGCTCCAATTTACATAGATGCAGAAGCTAATTCAGTCTGTGAGATTGTGCATGTTAAATCAGAATCTGAAGGGAGACCAGAGAGGTCATTCCACCTTTGCTGCAGGTAATACATGAACTGTATATTCAAAAGGAAGAACTCCTATATAATTTGCTTCTGTACAGTAACTTTTATGTCATTGGTATCCAATTAGTATTCATCAATTTTAAAAAATTATTTAAGAATACAAAACATATGATTTAAACTCCTGAAGTGTTTAGACTGGGTTTTAAAAACCAACACAGCAAGTGTTACTGATATTCAATAGACTCTAACTATAAAAATGATTAATGCTTTTGAAGAAGTATATAATAATTTTTATAAATATATAATATTCAATAGAAAGACTACTATTTTATTTACATCTATAATATGTTGCAATATTATGGCAAAAAGCTATCCTGTTTTTCTCTTCTTGGAAAAATTGCTTGTGGCTTATAGCATCTTTAAGAGGCTGGAGAATTAGGCAAGGAGAACAGAGGAAACAAAAGTTTGAATTGTATTCTTGATTGTTGAATGTAGATACAGTGGTTCAAATGAAGGTAGATACAATGGTCCAGCATGACTTTATGAATCCATGCTGGATACATAGACTGGACATGTGAGCATCCATGAATCAATAGAAATATTTTGACTGCACCTGTTCTTTGTATGCTCATTAAGAAAAACGTAAAGTATTTAGTAAATATAATATCTATTTAAAAATCCAGTGGCTTTAATATTAAATAAAATTTTCAGAGTAAGTAATTTTTAGAATAGAAAATAGGATTTTCAAGTTGCAAAGAACAACTTATGTGCTTATTTTTAATGCCAAAACATTTCTTAAAAAAATAAAAAGGTTATGGTGAGAAGGGTCAAGGATCTTCATGAAGAAAATTCATTTAGGGGCAGCCAGGTGGCACAGTGGATAGAGCACCAGGCCTGTAATCAGGAGTACCTGAGTTCAAATCCGGCCTCGGACATTTAATAAATACCTAGCTGTGTGGCCTTGGGCAAGCCACTTAACCCCATTGCCTTGCAAAAAAAAAGGAAAGAAAGAAAGAAAGAAAGAAAATTCATTTACCAAAAACTAATTTTGAGTTTGCTTTTCAGACTTGCTAAAATGATATAGTCCGAATTTGAGAAAGCATTTCAGGATTGTAAATTCTGAAATATTTATAAAGGATGAAGTTTGATTATATTTTGCTAGGCATAGTTTAAAATCAATATGCTCTGATAGTTATAATAGATGAATATCATATAATGGGGTGAAAGGAATTCATGTTTACTAATTTGTTTCTATAGCTTAAAAATTATAGTTTTTAAATTTCTGGATTTGTCCATAATTATTAGACAAGAATTATTTACCATTTGACTTTTCCATATCATTAGGAGTTATATGCCTTTTAACTTATTTGAATCTTTTTTCTCTCTTTTTCTTTTCTTTTCTTTTTTTTTTTTAGCTCTCCAGAAAGTAGAAAAGATTTTCTGAAGGCTGTACAGTCAATCTTACGTGATAAACAAAGAAGACAACTCCTCAAAACAGAAAGTCTGCCCTCATCTCAGCAATATGTCCCTTTTGGAGGAAAAAGACTATACCCCCTTAAAGGTGCAAGGCCAGCTATGAGCAGGGCAGGTACTGTAGGGATACAGATTTTAAAGATCCCTGTCATCCCTAATCTATTGTAGGACCCAGCTTGCTGAATTATACTAAGGCTTTGCCTTGGGTTTAAGGCTGGTGCTTTGGCTTTCCTTAGTATGATTTCCCCCCCCCTCTCTTATATTTCTATTATCATCTATTTATACTTTTTCTCTTCTGCTTCAAGTTTCCCCTTTGCTGCCCTACTACTTTTGACTTGAAAACTCTGCCATACCCTTTATTCCTAAGCCAGTGACAATAACATCCTCTTTGCCTAGTAGGCTTGATCACTCCATATGAATGAAAATAGCTGCTTTGCATGCTGGTTGGCTTTGTTTACAAAGAATAATGTGTGTGTGTGTGTGTGTGTGTGTGTGTGTGTGTGTGTGTGTGTGTGTGTTTTTCACCAAGTTCCCAGCAATCTATTCTGGAAACATGGTAGAACAGTGACTAAGCACCTCATTCATTCTCATTATTGTTCTGATCTTGTGGTCTATTAAGTTATCTGGAGAGTTTGCTTCCTTTCTTTCCTTGCCCTCATGCCCGAGATGACTTCTTTGAACTCAGTGCTTTGATGGAACTGTGATCTCATTGAAGGGAGGCTCCCTTCAGGGTCACAAATTATAAATTTTCACAGAGTGGTGATTCTTGTCCACTTCCTCACCTAAATCCTACATGGATAGTCTTACCAGTGCTGGGAACCTCTCTTTGCAGCTCCTGAGACTATGTAGATACCAGTGGAGAACATAGACACTCCATCAGACAGCCCTGGGTCCAGCTCCAGGCTTGGCCCACCTCCCTCTGGGTTTACCCATCACTTCAAGGCTGTCCCTTAGCTTTTCCTGCCCATTCTTCATTGCTAGTGTATTGTAGCTTTTACACATCAGAAGTATGCCTCTCCATTGCCTCTACAATGACTCTCAACTTTGATGTTTTACTAGTTTTGGTGTTCATGACTCTAATCTATAAAGCATCTTGAGAGACTTTGATTTATTTGTTTTTTTTTTCCTCCTGGCCTGTGATTTTATTAGTATGGGGGACTCCCAATGTGGAAATTCCCTCTAATTTTACAGATTAGCAATTCTTTTATAACTTACAGTCTTCTAGAATTGCTTAAACTCTTCAACCCAATGATCACATAGTATATGTGAGAGGTAGGATTGGAATCCAGGTTCTTCCTGGTTTCTAGGCCTCTCATTATATTTTATTGCTTCTCTGGAGGTGTGATGCTGTTAAAAAAAAATGAGCCTTAAGGGTTCATTGGAGTCATTAAAAGGCAGGTAGATGGTTCATTGTATAGAGTGCTGAACCTGGAGTCAGGAAGACCTGAGTTCAAATTTGGCCTTGAATACTTACTAGCTGTGGGACTTGCAAGTGGCAAGTCATTTCACCCTGTTTGCCTCAGTTTCTTCATCTGTAAAATGAACTGGAGAAGAAAGAAAATAGCAAACTACTCCAGTGTCATTGCCAAGAAAACTCCAAATGGGATCACACAGAATTGATGGCAATAACAAATTGTATATCTATCTGCATTATGTGTCCAAGATACCTGTACTGATAGATTTATTCTTTGGACTTTATCCAAACATGTATCATAGTCTGGAAAACAAGTTTTCCTTATCTATTTGATTTTTCCCATTTGATGGTTGGCCAAACTCTTTTTTAGCCATGATGGTCGTTAGACCAAAGTTGTCATGATATTACTTACCCAAACACTTTTTTCATCATTAAGGATTTGGCTCAGGAGGATCTCTAACATACTAAGACATGATATAATCCAAACAATATTGGAATAGGGACCTCTCCTTCTTTAAGGAAAACCCCCGTCTATTTGAAGTCTATGCTGACCATCATCCATCTCCATTACAGTGGCAAATGCAAATTTACCTCTCCTTACTTTAAGCTTCATTGATTTTTAATAATCTGGGGGTCATTGAAGAAGTCATCTCTGCTGTTCTGTCTTTCGGTGAATCTTATATCATTTTAATATATACATGGGAGAGACTTTCTGAATGAGTCTTTTAATTAGAGAAAAATTTGTCCTAATATACAAAAGGGGAAAGTGGGTTTGTTCCCAAGGCATAAAATTAATCTACATACATCCTCCCCTACTCCCTCATCAAGAGGTTGAAAGGGGGATCATACTAGAACAGTTTTCCTTTTTGGGAACACAGTTATGATATATGATAGAAAAGGCAGAATTTTTCATTAATCATATCCAGATAGTTTCATTTCCTCCTCCTCTGGAGGCGACCTGAGATTGTCCTACACTGTGTGACCTTTCCTCCATCATCTTCCTCCTTTTCTTCAGCTATGTCTAAGAGGCACAGTGTCCTGTGACTGGGTGAAGACCCTCAAAGAGAAAGCTTAGGTATGCTGAGAAATAATTCTCTATTTTGTAAGTTATAAAAATAATTTTTTCCATTAGATAGGTTTCAGTGAATGAATAAGTATTTGTTAAATGCCTATTACCAAATGTTCCCTGTTCTGCTCTGAAGTCTTTAAGGAATCTTGCCAGTTCAATATATTGTCCATTTTTATGTTCCATGGGGCCTTTATTTTAGCAATGATCACTTCTCCTTTTCTTCATCTTCTTGTAAAAAAATTGTAACTTGGAAATTTCTCATCTATGCCTTCTCTAGCAAAGTTTGAAAAGATGAATTCAGTTATTTATATTCAGCCCTTTTTTGTTTTTTACATATTTATATTTCAGGAAACTCAAGTTCATTGAAAGAAAGCATTTCTTTAGGAAACTCATTAGGACTTCCTTGTAAGATTTCTAATGCCATTTTTAAATACCTCAAATTTTACATCATTATGAACATCCAGAGGAAGCTTCACCACCTCCTATTAGACAAAGCAAATGAACAATTCACTGACTTTTAACACATTAAAAATATTTATCTTTTTCCTTTTGGGAGCACTTATCTGTAATCGGACACATAATCACATGACTGAGTCAGTACAGCGCTAAAGTCTCTTTCTTAACATTAGAAAAGTTCATTTTATATCAATGAATCTTTGTCCAAAAGAGTGGGGGACACTCAACTTAAGATGTCTTAAGTTCTTAAGAGGAAGTATTACCAGGTTATGCTGTCATTAAATGAAGGTTATTTCTCTATTTAATTCCACTCTAATTTAGTGACAAAAAAGTCTAATAGCATTCTACTCCCTTCATTTGACTTCAGTCAGAACAATAATTAAGGTGGGGCAGATAGAATGTTGTTCCAAGGAGCTGAAATTTATAGGAGCATTGGCAGCACCTTCAATCCTTCAACAACATGGAAACAGCTGAATTTAGTACCTTGTTTGGAAGATTATTGAAAGTGGGTGGCAGCTTCTTCTCTACCCTCACTTTCCCCAGGTGACTGTACCTCTAATGAACTTCTTTATAACTCTCCCTATTCTTTTTTTCCTTCTCCCTCTAGGCCTTCCTCAATAGCGTATTGGTACAACAAAGACAGAAATTCCTAGTAACAACTCTGAGCTACAAGTGATCATTATTGAGTTAAAACTGACTCAGGAAGAAAGCCAAATTATACTGTTTTATTGAGATATTTTTAAACAGGAATTTTCTTTTTTTCTGAGTGCTTTTCAGTTCTTCTGGAAATGACTTTCATTTCATTCTCTGTTAGAGCATATTTGTTCACATTTTAAGATAGAAAATATTAGTGCCATGAAAAAGTGTACAGAGGACTAATTAGCCTAAGATTACACTTGGCCAAAGGGAAAAACCAGTATCCAAGTGCCTTAAGCCTGTTAACCCACTGAGCCTTTGAGTGAAATTGCTAGATATCATTATATAATCTAGGAATGGTTAAAAGTAGTCTGATGATAGAGCTGCTTGAACTGACATATAAGCTCTTTTGGAACTCCTGTATCATAACACTTCATCTTTTATTTTTAAAGATTTTATTTATTTTGAGTTTTACAATTTTTCCCCTAATCTTACTTCCCTCCCCCCACCTTCCACAGAAGGCAATTTGTCAGTTTTTACATTGTTTCCATGGTATACATTGATCCAAATTGAGTGTGATGAGAGAGGCCATATCCTTAAAGAAGAAAGTAAAGTATAAGAGATAGCAAGATCAGACAATAACATATCAGTTTTTTTTCTTCTAAATTTAAGGTAATAATAGTCCTTGGTCTTTGTTCAAACTCCACAGTTGTTTCTCTAGATACAGATGGCATTTTTCATTGCAGACAGCCCCAAATTGTCCCTGATTGTCGCACTGATGGAATGAGCAAGTCCATCAAGGTTGATCATTGCCCCCATGTTGCTGTTAGGGTGTACAGTGTTTTTCTGGTTTTGCTCATCTCACTCAGCATCAGTTCATGTAAATCCCTCCAGGCTTCCCTGAATTCTCATCCCTCCTGGTTTCTAATAGAACAATAGAACACTTCATCTTTTTGACTTTAATATGACAATTTTATTACTAGATGAGAAGGAAAAACAGCTCTATTGTCACATGAAAAGCACTTTATATGTTAATGAGTGATTCAGTAATTCCTAGAATTTTCCTCTTTTCTTATTTATTAATAGTGTATAGCACTTTGTTTATGAAGTGCTTTGCAATCATTTATTATTTTTTCTTACAAAATTCCAGTCCTTGTTATATAAGTCCATCTTATATATTTAAGATAAAAAGTTCAAGGCCAGGTGAAACCTGCAGGCATTGTCTTAAGGTATAGTCAATGTTTGGGTTTTCTGGGCTCCAAAGCTAACTTCAATGCTTTAAGCACATAATCATATTTTTTTCAAAAGAAGATATTTGATGATTGGGAAGATTAACTTTTAAAATCAATCTTAGTTTTGTTTCCCCTTCAAAAAAAACTTTTGATGATCTCCAAAAGACCTTCAGGGAAGGACATAGTGCTACATGTCCATGATTCCTACTGCTGAGAAACTGAAGTTGTCTTTGAGTTCAAAATTCTGAGCCAAAGAAAATAGCCATTTGGGTGTCTGCACCAAGTCTGTTACCAGTATGGCTACTAGCCCCTTGGACCAAGCTACCTAAGTGGGGTTTGGGAGGAGGTAACTATGAGCCAGCCCAGGTTGGAAAAATCAGGCCAAAGTTCCTGTGCTAATCAATAGTGGCATCAGGGCTATGAGTGGTCTTTCCATTGCCAACCTGGGCAGACTGGAAGAACTTGGATGGATGGATGGATGGATGGATGGATGGATAAAGAAAAAGAAATTCTGAACTCTTGGCTCAACTGAGAATCTTAAAAAGACACATTGATGGTTTTGCTTCTTTGGTATAGAAAAAGTGCTAAGTCCAAAGAGTTGTTGTAGGTCATGGCCACTGCCTTAAGGTCTTTCTTGATTCTTGAAGAAAACATTAAGATATTACCAGTTTTACTATTAAGAAGGGTCAAGAAGGCAGATTTGACTTTTTTTTCCTTAGGCATAAGGGTATGACCAATCAGAAACACAATAGCAGCAGAACAAGAAATAGCAGCAAACCATTCTTTTACATCTGACTTCTAGGTGGACAGATACAAGAAAAAGAAGATTCTCTTTAAGAGAATTAAGTTTCTTTCTCTTCACCCTTCTACCCATTGCCAGAACCTCCCTTTAAATACCTAAAATACTCTTTAAATACTCCCTTTAAAAAACTTTAAATATATTCTCACTGGGATCAAGGTAAACTTTAGTTTAATTCAGCTAATGTTGTTAGAGGAATGTAGTCTATATTTGCATATTTTCTGAAATTTCATTTTATGTAAAACATATGGGGGTTTTATTTTTATATTTGTTTTGTGTATGTGCAGTGTCAGCCCCAAGTAAATCTCTTGGGAGAAGGAGGAGGCGCCTGGCCCGAAACAGGTTTACCATTGATTCAGATGCTGTCTCCACAAGCAACCCTCAGACAGAGTCCCAGCACCCCTCCAGTGGCAAGGACACTGACCGCTGGGTAGAGGAACAGTTTGATCTTGCTCAGTATGAGGAACAAGATGACATCAAGGAGACAGACATCCTTAGTGACGATGATGACTACTGCAAATCCATGAAAGGGTCCCCAGTGGACAGAGATCTTCAGGAGCAGCTACAAGCTGCCTCTCTCAATCAGCGGGAAAGAGGCCAACAAGCTTTGGATAGTCATGCCTCAAGGATGACCCAACTCAAGAAACAAGCAGCTTTGTCTGGCATCAATGGTGGTCTGGAGAACTCTAATGAGGAAGTCATTTGGGTTAGGCGTGAAGATTTTGTCCCCACCAAGAAACTGAACACCGAAATCTAAATGTCCCTTTTCCTTTAGGTAGTTATTTGCAGGTTCCCCCCACCCCCTTTCCACCTCTTCCCCCCCACACACACCTTCCTACATACTGAGAAGGCTTTTATCCTTTAGATTGCGCACTTGCACACAGGGTTTTGGCAGCTGACTTGTTCCAAAACCATGTAGCCACATCACTTCGTAAGTTTTAACAGAAACAGAATAGTTTAGAATTTGAAAAAGAATAAGCTGGAGTCTTGTATTGTGTACATTACCAAGGGCTTTTATTTATTCTCAAATAATCAGGGGCTGAGAAATGAAAATATATATGTATATATTTTTTAAAAGCGCATTATATAGCACTGGAAAATAGGTTACTGAAGGCATTTAAGTTTGTGCAGCAGATGAGCTTCAGTGGTAGCACAGCGAGCAAAGGGTTTCGGTTTTTGTTTTTGTTTTTTTTATCTGTGAGATTCATCTCCTTGATAGGAAACTGCCTTGAAAAAATATCTCTGTACAATTTGCAGTGTTCTTACTCCTTTCTTTCTTAGATGTCAGAGAATATTTGTATTTTAGAAATGTGTGAGGAAGGCTTGGGAATTTATGTTTTGATGAGCCTTTCCCCTCCTTTTTTTTGGTCTGTGGATGGTCTTTTTTAATGTCAATGCTGGAAGCTCTAGTTTTGCATAGAATCATAAAGATGCCAAACTCTTTAAAAAAAGAGATCCAAATTTATCACTTGAAAACAAAACACTATTTTTTTTAAAATGTTACCTGATGTGCAAGGCACAAATAACTGAGATTTTTACAGTGTTAATGTAACCCCAGGTCTATAAAATGAAGAGTTAGGCATAGTGACTTTATATTTATACATGAAAGATCAACTGGAACTCTTTCTTGGGAATAGTTGTTTTTCCAAGAGGCAGATTTTATGTTTTGAATATATATTTGAGATGGAAATTTATTTGAATTAGCAATTAGCAATGAGTCTCTATGTGTTTAGTGAGTATAGCCAAGATAGGGGTGGGGTGGAGTACTTTATCAACAAATCATACATTTCCACAAATACTTAATATGTCATACACTGATTTCCCCATTACTTTATCCATACATGTTCTCTTCCATGATAGACTATGAACAAACTTCTAGAAACCAAAAACCTCTTCACAAGTCTCTAGTGTTTAGCAATTACTTCATGCCAATAAAGCAGGGTAGACATATCAAAATTTAATATTTTAAGTAGATATCAATAGGGAGAATAAAAACAAGCTATGGCACTTTTAATTCAAAACAAGAAAAAAAAAAGAGGGGTTTAATAGCTCCTCCACCCCACCCCATTCCATTCCACAAATGTTCACTTCCAAAGAAGGGCTCAAATATGAAAACTTTCTTTTGGGGATAAATATCTATTTGGTGTTTGACACATCAATAGGTACCTAAGAACCTGAATTTTATAGTAGCTTTAGGGATTATATTTTATACAAAATCATTTATAACTTTATATTTTAAGACATAGAAAATGTTCCAAAATGGTAATGCTTCTACATCCCTGCTTTCCTATACTATATCCTCCCCACCTCCAATCTCACTCCCCCTTTCCCTTTTGGGTTTCCAGGGGCTTGAGCTTAATATTTTGAAAGTCATGTTCTATTAAACTTTTGCTATACTCTCTGATTTTCTTAAACAATTTAGAATTGTTTCTATACCCTTTGTATCACTTCATTGTTCCATATTATCTCTGGTTCAGTTGTTTAAATTAATTAGAGAGTAGAGATCTATTAATAGCCCTTATATACTATACCCAGTGAAACATGGCCTGTTTTAAAATACTGCAAAATCTGGTGCTTGGAGAGGGTTTCATTGTCTCTGTACATATTGTCATGATGTGTCTATGTCAAAGGTTCTTATATATTTCTTTTATAAGCTGAAAGAAGGTCTATTTTTATGTTTTTAGGTCTATGAATGGAATGTTGTAAATGCCTGTCAAAAATAAAATATTGAAAAATATGTGGATAGTTTTGTTTCTGAATGATTGAAAAGCTAGTTGAGGAAGAGTACATAGAATCATCAAATCTTAGTATTAGAAGAGAATTCAAGAGGAGACCAGTGTTTAAATCATACATGAAGGGGCAGCTAGGTGGCACACTGGATAAAGCACCGGCCCTGGAGTCAGGAGTACCTGGGTTCAAATCCAGTCTCAGACACTTACTAATTACCTAGCTATGTGGCCTTGGGCAAGCCACTTAACCCCATTTGCCTTGCAAAAAAAAATCACACATGAGACATTTACTAATAATGTGACCTGAGCAATGCCCCTTATCCTCTCTCAGTCTCAGTTTCTCACCTGTCAAGTAAAGGACTAGGAGGAGAGAGAGAACTGAACAAGTATTGATTAAGTACTGATACATGCCTAGCATACTTGCCTTGTATGAAGAAACTTTACAAAATAATTATCTCATCCTGAGGATTTTAATAGCTCTTGTCTCACAGGATTGTGAGAATGAAAGGAGATAATATATATGTAAAGTGTTTTGTAAACCTTTAAGCAATTATCTAAATATTAGTTAATAATTCTTCAAGCTAGTCACACCCTAACTATATCCCTTTCAACATCACTATGAATTATTTTTCAGTTTCTTTTAAGATCTTCAGTGATGGAGAATTCAACTCTTCATCTAAAAAAATCGCCAATTAGCAGTAAATTTAAGATATCTCTTAGCAAAAATAATGACCTGGGAAAATGATCAAGGAGAAATAATTTAAGAAAATCTAAATCCATGATCAAAAAAGATCAAAGACAATATTTTTCATAAAACCATAAAGCTTTTAAATTCTCTTAAAATCAGAGCGTTAAAATGAAAATAGAATGAATAAATCAGTCATCTTCTTATAGCAATATTGAAGAAAACTCCCAAGTACATTATGTTCAAAATCCAGGACTTCAAGATGAACCAAAAAAAATGCTGTAAATAGACAAATATATTCAGTTACCATGGAACCATAGAAAGGATTACTCAAGATTTAGTAGTCACCACTATAAAGAAACAGAAATTGGAATGTAATACTCCAAAAGATACAGACTTAAAACATAGAATAATTTAACCAACAAGGTGAATATAATTGTACAAGGGTGGGTGCAGGGATTAGAGCTTTAATAGATTAGAGGATTTTCTCCTTTCCTGATGAAAAGACCATACTGGAATAGAAAATCTGAAATAATGAAATCTTTCAGCTAGAAAGTAAGGCATTTAAATCCAATGTAGGCATTCAAAAGGAAGCCACTAGGGAGATTCAGGTCCTGTTAAATTGCTGTCTACAGGAATATTTCTGAAGTTCTGGCAAAAAAAACCAAACCAATATTTAAGAACACACTAACTTGTTCACAGATATTTGTTATATTTTGTTATATATAATTTATTATATTTTTGCACTTTCTCCCATTTATTTTGTACTGCCTAAATCTGTTCCAATTTAAGGAAATGAAATCAACCAGGGAGCATGATATCTAACCTAAGGAGCAATGATATCTAATGCATGAGATTTCCAGTTCATGTTACAAAGCCACCAGTAGAATGATTCTTGGGGAAACCTCAATATAATCTTTAGCAACTCACAGATGTACCTAGAAAATCATGTATATTCCTTTATGACCTTTATATCTAGTACTTATTTCAAGTCAAGGCTATGAAATATACTTATGTCTAATTCTACTGCTCTAAAAAAAAAATCAATCCAGAAGCCAATTTTGAACTAGTGTCATTGTGTCTATAGGAAGAATTTTTTAAAACACTCTAGAAAACAATACAGTCTTAGAAACCATGAAAAATAATTAACAATCTAACAGATTTCTTGAGTGAAATAGTTTTTAAAATGTCAAATCTTTTGAGAAAATTGACTTGGTATTATTGTAAAGCCTCTTATTTTGTTTGGGGTTTTTTTTGGCAAGGCACTGGGGTTAAGTGACTTGCCCAAGGCCACACAGCTGAGTAATTATTAAGTGTCTGAGGTCACATTTGAACTCAGATCCTTCTGAATCCAGGGCCAGTGCTCTATCCCCTGTGCCACCTAGCCACCCCTGTGTAGCCTCTTAATAACCTGGATACAATTTTTTTTTAATCTAAAGTAATAAAATTATAATCTAGGAAGTACAATAGTTAAATCCAAGATAGTTCTTCTAGGATATTGATTCCAGCTAGTTAAGATCTTTTCATAGTGTTGCTTGTGAAATTATTTAAATAATTTTCCTTCTATTTCCTTTCCCTTCCTTCTTGTCCTTCCCTGTCCTAGTCTTTCCTGTCCTTTCATATAAAAACCTGTCTTTACATGCCCTCCCCCCCCCTTTTTTTTTGCTGTTTCTTCCTTTCCCTTCCTAGAAGGAACTGTTGTTCAACTGTTTCAGTTATTTCCAACTCCTCTGTTCTACCCAGCTATCTAGAAAAAAATAAGATGGGATCTTTCTTGTGTTGCTTTGGTACTAAATATGAAATATCTAGTTGTAAAGTCTAGTATGTTGGGTAGCTTCTGCATGGAAAATTTATGAGAAAACATATAAAAGTCATAAAGGATGAGAAAGCATGACTGAGCAGAGCAGGCTATTTTTAGACAGTTCATTATGAAGTCAGAGGACCTGGGTTCAAATATTGCTTTTGATGTTTACTTTCTGTGTGATCTTAGACAACTGACATAGCTTCCCTGGGGCTCAGTTGTCTTATCTGAAAAAAATGAAGGCGTTTGGACTAGATGGTCCCTGTGACTCCTTCCATTTCAAGATCTGTGGTCCTATGGGTCTATGAAAATTAAGGAACCAGGGAAGCATTCCAATATGAATGAAAGTACCCTTTTCAAGGAATCCTACTATGCATGTATTGGAATGGAAGGGGGTAGGATTCCTGATCAAATGATTTCCATTCTCAGCTCAGTTAATATGATAGAAAGAAAGAAATAAGAGAGACAGGTTGTTAGTGTTGTGAATAAATTGTATATACATCAACATCCTTTTTGCCTTGATCTTAAGTGTGGAAGAAGTTCTAAGCCCTCTGGGGCAACTAAGGTGGCACAGTGGATAGTACACTGGCCCTGGAGTCAGGAGGACCTGAGTTCAAATGTGACCTCAGACACTTAATAATCACCTATCTGTGTGACCCTGGGCAAGTCATTTAACCCCACTGCCTTGCAAAAACCAAAAAAAAAAAAAGTTCTAAGTCCTGATGGATTTTGACCTGATAAAAATCCAGATTCAAAATTGACCATTACTTTGGCAGCCTGTAGAAAAGCCTTGTGAGAACTGAGATAGGAAGTAGCTTCAGAGAGGGTATGAAAGGACCAACATGTCTCTAAAGCAACTTCTTTCTCTCCCACATCATGAGGATGTTTCACTTAAAAGAAGACAGTGTTTAGGACAGCTAGGTGACGCAGTGGATAGAGCACCAGCCCTGGAGTCAGGAGGACCTGAGTTCAAATAAGGCCTCAGACATTTAATAATTGGCTGCATGACCTTGGGCAAATCACTGAACTCCATTGCCTTGCAAAAAAAAAAAAGAGAGAGAGAGAAGACAGCTTTGTCCATGCGGTCTTTTTGGTCTAAACTTCCCTGACAGTTTCCTTTCCTGTCCTCCCTTCCCCACAAACCCTCCAGACAATCTGGGATGGATAAACCCAGGACAAAACTGCTATGAGTGTTAATTGACTCCAGTTTCCCTGGGTACACTTTAATTTCTATGGAGCACAAAAAGTCCTAGGCACCTAGAGTTTTCAGCCTTAGGCTCAGGGTGCCTCATGACTCTCATACCTGATAATCTATTGGAGACAAGGAGGGTCATGTCCCATAAATGTCATTGTTGTGTATTCTTGCTGTGTTAGGGCAAAGTTAACCTCTGCTGTTAAATGTGATTGCCTTTTTTTTTTGTCCTGAACTCAAACCTGAATCAAGAGGATGCTGGTGATAAAATAGCATCTTCCAGGGTAACACTTGGAAATTAAGAAGGGGGCCAGTTCTATAGGAAAGAGGACCATTCTTTTCCTTTCTCCTTGTTCCTCTACTAAAGGGCAGAGGGGAGAGAAAAGGAATCGCTCTTTCTTTCCCTTACTCTGCTACCAATGGTGCTTCCAGTGGAACTATTGAAAGAGACACTAACAGGGAACTGATGCAGGGAGTTTAAGAGGCAGTCAGTGGAGACAGCTCCATAGCAGAGGTTCAAAAAATGCAGCTATGGTTTTAGGAGACAGCTATGCATGGTAGTGGGGAGTTCAGTGGGGAGTTGCCTGGGCTGTCTCTTTTTTTTAAAGATTATTTTGACTTTTACAGTTTTAAAAAAATTTTAAAAAAAGAAGAAAACCAAATTGCTAGTATCATAAATGAAAAAGGTGAACTCACCACCAATGAGGAGGAAATTAAAGTAATAATTCGAAATTATTTTGCCCAACTCTATGCCAATAAATTTGATAATCCAAGTGAAATGGAGGAATATTTACAAAAGTATAAGTTGCCCAGGTTAAATGAAGAAGAGATTAACCTAGACAATGCTATCTCAGAAAAAGAAATTGAACAAGCCATCATTGAACTCCCTAAGAAAAAATCTCCAGGGCCTGATGGATTCACAAGTGAATTCTACCAAACATTTAAGGAACAATTGGTTCCAATTCTATATAAACTCTTTGGAAAAATAGGGAAAGATAGAACTCTGCCTAACTCTTTCTATGAAACCAATATGGTGTTGATACCTAAACCAGGAAGAGTTAAAACAGAGAAAGAAAATTATAGACTTATCTCCCTGATGAATATAGATACAAAAATCTTAAAATCTTAGAAAACGATTACAACAAGTCATCACTGGGATAATACATTATGATCAAGTAGGATTTATCCCAGGAGTGCAGGGTTGGTTCAATATTAGGAAAACTGTTAATATACTCAATTTTATCAACAACAAACCTATCAGAAATTATATGATCATATCAACAGATGTTGAAAAAGCTTTTGACAAAATACAGCATCCATTCCTATTAAAAACACTAGAGAGTGTAGGAATAAATGGACTGTTCCTTAGAATAATTAGAAGTATCTATTTGAAACCATCAACAAGCATTATATTCAATGGGGAGAGGCTAGAGGCATTCCCAATAAGATCAAAGGTGAAACAAGGGTGCCCATTATCACCACTACTATTCAATATCGTATTAAAAATGTTAGCTTCAGGGGCAGCTAGGTGGCACAGTGGATAGAGCAACGGCCCTGGAGTCAGGAGTACCTGAGTTTAAATTCAGCCTCAGACACTTAATAACTGCCTAGCTGTGTGGCCTTGGGCAAGCCACTTAACCCCATTTGCCTTGCAAAATTCTTAAAAAAAAAAAAAAAGAAAAGAAAAGAAATGTTAGCTTCAGCAATTGGAAATTGAAGGAATTAGAATTGGGAAGGAAGAGACAAAATTCTCACTCTTTCCAGATGGCATGATGGTATACCTAGAGAATCCCAAGAAATCATCCAAAAAACTACTAGAAACAATTAGCAACTTTAGCAAAGTTGCAGGTTCTAAAATAAACCCTCATAAATCCTCAACTAGCAAGATAAAGCAGCAAGAGCTTGAAAGAGAAATCCCATTCAAAGTAACCTCAGACGATATAAAATACCTGGGAGTCTATTTGCCAAGATAGACTCAGAAACTTTTTGAAAACAATTATAAAACACTTCTCACACAAATTAAATCAGATTTAAATAACTGGGCAAGTATCAACTGCTCATGGATAGGTGGAGCTAATATAATAAAAATGACAATTCTACCAAAACTAAACTACCTGTTTAGTGCCCTACCAATCAAAATTCCAAAAAATTACTTTAATGAGTTAGAAAAAATTGAAAGTAAATTCATATGGAGAAATAAAAAAGTCAAGAATTTCCAGGAATTCAATGAAAAAAAAAGTGCAAAAGAAGGGGGCTTAGCCCTACCTGATCTAAAATTATATTATAAAGCATCAGTCATCAAAACTATTTGGTATTGACTAAGAAATAGTGTGGTGGATCAGTGGAATAGACTAGGTGCAATAGCAGGAGATGATTATAGTAATTGGCTAGTTGATAAACCCAAAGAGTCCAGCTATTGGGATAAAAACTCTCTCTTTCATAAAAACTGCTGGGAAAATTGGAAGTTAGTATTGAAGAAACTTAGATTAGACCAACACCTAACACCCTTTACCAAGATAAGGTCCAAATGGTTACAGTATTTATACATAAATAATACCATAAGTAAATTAGAAGATCAAGGACTAGTTTGCCTGTCAGATCTATGGAAAGGGGAGCAGTTTATGACTAAGGAAGAGTTGGAGAACATCACCAAAAACAAACTAAATGATTTCAATTACATTAAATTAAAAAAGCTTTTGCACAGACAAAATCACTGTAACCAAGATCAAAAGAAATGTAGTAAATTGGAAAACAATCTTTATAACTAGTATTTCTGACAAAGGATTCATTCCTAAAATATGCAGAGAACTGAGTCATATTTTTTTAAAAAACCATGTAATTGAAATGATCTAGTTTGTTTATAGTGATATTCTCCATTTCTTCCTTCCAGGCTGTCTTTTAATTGAAGCTCCTATAGTGTGAGAAGATTCTGATGAAAGAGCAGCATAGCCCCATAGTCCTTTATTTCTACTCAAAAGAGAAGCAGAACATGGCCTTGGGCCAAGCAGTACACAATAGGATGGTTTCTGCATGGGGAAGAGTGCAACTATGGTCAGTAGGGGCCTGTCATCCCTTAGGGTTCGAGTTTCTGTCCTGTCATGCAGAGGGAAAAATATGTTGGGACTTAGTGGAATCAATTCTATGTTGACTGATAAGGAGTGAGGAATGAGGGGCAACATGGATCATAGGGAATTTGACTCTTTATTGCATCCAACAAGAGACTGAAGTGGAGGAAAAAAAGATTTAAAGAAAACAGGCCAAGAATAACTATACAAAGTCAAGTAATGGTCAATTTCTTGGGTTACACATGGATCCTGGGGGCCTGGGACCATTATGGTCAAACATTGTTTCCCTGGCTTACTATGTAGTTTTATTCACACCACACTAAAACCCTGCTTTATGAAGGGGTAGAGAGATTTTTAGCTGGTCCAGGATATTTCTGATGCTCAACAAATATTTCTTGCTATTTGAGATGCCAAACTCAAGAAATCATTACCTATATTTTTTGATTTTCAGGGCAATAATCAAATTCCAACATGTGACATATACCCATAAACAAAAAAACCAAAGGACCTATTCCCCATACAAAATCAGCAGAAGGCTTTCTGTAAAAAAAAAGAAAGAAATTGAAGTCATTCTAGAATCAATCAGTATCAGTCCCAAGATTTGATAAATGTATCAGGACTGTGTAGCTGATAATAAAAGGTCTCAGGGAGAATTCAGTGGGTCCAAGGAGAATAGTGGTGGGACGGAGCCAAGATGGTGGCAAGAGAGGATCGTCTCTTAGGTGCCCCCTTTTAAAACTTATAAACTAAGGACTCTAACTACTTTTTCAAGAGACAGAACCCACAGAGGGATCCAGTGAAGCAGTTAACCAACCCAAGGTAACCTGGAAAAGAGTGGAAAGGCTCTGCTCCCCAGGGTTGGAGGGGTAGCCCACCAGAGCGAAGGAACTTCAGCCTCCTAGAGGCAGCCCCAGGGTGCTGGGAGCCATGGCTCACTGCAGTGGAGGCAGTTTCCTGATCTACACCCCGGAGAACACCAGTCACAACTTGAGGGATCAGCAGGGGTACCTCTGCCAGAGCAAGCACATGAAGCCCAGCCCTCAGTTTGCACAGCTAGCAGCATGGCCACAGCAACCCAGATCCAGGAACCAGAAGCAGGTGGAGCCGGTAAGCAAGAGCCTCCAGGGCATGAGCTGCTGAGCCTAGGGAGGGGAGTGAAGAGAGACTGCCGAGCTCTGTCCTCTGTCCCTGGAACAGGACTCTGGGGTTCTGATCACATCTAGATCCTGATTGTAGTCTAGGTCCCCCCATAGAACAGCAGGGCCCCCCTCCACCTCAGCCCATGGCAAAGGGGTACGCTTGTGGTGCCGGAGATCCTTGTGCAGGTGGTCCACTAAAACTCAAAAGCTCAGAAAGCACCCCAAAACCAGGCACAGGATGAGGAAATGATTAAACAGAGAAAAAAAAGAACACCATTGAGAAATACTTTGCCTGTCATCCCAAGAAGGATCAAAACACTCAATCTGAAGATGAGGAAGCACAAGCTCCTGCATCTAAAGATTCCAAGAAAAACAGAAATTGGGTTCAGGCTATGACAGAGCTTAAAAAAGATTTTGAAAATCAAGTGGACTTCCGGCCAAGATGGCAGAGAGAAGACAGGCACAGTTCTAAAGTCTCCTGATCTCTTCCCCATCTATCACATGAAAAAAACCTCTTAAAAGAAATTCCAAACCAGGAAACCCAGAAAGAAAAGCCAGGAGAGGAAAATCTACCTCAGGATTTGTCTCCCGCAGCAGCCTTGGCTGACTACCAGCAGGTGAGTCTGGGCTCCGAGGGAAGATCAGCCCGGGATCAGCCAGATTAACAGCTGAATTGGAGCCAGGAGTCTGAGGGCCTGAGAGCCAGACCTGCTGGATCAGTGGTAGCACTGTACGAAGGGGGCTTGGGTCTGCGGGGAAGCAGAGACGCTGGTGTTGGTGCTGTCCCCCTGGAGCTTGGGGAAGGGGCTGCGGGGAGAGGTCTGGTGCAGGAGAGCTGCGGACAACATTCCTAGGCTCCTCAGGTCTGAGAAAATCTGAGTCCACGCCTCCATTGCACTGAAGTCTCCTCCCAAACAAATGAAAACTACTTCTGCCTCAGGCCCAGGTGTGTGAGCAGAAGAACCAGCCCAGCTGAGGAATGACTTCAGGCCAGGGTAAAGCCCACCATTGATTGAAGGCAAAAGAATTCAATAGTTCCAACTCCTCCCTTTGGGCAAAGGGAGAAGGCCTCCCAACAAAGGTCACAGACACTCTAGAGAGGGCAACCAGCACCTCCTACTCGCCAGCCAGAGAAACTGCACTCAGTAAAGCCTTCAGCAATCCCAAGCCCAGGAGAACCAGCCCCCCCACCAACTCAAAGTCTTAGCATAATGAAGAAGGGTCAGCAGAAAGGTGGATCCATAGAAAAACTCCTGGAAGGGAAAGACCCCAACTCAGAGAGACCTGGAACCTCTGAGGAGAATACAATCTGGTCTCCAGCACAGAAAGACTTCCTTGAAGAAATAATGAAGGAGCTTAAAAATTTGGGAGAGAAAATTAATACCTTGCAACAAGAGAACAAAACCTTAAGTCCAATTGGACAAACACAAAAGGAGAATAAATCTCTCAGATCCTCAAATGAGCAAATGAAAAAAGAAATTAATTCTCTCAAAACCTCAATTGGTCAAATGGAAAGGTCTTTCAAAAGTAAATTGGCCAATTGGAAAAGGAGTTGCAAAAGGTTAATGAAGAAAACTCCTCCCCACAAAAAAGAATGGAGTCTACAGAAACTAATGACTCCATGAGACAGCAAGAGTCAGTTAAACAAAATCAAAAATTAGAAAAAATAGAAGCAAATGTAAAATACCTCATCAACAAAACCACTGACCTCAAGAATAGATCGAGGAGGGGCAACCTGAAAATTATAGGCCTTCCTGAAAACACTGAAGAGAAAAAAAAACCCTGGACTTAATATTACAGGATCTAGTGATGGAAAACTACCCTGATATCATGGAATCGGAGGGCAAAGTAGTTATTGAAAGAGTACATCGATCCCAACCAGAAAAAGATCCTAACATGAAAACAACAAGGAATGTTGTGGCCAAACTGCAGAACTATCAGATAAAAGAGAAAATCCTGCAAGCAGCCAGAAAGAAGCAATTTAAATATCAAGGAGCCACAGTAAGGATCACGCAGGACCTGGCTGCATCAACTTTAAGGGATCGTAGGGCCTGGAACAAGATATTTCAAAGAGCATGGGAGCTTGGAATGCAGCCAAGAATCTACTTTCCTGAAAAGCTGAGCCTTCTCTTCCAGGGAAAAAAGATGGATATTTGACAAAATGGAAGAATTCCAAAAATTTCTGTTGAAAAGACCAGAGCTAAACAAAAAATATGGATATCAAACAGGAGGTTCAAGAGACACATGAAAAGGTAAAATAAAAGGGGGGCGATGCAGTAAAAGGAAAAAAAATGCAATCCAGTAAGTTGAACCTGGTTATATTCCAGCATGGGGGGAGGGGGAAGAGACTCTCATAAATCCTGAGAAATGTAACTCTAACAGAGAGAATATACCTAGCCAGAAATGATGGACATCCATGACCTATCCATGAGACTGCTATCTAATGGGATGTAACTGGCTTTAACCCCACTTGGGAGAAAGACTCTAATAACTCTCAGGAATTTTGACTCTATACAATAGAATATATACTGAACTAGAAGGGACAGACACTCAGAATTTTCTATGACCTAGATAGAATGATCTAAAAAAATACACTACCTCCCTAAAAAGGGGGACAGGAAAGAGACGGGAGGAGGAGGGGATTGAATGGGACAAATCTCATTACACTAAGAGGTACAAAAAACCTATGGTAATACAGGGGAAGAAGGGAGCAGAGGAGAAACACCTGAATCTTCTTCTCATCAGATTTGGCTTAAAGTCAACCTACACATACTCAGTTAACTTATAAAACATCTAACCTTTCAAGTATTAAAAGGGAAAAAGGGGAGGGGGGGACGGAGAAAGGGAAAGGGAGTGGAGGAAATAAGGGGAAATAACAAAAGGAAGGGAAGGGAAAAGGGAAAAAGGGAAAGGGAAAAGAAAGGGGAGGGTGTGATATAGGAGGGCAAACATACTGAAGGGGGTGGTATTCAAAAACAAAATACGGGGGAAGATGGATAAAAGGGGGGGAAGGGGGAAAATACAAACAGAGGGAAGATAGCACAGAGGGCAATAAAGAATTAGTAATCATAACCTTGAATGTGAATGGGATGAACTCTTCCTTAAAACATAAGCAAATAGCAGAGTGGATTAAAAACCAGAATCCTACAATATGCTGCTTACAAGAAACTCATTTGAAGCAGAGAGATACATATAAAGGTAAAAGGTTGGAGCAAAATATATTTTGCTTCAGCTGAAGTAAAAAAAGCAGGGGTAGCAATCCTTATCTCAGATAAAGCAGCAGCAAAAATAGATAGCATTAAAAGAGATAAGGAAGGAAACTTTATCCTTCTAAAAGGTACCATAGACAACAAAGTCATTTCAATATTGAATGTATATGCACCCAGAGGGACAGCACCCAAATTCTTAGAGGAGAAGCTGAAAGAATTACAGGAAGACATAGACAGCAAAACTCTCCTGGTAGGAGACCTCAACCTCTCGCTATGAGATCTAGATAAATCAAATCATAAAACAAACAAGAAAGAAATTAGGGAAGTAAATAGATTGTTAGAAAAATTAGATATGGTAGACTTATGGAGGAAACTGAATGGGGATAGAAAGGAATATACCTTTTTCTCTGCAGTACATGGAACTTATAAAAAATTGACCATGTACTAGGACATAAAAACCTAATGATCAACTGCAGAAAGGCAGAAATGGTGAATACATCTTTCTCAGATCACAATGCAATAAAAGTCATATGCAATACTGGGCCAAGGAGATATAGACCCGGAGCAAATTTGAAACTGAATAACCTCATTTTTAAAAATGAGTGGGCCAAAAAAAAATTATAGAAAGAATTAACCATTTTATCCTAGTAATGATAATAATGAAACAACATACCAAAACCTATGGGATTCATTCAAAGCAACTCTCAGGGGATATATTATAGCTCTAAATGCTTATATGAATAAATTGGAGAAAGAGGAAATCAATGAACTAAACATGCAACTAAAAAATTAGAGAAAGAACAAATCAAAAATCCCCAATCAAATACCAAATTAGAAATTTTAAAAATTAAAGGATAAATTAATAAAATCGAAAGCAAAAAAACTATTGAATTAAAGTTGTTATTATGAAAAAACCAATAAAATTGATAAACCTCTGGTCAATTTGATTAAAAAAAGAAAGAAGAAAACCAAATTGCTAGTATCACAAATGAAAAAGGTTAATTCACCACCAATGAGGAGGAAATTAAAGTAATAATTCGAAATTATTTTGCCCAACTCTATGCCAATAAATTTGATAATCTAAGTGAAATGGATGAATATTTACAAAAATATAAGTTGCCCAGGTTAAATGAAGAAGAGATTAAATACCTAAACAACCCTATCTCAGAAAAAGGAATTCAACAAGGCATCATTGAACTCCCTAAGAAAAAATCTCCAGGGCCTGATGGATTCACAAGTGAATTCTACCAAACATTTAAGGAACAATTGGTTCCAATACTATATAAACTCTTTGGAAAAATAGGGAAAGATGGAACTCTGCCTAACTCTTTCTATGAAACCAATATGGTACTGTTACCTAAACCAGGAAGAGTTAAAACCGAGAAAGAAAATTATAGACCTATTTCTCTGATGAATATAGATGCAAAAATCCTAAATAAAATCTTAGCAAAACGACTATAACAAGTCATCACTAGGATAATACATTATGGTCAAGTAGGATTTATTCCAGGAATGCAGGGTTGGTTCAATATTAGGAAAACTGTTAGTATACTCAATTATATCAATAACAAACCTATCAGAAATCATATGATCATATCAACGGATGCTGAAAAAGCTTTTGACAAAATACAGCATCCATTCCTATTAAAAACACTAGAGAGTGTAGGACTAAATAGACTGTTTCTTAAAATAATTAGCAGTATCTATCTGAAACCATCAACAAGCATTATATTCAATGGGGAGAGGCTAGAGGCATTCCCAATAAGATCAGGGGTCAAACAAGGGTGCCCATTATCACCACTACTATTCAATATTGTATTAAAAATGTTAGCATCAGCAATTAGAGAAGAAAAAGAAATTGAAGGAGTTAGAATTGGGAAGGAAGAGACAAAACTCTCACTCTTCACAGATGACATGATGGTCTACCTAGAGAATCCCAAGAAATCATCTAAAAAACTACTGGAAACAATTAGCAGTTTTAGCAAAGTTGCAGGTTATAAAATAAACCCCCATAAATCCTGAACTTTTCTATATATGTCTAGCAATAAACAGCAGGAAGAGCTAGAAAGAGAAATACCATTCAAAGTAACCTCAGACAGTGTAAAATATTTGTGAGTCTATTTGCCAAGACAGACTCAGAATCTTTTTGAAAACAATTATAAAACACTTCTCACACAAATTAAATCAGATTTAAATAACTGGGCAAATATCAACTGCTCATGGATAGGTAGAGCTAATATAATAAAAATGACAATTCTACCAAAACTAAACTACCTGTTTAGTGCCCTACCAATCAAAATTCCAAAAAAATTACTTTAATGAGGTAGAAAAAATTGCAAGTAAATTCATATGGAGAAATAAAAAGTCAAGAATTGCCAGGAGCTTAATGAAAAAAAATGCAAACGAAGGTGGCTTAGCACTACCCGCTCTAAAATTATATTATAAAGCATCAGTCATCAAAACTGTTTGGTATTGGCTAAGAAATAGAGTGGTGGATCAGTGGAATAGACTAAAAGGTGTAAAAGAAGGAGAGGAGTATAGTAATCTGCTGTTTGATAAACCCAAAGAGTCTGGCCACTGGGATAAAAACCCCTTCTTTGATAAAAATTGCTGGGATAATTGGAAGTTAGTATGGAAGAAACTTAGATTAGACCAACACCTCACACCCTTTACCAAGATAAGATCCAAATGGTTACAGGACATAGACATAAAAAACAATACTATAAGCAAATTAGAAGATCAAGGACTAGTCTACATGTCAGATCTATGGAAAGGGGAACTATTTATGACTAAGGAAGAGTTGGAGAACATCACTAAAAACCAATTAGATGATTTCGATTACATTAAATTAAAAAGCTTTTGCACAGATAAAACCAATGTTATCAAGATCAAAAGAAAAGTAGTAAATTGGAAAACAATCTTTACAATTAATGCTTCTGACAAAGGACTCATTTCTAAAATATACAAAGAACTGAGTCATATTTTTAAAACAAAAAGCCATTCCCCAATTGACAAGTGGTCAAAGGATATGCAAAGGCAATTTACAGATGAGGTGATCAAAGCAATCCATAGCCATATGAAAAAATGCTCTAAATCATTGATTATTAGAGAAATGCAAATTAAAGCTTCTCTGAGGTACCACCTCACACCTCTCAGATTGGCCAGTATGACCAGGAAGGATGATGATCATTGTTGGAAGGGATGTGGGAAATCTGGGACACTATTACACTGTTGGTGGAGCTGTGAACTCATCCAACCCTTCTGGAGAGCTATTTAGAATTATGCCCAAAGGGCACCAAAAATGTGCATACCCTTTGACCCAGCAATACCACTACTGGGTCTATACCCTGCAGAGATGAGGAAAAAGGGTAAAAACATTACTTGTACAAAAATATTTATAGCAGCCCTTTTTGTGGTGGCAAAGAATTGGAAATCAAGTAAATGTCCTTCAATTGGGGAATGGCTTAGCAAACTGTGGTATATGTATGTCATGGAACACTATTGTTCTATTAGAAACCAGGAGGGACGGGATTTCAGGGAAACCTGGAGGGATTTGCATGAACTGATGCTGAGTGAGATGAGCAGAACCAGAAAAACACTGTACACCCTAACAGCAACATGGGAGTGATGTTCAACCTTGAAGGACTTGCTCATTCCATCAGTGCAACAAGTGGGAATAATTTTGGGCTGTCTGCAAAGGACAGTACCATCTGTATTCAGATAAGGAGCTGTGGAGTTTGAACAAAGTACAAGGACTATTTCCTTTAATTTTGAAAAAAAAACAGATATCTTATTGTCTGATCTGGTTACCTCTGAGAATTCTGTTCTCTTTAAGGATATGATTTCTCTCTCATCACACCCAATTTGGATCAAGGTACAACATGGAAACAAAGTAAAGACTGATGGAGTGCTATCTGTGGGGTGGGGGTGAGGGGAGGGAAGCAAGATTGGGAGAAAATTGTAAAACTCAAATAATATCTTTAATAAAGTATCTATAGATAACATAAAAAAAAGAAAATCAAGTGAGGGAGATATAAGAAAAATTGGGAAAAGAAATGAGAGTGATGCAGCAAAAACATGAAAAAGAAGTCAGCAGCTTCATCAAGGAAATCCAAAAAAATGCTGAAGAAAATAGCATGCTAAAAACCAGCTAAGGTCAAATGGATAAAATAGTTCAAAAAATTATTGAGGAGAAGAATGCTTTAAGAAGCAGAATTGGCCAGATGGAAAAAGAGATAAGAAAGCTCTCTGAGGAAAACAAATCCTTCAGACAAAGAATAGAACTCAGGGAGATTGATGAATTTACTAAAAATCAGGACTCAATATTTCAAAACCAAAAGAATGAAAAAATAGAAGAAAATGTGAAACATCTCACTGAAAAAAAACAATTGATATGGAAAACAGATTTAGAAAGATAATTTAAAAATTATTGGAATACCTGAAAGTCATGATCCTGAAAAGAGCCTTGACATCATTTTCAAAGAATTACTACAGGAAAATTGCCCTGATATCCTAGAAGCAGAGGGCAAAAATAGAAATGGAGAGAATCCACCGCCCGAGAAAGAAATCCAAAAACAACAACTCCCAGGAATATTACAGCCAAGTTCGAGAACTCTCAAGTCAAAGAGAAAATATTACAAGCAGCCAGAAGGACACAATTCAAATATCATGGAGCTGCAATCAGGATCTCACAGGACTTAGCAGCAAGTACATTAAAAGCTCCTAGGGCTTGGAATATAATATTCTGGAAAGCAAAAGAGCTTAGAATGCAACCGAGAATGAACTACCCAGAAAAACTGAATGTCCTCTTCCAGAGAAAAAGATGAACTTTCAATGAACCAGGGGAATTTCAGATGTTCCTGGTCAGAGTTGAACAGAAGGTTTGATCTTCAAATACGGGACTGAGGTGAAGCATGGAGATTGGAGGAGAAGGGGAAAATATGACGAACTTAATGATGATGAACTACATGTATTCCTGCATAGAAAAATGACACTGAAAATACTCATATGAACCTTCTCAATTAACAGAGCAGGTAGAAGGAGCTTTTATAGATGAAGCACAGGAGAAAGCTGAATTTGAAGATAAAATATGGTGTAAAAATGGAGTCAATAGAAAAAAGGGAAATGTAATAGGAGAAAGAAAAAGGGGAGGGGGAATAGGCCAAGATATTTCATACAATAAATTTTTTTTTTATTACAATGAGCTATTGCAATGATATGGAAGGGGGCAGCCAAGGGGGAACGAGGGAATCTTTGCTCTCATCAGAGGTGGCTAGGGGAGGAAACAGCATATATACTCAATGGGGTATAGGCATCTGGAGTAAGAAGAGGGGGGGCAGGGGAAGGGGTGGGGATGGGAATGATGGAGGAGAGGATGGACCATGGGGGTAGAGTGGTCAGATATAACGCATTTTCTTTTTTACTTCTTCCAAGGGGCTGGGATTGGATGGCCTGTCTGGGACCATAGAGCCAGGTGGATGCTTGGCCGAAGGGGTGGTATGGGGGCCTGGGTCCTCTTGGACCTGGGCTGCATAGCAAGGTGATTGTTGGGTGTCTGAGGCTGGATTTGGACCTGGGTGCTCCTGACTCAAGGGCCAGTGCTCTGTCAGCCACCTGGTTGCCCCTACCATTATTACTATTTTATTTTATTTTGGGTCTTTTTTTTTTTTTTTTGGTTTTTGCAGGGCAGTGGGGTTGGGGTAGCTTGCAAGTCACACAGCTGGGTGATTGTTGGGTTTAGGGGGCTGGATTTGGGTGCAAGTGCTCCTGGCTTTAGGGCTGGTGCTCCGTCCACTGCAGCATCACCTGGCCATACCTACAATTACTACTATTGTTTTTTTTTTATTTTAATTTTAATTTTTTTCTCTCACCTTTACTTTAGTGCTCAAGTGAGTCTATATTTTTTGGGGGAGGGGATACTTTGTTTACTCTTTTTTATTATTATTTTTTAATGTATAGAAATTATTAATGTATAATGTATAATGTACAATGTATAAAGTATTAATGTATAGAAAACATTATTTGTACAAAATAAAAATAAATAAACATTTAGAAAAAAAGAAAGTAATAGTAAGTCACAAAGCCCAAGAATTCACTAACTGAGTTCTCTGATTTTAGGGTAAAAATAGTTTTTCATCCCAAAATATTAATCTATCTCCCCCCTCCAACACGAGAAACCCAAAGATCTATTCTCCATACAAAATCAGAGGGAGCAAGATGGTGGCCTGAAGGCAGGAATTCCTGGAATCTTGTCCCCCCAAAACTCCAAAAGCCATCAAATTATGACTAGCCAAAATCCAGAGGGGCAGAACCCACAGAAAGACTGAGTGATACAATTTCCCAGTCCAAGACAACTTAGAAGATCTCCAGGAAAAGTCTGTTCCACCAGGACCAGGAGTTGGAAAAAGCTGCAGCATAGCTGGGCCAGGCATCAGGGGCTGTGGCAGAGGGGCAGTTTAATCATCAGGAACAGCTGGAAGCGGTGGTGCAAGAACTCTGCAGCACCAAGGTGAAGCACCAGCCTCAGAGCAGCCCTGCATTGAGAACCTGCAACAGGAATCAGCAGAGCCACCCAGCATGTCTAGAGCTCTTAGCCCATAGACAGTAAAGGGGTTGGGGGAGATTGCAGAGGTCCCTTTGCTTTCCCTGGGGCAGGACTCATCTATTTGCCCACAGTCAGATCCAGGTTGCAGTTTGGGCTTCCATAACACCATAGTAGAGCAGGGACCATCTTCACAGCTTCAGGGCAGAGGGAAGGGTCTGTAGTCATCTACATAGCACAGGCAAGAAAGCAGTCAGTCTCTCATAAGACTTTGGAGGAATTAAAGTCCCAGTGGATTGTCCCAAACTCCCTGCAAAACCTTGGATTTGCAGTAAATCAGTCATAGGCTGAGGAAGTAAGCAAACAACAGAAAAAAAGAAAGATCGGACCATAGAAAATTACTTTGGTCCCAATGGAGGACCAAAATACATACTCAGATGATGACAAAATTGAAGCTTCTATATCCAAAACCTCCAAGAGAAATAGAAAATGGGTTCAGACTATGGATGGGCACAAAAAAGACTTTGAAAAGCAATTGCGGGGGGGCAGAGCCAAGATGGCGACAAGAAGGGATCCAGTCTTGGGCGCTCTATGATAAAACTTGAAACTAAGGACTCTAACTAAAATTTCGAGAGACAGAACCCATAAAGGGACCCAGTGAGTCAGTTCTCCTACTCAAGGTAACTTAGAAAAGAGTAGAAAGGCTCTGCTCCCCGGGTTGGAGGGGCAGCCCACCAGAGGGGTGGCCCACAAGAGCGAAAGAACTTCAGCCTCCCGGAGGCAGCCCCAGGGTGCTGGGAGCCATGGCGTGGCTCATAGCAGCGGGGGAGTCTCCTGAGCTGCACCCCGGGGAGCACCAGACACAAAGTGGGGGAACAGTGCAGGACCTCTGCCAGAACGAGCATGTGGAGCCCAACCCTCAGGGCACACAGCCAGCAGCTTGGTCTTTGGGCAGACAGAAGCAGGTGGAGCTGGTAAGCAGGAACCTCCAGGGCATGAGACCATTGAACTGAGGGAGGGGAGTGAAGAGAGAGACTGCTGAGCTCTGTCCTCTGCCTCTGGAACAGGACTCTGGGGCTCTGACCACATTCAGATCTTGATAGCAGTCTAGGCCCCCCCATAGAACAGCAGCCCCCACCCCCACCTCAGCCCCATGGCTGAGGAGGGCACATATAGTCATTCATAGACCAGGAAGGAGGACAGAGCCTCTCACACTGAGACCCTTGTGGGAGTGTCCCAAAAGCTCAGGAAGCACCCCAAAACCAGGCCTAGGCTGGGAAAATGAGCAAGCAGAGAAACAAGAGGAAGACCATTGAGAAATATTTTGCATATGAGTCCAAGAAGGATCAAAATACTCAGTCCGAAGATGAGGAAGCACAAGCTCCTGCATCTAAAGACTCCAAGAAAAACAGAAATTGGGTTCAGGCTATGACAGAGCTCAAAAAAGACTTTGAAAATCAAATGAGGGAGTTGGAAGAAAAACTGGGAAAAGAAAGGAGAGAGATGCAGGAAAAACATGAAAATGAAGTCAGCAGCTTAGTCAAGGAAATCCAAAAAATGCTGAAGAAAATAGCATGCTAAAAAACAGCTTAGGTCAAATGGATAAAACAGTTCAAAAAGTTATTGAGGAGAAGAATGCCTTAAAAAGCAAAACTGGCCAGATGGAAAAAGAGATAAGACAACTCTCTGAGGAGAACAAATCCTTCAGACAAAGAACAGAATTCAGAGAGATTGATGAATTTAGCAGAAAAAAGAAATCAATACTTCAAAACCAAAAAAAAAATGAAAAATTAGAAGAAAATGTGAAATATCTCATTGAAAAAACAACTGATATGGAAAACAGACTTAGGAAAGATAATTTAAAAATTATTGGAATACCTGAAAGTCATGATCAGGAAAAGAGCCTTGACATCATTTTCAAAGAATTACTACAGGAAAATTGCCCTGATATTCTAGAAGCAGAGGGCAAAATAGAAATGGAGAGAATCCACTGATCCCCCCGAGAAAGAGATCCCAAAAAACCAACCCCTAGGAATATTATAGCCAAGTTCCAGAACTCCCAAGTCAAAGAGAAAATATTACAAGCAGCCAGGACACAATTCAAATATCATGGAGCTGCAGTCAGGATCACACAGGACTTAGCAGCAACTACATTGGAAGCTCGTAGGGCTTGGAATATAATATACTGGAAGGCAAAAGAGCTTAGAATGCAGCCAAGAATGAACTACCCAGCAAGGCTGAATGTCCTCTTCCAGGGAGAAAGATGGACTTTCAATGAACTAGGGGAATTTCAAATGTTCCTTTTGGAATGGCCAGAGCTGAACAGAAGGTTTGATCTTCAGATACAGGACTCAGGTGAAGCATGGAGATTGGAGGAGAGGGGGAAAATAAGAGGGACTTAATGATGATGAACTGCATGTATTCCTTCATAGAAAAATGACACTGATAATCCTCATATGAACCTTCTCAGTTAATAGAGCAGGTAGAGGGAGCTTTTATAGTTGAAGCACAGGAGAAAGCTGAATTCAAAGATAAAATATGGTGTAAAAATGGAGTCAATAGAAAAAAGGGAAATGTAATGGGAGAAAGAAAAAGGAGAGGGGGAATAGGCCAAGATATTTCATATAATAAGATTTTTTTTTTATTACAATGAGCTATTGCAATGATATGGAAGGGGGCAGCCAAGGGGGAATGAGGGAATCTTTGCTCTCATCAGAGGTGGCTAGGGGAGGAAACAGCATATATACTCAATGGGGTATAGGCATCTGGAGTAAGAAGAGGGGGGAGCAGGGGGAAGGGGTGGGGATGTGAATAAAGGAGGAGAGGATGGACCATGGGGGGGAGAGTAGTCAGATATAACATTTTCTTTTTTACTTCTTGCAAGGGGCTGGGATTGGAAGGCCTGTCCAGGACCATAGGGCTTAGGTGGATTCTGGGCCTAAGGGGTGGTATGGGGGCTCAGGGCTTCTTGGCCCCAGGACCAGGGATCTGTCTGCTGCACCACTCAGCAACCCTACAGCAGAGTCAGAGTGAAAGGAGAGAGAAAATATAGTACATGATAGTGGAGAAATAAGAAAGGAGGGAGTTGTGATCAGCAATGGCAACAGAAAAATATGGAAGTAACTTTTGTGATGGACTTGCCATAAAGAATGCGATCTACCCCTGACAGAGTTGTTGGTGTTGGAACAAAGACTGAAGCACATTTTTAATTATTATTATTTGGGGGAGGGTGCAGGGCAAATGGGGCTGGGTGGCCTGCCTGGGGCCACA
Source organism: Macrotis lagotis (assembly GCF_037893015.1). NCBI lineage: Eukaryota > Metazoa > Chordata > Mammalia > Peramelemorphia > Peramelidae > Macrotis > Macrotis lagotis. The sequence goes on from NC_133658.1 coordinate 503,634,106, forward strand.
TAGCAGGGTGATCTTTGGGTGTCTGATGCCGGATTTGGACCTGGGTGCTCCTGGCTCAAGGGCCAATGCTGTCTGCCACCCAGCCACCCCTACTATTATTACTATTTTATTTTGGGTCTTTTTTTTTCTTCTTTTAGGTTTTTGCAGGGCAGTGGGGATCAGGTGGCTTGCATGTCACATGGCTGGGTGATTGTTGGGTCTATGGGGCTGGATGTGGGCTCGGATGCTTGTGGCTCCAGGGCTGGTGCTTTGTCCATTGTGCCATACCTACAATTATTACAATTATTTTTTTTAATTTTAATTTTTTTTCTCTTCCCTTTACTATCCAAGCAAGTATATATTCATGGGGGAGGGGTATTTTGTTTACTCTTAAACAAGAATATTTTATTAATGTAAACAAAAACATTTGTACAAAATGAGAATTAAAAAATTAAATTAAATTAAAAAAAATGCCGAAAAGCAATTAAGGGAGGCAGAGGAAAAACTAGGAGGAGAAATGAGAATGATGCAGATAAATCATGAAAACCAAGTCAGCAATTTGGTGAAAGAAATACAAAAAAATACTGAAGTAAATAATATGTTAAAAACCAGTTTAGGCCAAATGGAAAAAACAATACAAAAGGCAAATGAGGAGAAGAATGCCTTAAAAAGCAGAATTGGCCAGCTGGAAAAGGAGATAAAAAAGCTCTCTGAAGAAAATAACTCCTTCAAATGCTTAGAATGGAACTAAAGGAAACTGATGGCTTTGTGAGAACTCAGGAAGCAATAAAACTGTACCACAAAAACACAAAAATTTGAAGAAAATGTGAAATTTCTCATTGGAAAAACAACTGACCTTGAAAATAGACCCAGAAGAGATAATTTAAAAATTATTAGGAAAAGAGCCTAGACTTCATTTTTCAAGAAATGATATAGCAAATTTGCCTTGAGATCCTAGAAGCAGAGGGTAAAATAGAAATTGAGGGAATTCACCAATCACTTCCTGAAAGAGACTCCAAAAGAAAAACTTCCAAGAATATTATAGCCAAACTCCAAAATTCCCAAGTCAAAGAAAAAATACTAAAAAGCTGCCAGAAATAAACAATTCAACTACCATGGCTCTATAGTCAGGATTACACAGGATGTGGCAGTATCTACATTAAGGGCTTGGAATATGATATTCTGAAAGTCTTTGTTTACAACTGAGAATCAACTGCCCAGCAAAACTGAACATCCTCTTTCAGGGGGAAAAGATGGACTTTCAATGAAACAGGGGACTTTGAAACTTTCCTATTGAAATAACCAGAGCTGAACAGAAGGTTTGATCTCCAACTACAGGACTTGGGTGAATCACAGAGAGGGTGGACAAGAAGGACTACTTTGAGAAACTTAATGATGTTGTACTGTTTGTATTCCTGCATAGGAAGAATATACTGATAACTTACGAACTATCTCATTTATAAGAGCAGTTAGAAGGAGCATATATAGACAAGGCACAGGAGATAATAAAATGGTATAATATAGTTAAAACGATGGAGTCAATGGGTGAGAAAGGATAGGGAGGAGGGGCTAAGATATTTCATTTAAGAGTCAGGAAAAAGCTTTGGCAATGAAGTGGAATGGGGGAAGGCAAGGGGGAATAAGTATGCCTTCATTCTCATCAGAAATGGCTCACAGAGAATACCATCTGTATCCAGAGAAAGAATTGTGGGACTTGAACAAAGACCAAAGATTATTACCTTTAATTTAAAAAAACCCCAAACGTTATTTTATTATGTACTTTTTCTGTCTCATAACTTATTTTTCTTCCTTAAGGATATGATTTTTCTCTCTCATCACATTCAACTTAGATCAGTGTATATACCATGGAAACAATGTAAAGACTAACAGAATGCCTTCTGTGGGGGTGGGGGGAGGTAAGTGAGGTCGGGGGGAAATCATAAAAGTCAAAATTAATTAATTACAAAAAAAGAAATGGTTCACAGAGGAAATAATATACACACTTAATAGGGTATAGAAATCTATCCTACCCTAGAGAAAAATGAGATGAAAGGGATGGGATAAGAGGGAATGGGGGGAAGGGGGGGATAAGGTGATAGAAGAGGGAAGATCATGGGAGAGGGTACTCAGATACAACACCCTTCTGAACAGGGACAAGATGAGAGAGCAAATATAATAAATGAGAGTGGGGGGAAATACAGCTAGTGACAGCAACTGTGGGAAAAATACTAAAGCAACTTCTCTGGTGGCTGTGATGGGGAAGGCAACTCATCCCCAGAGAGAGCCATTGGAATTTGAACACAGACTGAAGTACACTTGTTTTGTGTCTGTTACTGAAGTTTCTCATCTTTGGGGGGGGGGGGGGTTATGATTACTCTAGCAAGAAGATTATTGTAATAATATAAAATAAATTTAAAAAATGAAAAAAAAAATCAAAGGAAGGCCCCTCTGGAAACAAGCAAACAAAAGACAATTTCACTGAAATTACTATGGAATTATTTTCTTTTCCATTGAGAGGAGCAGCATCCCTTTTGGCAACCCTAAATTGCTGGCTTAAACAGTGGAGGAAAAAGAAAATAGACCCAGAATACCCATGCAAAGTCAAATAATTTTTTTATGCCTCCAAACTATAGATTAACTTTTACATAGCTACTAACTTAACCTTGTGGAGGTAGAGTCTCATTGGATCATGTGGTTCACTCAGAATTCTGTTAAGGCTAAGGTTCAATATCATACATTAAGTAGCAGATCTGGGATTCAAATCCAGATTCTGATTACAGATCCTGTACTCTTTTCCACTATATTGATTGAGTTTGATCCACCTATTTGTCTTTGAGCCACAATTTCTCCCAATTTAGCTCATAAATATTTAATCTTGTATATTTGTTGAACACAAAATTTTTTGGAGTATGCTTAATTGAATAATATGCCAAGATGCACTAATGCCAGTCAAAAAAAAATCCTAAAACTTACAAAGGATCTTGGGAATTAGAAAAGCCTTGCATTCTCATAGAAGTTAGTTTTGTAGTAGAGATAGCTTGCAATATGATATTAGAAAGATATTTTACCTGAAGCTCACCCTGACAGCCTGTAATGAATGGCTTAATAAATATCCCAAAACATGTGTCCCCCTGAACCTTGTGGTATTGATGTGTAATACTGACACTTCCCCAGCATAAGAAAACTTCCTGTAAAATTTTTTCTGAGATAAAGCAGTTTGTGCATGTTCTGAATGATTAAAATTTCAGAATATTTAATGACATATTAGTAATTTTTTGAAAATTTATTCCAGTTAGTCTGAATTGTACACGTTTTTCTTACATCAAATATTTAGTCATTACAAATTACAAAAATCTCTTATGTAATTACTTGGCAGCTCAGAGAGAACACCTTATAGGAATCAGTTGTGACAATAAAGCTATAAAATATATTTTTATTTCTTTCTAAATGCACTTTTATATCAAATGCAAGAGGTGTAACACTCAAGAATTACTAGAATGGATTCACAAATGAAGTTTACCATTTTTCAACCTTTTTCTCCATTACAAATTGGCCATGAGGTTCTTTAGCATCTGGGGGTAACAGAGCCAAATAAACAGGAGTTTCAGCTCCTTCTTCTGGACTTTTGGTTGCCTGGGGTCCTGCCATGTCAGTTCTCACCCATCCTGGGCAGCAGGCATTCAGAAGAATATTATCACCTTTCCTCTGCTCACTCAGCTGCCTGGCATGGATTCTAGACAAGACAGTAACTCCTATCTTGGTCACTCCATAAGCAGAGTTGGGCCAACCTTCCTTCTCATGCACTCCCTTCTTTGTATCTTCCACAAACTTGTTCATGAGCCCCACTAACTCTTCCTCTGTGATTGTGTCACTCCGAAACTTCTGCTGTAGCTCTGGGCTGCAGTTTTTAAGAGATCGTAAACTCACCATACTCGAGACGTTCACCACTCTACCTGCAAGAAAATGGAGACATCTTTTGTCATATTGTTCTTGCAAACCATTCTTTTAAAGAATTCAAAGTTTATACTTATTTCTTCATTAATTTTCATGACAATGTGGGCTATGTGTGCATTTTTAATAATTAAGGATGCAATTTTTTATTTTGATAGGATGGGGAACTATGGTTTGTTCACATATCTAAAATTATTTTGAGGGTGGCTAGGTGGTGCAGTGGATAAAGCACTGGCCCTGGAGTCAGGAGTACCTGAGTTCAAATCCAGCCTCAGACACTTAATAATTACCTAGCTGTGTGGCCTTGGGCAAGCCACTTAACCCCATTTGCCTTGCAAAAAAAAAGAAAAAAAAAGAAAGAAAACCTAAAATTATTTTGCAAAGGAATAAAAAAATGGAATGAGTCGGGGGGGGGGGGAAGTGCTTTCTATGTGCCAGAACATTTGTATATAAGAGCATGGATGGAAATATTGCATGGAAAAATTGAACCTACCTGTCAATATTTAATCAATGTTTACTTAAACACTCTTCTGATACAGTGAGAGGAAATTTCCAATCAAATTGATTATGAAATCAATTCAAATACCTCAGAGGCCTTAGCCTTCTTGCAAATATCTTTACATATATCTTTAAAATGGTAATAAGCAAAAAATTGATACCTAAAAATAAATAGGTGATACTAAGTAGAAATGAGAAAAGGTACTCCCCCCCATCCTGAAAATCCTTATGATAGCCTATAAAAACATTTACTGAGGGCTTTTATTAGAGAAAGGTGAAGCTCTGCCTGGTGTTAACTCCTTTTCCTCTTTCCCATGATTTGGCTGGGATTCTCTAAAGGGAGAATATCATAGCTTCTGAACAATATGAGGAGATATAATGCCATGAAATTTGAATAAGGAGCAACTAGGTAAATGGTAATAGCTTGGTAGGAGCCATGAAGTCTGTTTTTTTTTTTAAAGGTTATTCTTTCTATTCCAGGAAGAAAATAAAGACATCTAATTTTTTAAAATGCTGTAACCAACAAGAAATACACAAAATGAGAAGGCATAAGTGGAACAAAAGAATTTATATTCTAAGTGTGGTCTTCAATGGTCATTTCCTTGCTTAATGTATCACACATTCCTTGCTTAAGGAGATTTCTCAGTTTTTAGCCTCCTTGTATCAACTTAGTGACATTAGTTAAGTAGCTAGCTAGAGAAGATATAATTTCTCTTATTCTTATTTCTCCACAACACTCCCCTCCCCGAATAAAAACCTCCCCTTTATTTGAATAAATATAGTCCGGGTGGCTAGGTGGCGCAGTGGATAAAGCACCGGCCCTGGAGTCAGGAGTACCTGGGTTCAAATCCGGTCTGACATTTAGTAATTACCTAGCTGTGTGGTCTTGGGCAAGCCAATTAACCCCATTTGCCTTGCAAAAAAACAACAACAAAATAATAATAATAAAATAAATAAATAAATAAATAAAGTCAAGCAAAACCAATTGACACAGTATGGGGCTGTATCTGAGATAAATGTCTCATTCTATACCCCAGTCCATGGCCTCTCGACTGAAGAGATGGAAAGTATGCCTCTCCAATCTTCTTGGAGACATGAGTAATTGTTCAATTGATCACAATAATTTTTCTTCACTTTTAGGTTTTAAGAGTTTTAAAAAAACAATCATTTTAAATAGTTATTTCAATAATTTAAGCTGTTAATAGGAAATGTTTATTGGGTATTTAATAAAAATCTGCAGATTATGTAAATCATGCCAGTTCTTCTTTCAAGGAGTTGGAAAGAACTCCAGAGTGTAATAATTTATATGAAAGATGGTAAGAATCCATGTGACAATTTTTTAGGACTTTTAATGTAGATAAGGAAAAGGGGGCTGAAAGATGCAAAAAACACTCAGACTACATGTGTGTGTTGGTCTCACTGGATCTGCCCCTAAGCAAATGAGTGACCTTAGTATTACGATTGAATTCATTGAAATGCTAAGGAATATTTTATTCTAAGGAATAAAGATTGCTTATCTGAAAAATAAAAAAGAGATACACTTAATCATCTCTGAAAGTTCCTTTTGGTTGCAATATTCTATAATTTCTGTGGCCTTTCTAAATAGAAACCTTCAAAACTTAATCATCATTATTATTATTATTTTACATGCTGCACCGCCTCTAGGAGACCTCCCTACTTACCATAGCAAGTTGGTTCCCCAGAGATAACTACTACCTTCAAAAAGAAAACTTTATATTAAGTACACAACACTTATAGTATCATGAAGTTATTAAATATTTACCAAAACATAGCCAAAAACATTAGTGAAACCTTTGATTCTGTTTCTGGTCAATCAATAGTTTTATTCTCAGTAGAGCAGAGAAATATTTTGCTTTGGATATGACTGAGAATAAACCTAAGAATTCTGATTCCACAGAAAAACTGTTGTAAATGGAATTAGTCTTGTGAGCATGTTTAATAAGAATGGGTTAATGATTACAAAATCAATTTGAGTTTCTGGTTATTACAGAGGCAATCCACTCATCTTTAATGGGTTCTTGTTGCTGATTTTCTTTGAGCTCAATATGAAAATGGCTTTATATCTAGACTTTATTTACTTGGTTTTGAGCCAGCAGGAATTCCATTAATCTCTTTCATATTTTTAATATATACTATAATGTTCCTTCCCTTTCCTACCTAGCCCCTTCCCCCCATTTCCTTTACTGTTCTCTCTTTTCAATCCACATTTTTTTTTTTTAGGTTTTTTGCAAGGCAAATGGGGTTAAGTGGCTTGCCCAAGGCCACAGAGCTAGGTAATTATTAAGTGTCTGAGACCGCATTTGAACCCAGGTACTCCTGACTCCAAGGCCAATACTTTATCCACTGCGCCACCTAGCTGCCCTCAATCCACATTTTTAAAAAATATTAGCATCACTAGTCTTGGAATATTTCAATAGGGTAATATAGCCACAAATTAATGCCCAAAGTGCTTATAAAAATGTATATTAAAAAATCACCCAAAGTGATTTGGTAATATGGTTAAAAGATCACGTTATAAAATACAGGTAAGAAGATTTTTCCTATAAGGACATTAAAATCTATAAAGAAGATGAAAAGGAAAAACAAGGAAAAATCTTTTTCCTCCTATCTTTTTTCATGCTATCTACTCCACCTATAATGTTCTCTTCCCTCATCTCTGATCATCCAAATCTAATCCATCCTCTAGAGGCCAGTCTTAAATATCTCCTCCTTATATATTTAACTGTTGTCCCAGTTGAAAGTAATTGCAACTAGGTCTACTTCCCAAGCTGGTTAGGGAAAAAGTCAAAGAACCTATATGTTCTAAAATATTTACAGCAGCTCTCTTTGTGGTAGTAAAGAACATGAAATTTCAGGGATGCCCACTGACTGGGGAATGGCTGAATAAATTGAGGTATATGATTTTGATAGAATACTACTGTGGTATAAGAAATGATAAGCTTGATGATCTTACAAAAACACAAATAGACTTGCACAAAATAAGGAAGAGTGAAATAAACAGAATCAAGAGAGCATTGTAATGATATTGTTAAAAGAACTCTGAATGAATATGCTATTTTGACTATTATAAATACCCAAATCGATTACAAAGGACATATGATGGAAGATGCCATCATCATACAGAGAAAGAATTGATAAATAGATGTCTATCTAGAATGATTTTACATGTATTTTTACACACACACACACACACACACACACACACACACACACACACACACACACATATTTGCATCTAATATTACCCATTTGTAGGCTAGTGGTACAATGGGGAGAGGGAAGAAAAAAGACAGTTACACAATAATTTTAATATATATTTAAAAGGAATAGCAATTTATACATAATAGATTTGCAGTTTCATGTATAATCATCTTTTTTTTCTATTCTACTACATTATAGAAAAAAAAAGAAAATAATTCTTATAGTGGGTCAGCCCATCATGTTATATAGAGGAAAAAATAAGAAAAGGAAACCAGAAATTTCATTTTTGTTACAAGTATCCTTAGATAACTATACTTTGGGATAGACTAAAATAAACATTTACATATACAAAGGTGTATTTAATATAATACAAAGGTATTGTAAAGATAAAACTGTTAAGATTTTTAATATCCTTTTTAAAGATAACATAGTCTGACCTAGCTTTTCAGACACTATATTTTATTTATTTTATTTTATTTTTTTTAGGGTTTTTTGTAAGGCAAATGGGGTTAAGTGGCTTGCCCAAGGCCACACAGCTAGGTAATTATTAAGTGTCTGAGACGGGCTTTGAACCCAGGTACTCCTGACTCCAAGGCTGGTGCTTTATCCACTGCACCACCTAGCTGCCCCCTCAGACAGCATATTTTAAAGGATTCAGACAAAAGAAATGTAGGATTCCATGGACTAAAAGTACTTTATGAAAAATCAGCCTAGGAGATATAAGAGAATGAAATTCTAAAGACCACAATAAGTTCAAAATTCTAATGGGTAGGAAAAATGGGATCGATCTTAAAAGACCAATGTGGATGCGCAGGGAATTCACTAATCATATTAGATTTGAAAAGAAATTCACAGAAGAAACTGTTAGAATGTAGCAAATAGACCTTTAAATTTAGTGTCATCAATGCTTAAAGCTTAGAATTAGATAGACTGAGGGAGGAAAGCTAAAATGAAAAGTGTTTTTTTTTAATCTCAGCTGTAAGAAAAAGAGCACCAAGGAATGGATAAGGCCTTTGCTAATAAGGATAACTGGCGAAAGATAACTTTTATTTAGTTTCTGTCTAATACACATACACACACACACACACACACACACACACACACACACACACACAGGAATGACTTTTTTCATTGGAAAGGACAGAACACGACTTCCAGGCCACGATGGCAGAGAGAAGACAGGCACAGTTCTAAAGTCTTCTGATCTTTCCCCATCTACCATATGAAATAAACCTCTTAACAGAAATCCAACCCACAAAACCCAGAAAGAAAAGCCAGGAGAAAGAACATCTACCTCAGGATTTGTCTCCTGCAGCAGCACTGGACTGAGTCTGGGCTCAGAGGGTGTTTCAGCCCCGATCAGCCAGATTAGCAGCTGAATTGGAGCCAGGGAGTCTGAGGGCCTGAGAGCTGGACCTGCTGGATCAGCAGTGGGGCTAGACCGTGGGGACTTGAGTCATCTAGGAGCAGAGGCACTGGTGTTGGTGCTGTCCTTCTGGAGCTTGCTGACAGGGCTGGGGGGAGAGTTCCTGTGCAGGAGAGCTGCAGATACTATCCCTGGGCTCCTCTGGTCTGAGGAACACTGAGTCCATGCCTCCATTGCTACTGAGGCCTCTTCCCAGAACAAACAATTACAGACTACTTCTGCCTCAGGCACAGGTGTGTGAACAGGGAGAGGAATGACCTCAGGCCAGGGTAAAGAACCCCATTGATTGAAGGCAAAAGAATTCAATAGCTCCAACTTCTCCCTTCAAGCAAAGGGAGAAGGACTCAATCAAGGTCACAGACACTCCAGAGAAAGAAACCAGCACCTCCTACTGGCCAGCCAGGGAAACTGCATTCAATGAGTAAAGGCTTTAACCATAGACAATAAAGTTATTTCAATACTGAATGTATATGCACCCAGTGGGATAGCATCCAAATTCTTAGAGGAGAAGCTGAAAGAACCACAGGAAGACATAGACAGCAAAACTCTACTAGTGGGAAACCTCAACCTCCCACTCTCAGATTTAGATAAATCGAATCATAAAATAAACAAGAAAGAAGTTAAGGAGGTAAATAGATTGTTAGAAAAATTAGATATGGTAGACTTATGGAGGAAAATGAATAGGGATAGAAAGGAATATACCTTTTTCTCTGCAGTACATGGAACTTATACAAAAATTGACCATGTACTAGGACATCAAAACCTAATGATCAACTTCAAAAAGGCAGAAATAGTGAATACATCTTTCTCAGATCACAATGCAATAAAAGTCATATGCAATATTGGACCAAGGAGATATAGACACAGAACAAATTGGAAACTGAATAACCTCATTTTAAAAAATGAGTGGACCAAAAAACAAATTATAGAAAGAATTAACCATTTTATCCTAGATAATGATAATAATGAAACAACATAGCAAAACCTATGGGATTAATTCAAAGTGACTCTCAGGGGATATATTATAGCTTTAAATGCTTACATGAATAAATTGGAGAAAGAGGAAATCAATGAACTAAACATGCAACTCAATAAATTAGAGAAAAAACAAAGCAAAAATCCCCAATTAAATACCAAATTAGAAATTCTAAAAAATTAAAGGAGAAATTAATAAAATTGAGAGCAAAAAAAAACTATTGAATTAATAAAACCAAGAGTTGGTATTATGAAAAAACCAATAAAATTGATAAAACTCTGGTCAATTTGATTAAAAAAAAGAAAGAAGAAAACCAAATTGCTAGTATCACAAATGAAAAAGGTTAATTCACCACCAATGAGGAGGAAATTAAAGTAATAATTCAAAATTACTTTGCCCAACTCTTTGCCAATAAATTTGATAATCTAAGTGAAATGGACGAGTATTTATAAAAGTATAAGTGGCCCAGGTTAAATGAAGAAGAGATTAAATACCTAAACAACCCTATCTCAGAAAAAGAAATTCAACAAGCCATCATTGAACTCCGTAAGAAAAAATCTCCAGGGCCTGATGGATTCACAAGTGAATTCTACCAAACATTTAAGGAACAATTGGTTCCAATTCTATATAAACTCTTTGGAAAAATAGGGAAAGATGGAGCTCTGCCTAACTCTTTCTATGAAACCAATATGGCACTGTTACCTAAACCAGGAAGAGTTAAAACAGAGAAAGAAAATTATAGATCAATCTCCCTGATGAATATAAATGCAAAAATCTTTTTTTTTTTTTTTTTTTTTTTTTAGGATTTTGCAAGGCAAATGGGGTTAAGTGGCTTGCCCAAGGCCACACAGCTAGGTAATTATTAAGTGTCTGAGACCAGATTTGAACACAGGTAATCCTGACTCCAAGGCCAGTGCTTTATCCACTACGCCACCTAGCTGCCCCTAGATGCAAAAATCTTAAATAAAATCTTAGCAAAACGATTACAAGTTATCACTAGGATAATACATTATGATCAAGTAGGATTTATTCCAGGAATGCAGGGTTGGTCCAACATTAGGAAAACTGTTAGTATGCTCAATTATATCAACAACAAACCTATCAGAAATTATATGATCACATCAATAGATGCTGAAAAAGATTTTGACAAAATACAGGATCCATTCCTACTAAAAACACTAGAGAGTGTAGGAATGAATGGACTGTTCCTTAGAATAATTAGTAGTATCTATCTGAAACCATCAACAAGCATTATATTCAATGGGAAGAGGCTAGAGTGGTGAAACAAGGATGCCCATTATCACCACTACTATTCAATATTGTATTAGAAATGTTAGCTTCAGCAATTAGAGAAGAAAAAGAAATTGAAGGAATTAGAATTGGGAAGGAAGAGACAAAACTCTCACTCTTTGCAGATGACATGATGGTCTACCTAAAGAATCCCAAGAAATCATCCAAAAAACTACTGGAAACAATTAGCAATTTTAGCAAAGTTGCAGGTTATAAAATAAACCCTCATAAATCCTCAACTTTTCTATATATGTCTGGCAAGATACAGCAGGAAGAGTTAGAAAGAGAAATCTCATTCAAAGTAACCTCAGACAATATAAAATACCTGGAAGTCTATTTGCTAAGACAGACTCAGAAACTTTTTTTTAGGTTTTTGCAAATGGGGTTAAGTGGCTTGCCCAAGGCCACACAGCTAGGTAATTATTAAGTGTTTGAGACTGGATTGGAACCGAGGTACTCCTGACTCTAGGGCTGGTGCTTTATCTGAGCTAGCTAGCCTAGCCGCCCTTCAGAAACTTTTTGAAAACAATTATAAAGTGCTTCTCACACAAATTAAATCAGATTTAAATAGCTGGGCAAATATCAACTGCTAATGGATAGGTAGAGTTAATATAATAAAAATGACAATTCTACCAAAACTAAACTACATGTTTAGTGCCTTACCAATCAAAATTCCAAAAAAATTACTTTATTGAGTAAGAAAAATTGTAAGTAAATTCATATGGAAAGGACAGAACAGGGACAGCTAGGTAGCACAGTGGATAGAACACCAGCTCTGGAGTCAAGAGGACCTGAATTCAAATCCACCCTCAGACACTAAATAATGTCCTACCTGTGTGACCTTGGACAAGTTACTTTGAATAAATGAAATTTTAAAAAAAAAGGGAATAATTGAACAGAAACATCTAATGGGCAGTTGATACTCAAGAGAAGGACCATGGCAGACTTGGATCCTGGGCTGAATCTAATAAAACAGAAAATCTGTTCAATACTCTATCATCCAGGTAAAGATAAATTTTCAAGATGTTAAAGCACTTTTTACAAAGTCTGCCTAAACTCATCCAAATAGAGGCCAACTACCTTAAACATTTATAGTATACTTCAATAGTTGCCTTATTGTAATGATCACTATTTTTTTCCTGTTACATACTTTTTAAAAATTAGTCTTTGTTAACATTTAATTGGAAAAATAAAATATCAATTTAAAAAGAAAATATCATTGGAAAAAATTGCTGCTTGTTAAACTGTTTCTTATCTTTATGTAAAGTATATGGACTCATATGATAAGAAATGTGATTTTAATGACAAAGAATTACTCTTTCCTCCTAGGATTCAAAGGATTTAAAGATAGCTTCCTCCAATTCACTACATAAAAAACAAGTGATATATTTAAAACTTTGGGGTAGAATGGACAGCTATCATTTTCATTTTTCAACTAGGAGAGCTCATTCAGAGGAAAAGAGCTTTCTCTATAGGTTGTTGGAGGTGTTCCAAACTGTTTTTTCCAAACAATTTAAAATTAAATATGTCTCTTTTTGGAATAAATTATTTCTCAGATCTCCATGGGGAAAAAAAAATCACCAACTATTCCTGAATTCTCTACTTTGTTTTTGGGGGAGTAGCCTTGAGGGATAACTATTTCTATTCTCCCCCCCCCCCCTTTTTTTTGCTTAGTCATACTTATATAACTTCCATAATGTAGTCAAACATTTCCTAATCTCCACAAATTAAGAGGGTGGAGTCTTTGTCTTGTAGCAAGAGTACAAGTGGCATTAGAGATTGTAACTGTTAGAAAGAAGGCCAAGACTAACTGGTCAAATCTTTTGTTTAGTTCTAAATATTTGCAAATACTGTTTTTCCTCCCTGTATAAACAAACTTAGTGCTTTGTATTCCAAATACTGAATTTACCTTGGGGTTTTATCAGAGGCAGTAATTCTGCAGATATATTTCTGGTGCCAAAAAAGTTGGTTTCCATTGTCACCTCAGCTTGAATAGGAAAAGGTGTGGTATCAGCAACTAAAAAAAAAGGGGGGGGAGTGGGAAGGGAAGACAATGAAGAGTAAATTAAACAGTGATAAAGCTTCTATTTCTTTTTTTTGTTTATTAAAGATTTTATTTATTTTGAGTTTTACAATTTTTCCCCTAATCTTACTTCCCTTCCCCCACCCCCCACCCCCCCACAGAGGCAATTTGTCAGTCTTTACATTGTTTCCATGATATACATTGATCCAAATTGAGTATGATGAGAGAGAAATCATATCCTTAAGGAAGAAACAAAGTATAAGAGATAGTAAGATCAGACAGTAAGATATCAGTTTTTCTGAATTTAAGGTAATAGTATTTGGTCTTTGTTCCAACTCCATAGTTGTTTCTCTGGATACAGATGGTATTCTCCATTGCAGATAAAGCTTCTATTTGTAAAGCAAAGAAATTCACATAATTTTTAAAGGAGAAAGGGGGCCAAGTGTTTATACAATAATCTTGCTTGATTCTCACAACCAGGTTGGTGATTTAATGGTACTCATATTACAGTTAAGCATTGGGAAGTAATCAGAGTTTAGATGATTAGGGTTAGGTCACTCAGGTACTAAGACACAAAAGTTGTAGATGAATTAGGGTCTTTCTGAAGGCAGGTTGTATCCACTGGGATACTGGGAGGTAAAAATGAAAAATTCCCCAAAATGGACAGACTAGTAACTTCTCAGAGAAAGAACACCCACACCACACCCACACCCACCCAAACTTCACTAAAATGCCCAGCCTAACTTCTGAGATCTCTCTCTCTCTCTCTCTCTCTCTCTCTCTCTCTCTCTCTCCCTCTCTCCCTCTCTCTCCCCAATGGTTGTGTGGATAGAACACCTGAAGTCAGAAAGACCACAGTTCCCAAATGCTGATAGCTGTGTGACCTTGGACAAGTCACTTAATGTTTGCCTTAATCCCACTGAAGACCTCGTTATCTCAGGCAGTCGGAGTCAGATAGGCCTGAAGGACAACAGAACAACACATAACAACCTGTAACGGGTCCAGGCCCCCTATTCCAAGATCTCATTTACCGCAAGGCCCTTTTTTCTGGAGGGAGCTCCGTGTTTTACCATTTTTACCATTCGCACCACACTGCCCATCTCGTACCTTTGAAGGCCATCCCAGCATTGTTAACCAGCACGTCCACACCCCCGTACCGCTCCTTGAGAAACTCCCCCAGGGCCCGGCAGCTCTTCACGTCATTGATGTCCAGCTGATGGAAAAGAGGGTTCAGGCCCTCCTCCTTCAGCTTCTTCACAGCCTCCTGGCCCCGGGTCGGGTCCCTGGAGGTGAGGATCACGTCCCCAGAGAATTTCTTGCAGAGATCGCGCACGATGGCGAAGCCGATCCCTTTGTTACTCCCGGTCACCACGGCCACTCGGCTGTAGGAAGGCATGGCTTGGCTGCGCGGGGGCTAGTGCGGCTACTGGTCAAGGACAACCGCAGCTGTGCGGAGAAGCCTGGGAAGCAAGTTGAAGCTGGGCAGGGGTATGAAGCCCACGCGCAGGCGCAGCTCCTCCCTCCCGTTTTAGGACTAAGGGGGGGAGGGAGTACGTAACTTCCCGGGTTCTCTGTTTCCCAGCCCCACACTTGTTTGTCTCCCTCCTCTTAAACACCTGTATTTTCTTGTCTCCTGTTGCTCCCTCGGCTAATTATTTAGCTCATGAATATTTGTTTTCCCCTTTATTTCTTTCAGAGCCTCCTAAAGTTCCCATAATAAGTCGCTAAAAGTCGTAGTTCCATGCATCCAGGTGTGGTGGCAGAATCTGAGAATTCATGGGAAATAATCCCAGGAGATTTATCTTTACAGATAAGTCGTCTGCAAGCAATTATGAAGCGCCTACTGTGGGACTTTAAAGAGGGATCAGGACAGGATTCTTGTGAGGGTTGGGATTTGTGCGGAGACTGGAAGAAAGTCAGGGAAACTACTAGGCAGAGGTGAGGCCGGACCGGGAGTGTTTCAGGTACATCTCAGACTGGAAATGAAGGGGAGGTTATAGGAACAACAAGGAAGCCGGGAGAAAAAAAAAGAGAGATCAAATAAGGCACGGTTATGAAGTTAAGTAATTTTACTTTAATTAAATACTAACTAGAGGAGTTTATGTTTGATCAGAAAATTATAGTGCAGTTGGCTTCACATGTATAATAAATATATTGCTTGTCTTCTCAAGGCGTGGGGGAAGGGCAAGAGGGAGGTAGGGAGAGAAAATGAATGTTAATTTTTTTTACATGCAGTTGGGAATTATTTAACGAAATAATAAGCATATTTAAAAAAAAGAAATAATAGTACAATCAATCTACTGAGAAGTGGGGATGACAGTCTTACTGCCTCCTGGAAAGATCAGTGATCACTGAGGGAAGGATAGATTGGAATAGGAAAAACTTGAGGCAGGGAGACTAGTTAGAAGGCTATTGTCCAAGTAAACAGGTATGGTGGTGGTCATGTGATTGGAGAGAGATTTGGCGAAGGAGGAAATAACGGGATTTGGCAACAGACTGAATATGGCCAATGGTTGAGTGAGTGGATGAGGTTGCAAGCTTTAGTTGTCACCAGAGCTCTTTGCAAATCACCAGACTCTTTGTGCACCTCTAATTTATCATTACCAGAGAAAGTTGAAATGTAGTCAAATTGTTGACTAACCCTTGTGAAAGTGTGCCTATTCACTATTAACACCCTTATTGATAAAGACCTTGATTTGTGTACAGATGACTTTCATAAAGATTTTTTTTTTACAGATAGCCAGGTAGACATATAGATCAGTAGTTATTCCTATTTCCTTAGTTACCTTTTCCCACGGTGATGGAATCCTAGCTGATACCCCAGACCCAATTTCTTGCCTCCTTCACAGTATGTATTCTTGTTTAGCCAGAGAATAAGACAATAAGAAAACTACCACAGGAATGTGGACCAGAATCCTGGAACATAAATCCCTAGAGCAACACATAATCATTACCCTTCTTTGCTATCCTTAGGGCAAATTTATGACAAAAATCAAGCTAATTGTGATATGATTATTATACATTATTAGTTCCTTAAGTGGACTTTTCTGTATGGGTAACCACATGCACAGGCCCCCTCATAACAACAAGCCTCTACCTACCCAATATTGAAAAATTAATTTGTTAGAAAATTTTTTTGTTAGAAACATAGCTCTTCTTTTCCTATATAAGCTCCTGGTTTCACCCAGTCCCCTGTCTCTAGGGAGAAGAGTCAGATGAGGAGTGTGACACTGCCCAACCTCAAAGTAAATGCTCTTTGCTTGATTAGGAGACAGACTGTGAGTGGTAATTCTTTAGAGAGACACCTTGAAATGGGAATGGGACCTTTAAAAAAAGGAGGTGAACAGACAGGATCCCTTTTGAAAAATTACATATCTCTTTGTTGACTCTGCTGCTTCCTCAAGTCAAAAATCTATTTTTAAAAAAAATGAAAATTTTACCAGTCAATAAAATAAAGTCTAAGATTTCTCCTGACACCTTTAACATTTTTTGCCTCTTTCATATATTTTGTAAGTTGGTCCCTCAAAGCCCTTAACAATTATATCCCTTCCAGCACAGATTTTCTCCATATAACTTTGGTGCAATATTGATGTTTTTCCAGTTTTTTTCTCTTTAGTGCCATTTTTATTTCTAGAAGTACCTCTGAAAGATATAGAGAATATTGTATTTCTTGTTCATTGAATATTTTTAAAGAACTTTAGAATCGGTAGAACAAAATGCTGCCAAAAAAGTCTTTTTTTTTTTTACAGCAAAGCTTGTTGTCTCCAATTCATGTTTCAAGATCATTCAGAATTGCTTCTAAGATATTACTACTGAAAAAACCCCCTACAACAAAACCACAACCCTCTTCAAGGATCTTCATGTGATACACATCCAGTGAGCTATAAGATAAGGATATGTGTATGCACCAAAGTATTCATTCCTATGATGAGGATCCCTTTCCCAGTGGAAAGGGAATTGTTCCAATTCCTTCAGGCTTTATGTCTTTGTTCTGATTACATTTGGCTCAAGGAGGTCATAGTGCCTTTTGGAAGAGATATACATTGATTCAAAAGAGTTTATTTGATCTCTTCAAATGGTTGAAAAATGCTGCCAAGATTTCAACATGCATTTCTTTAGTTATCCTAAGTTGGTTCTGTGTGGGATAAGAATCCACTTAAAAAAATATAGAGACTCCTCTGAGTGAAAAGGAAAGTTTATTTTGGCTTTTCTGGAGAAAAGGGCACCCTAAGTCTCACAAAGGTAGTGAAGATGAAGGAGTTGCCCCAAGGTGACAGTCAAGCAAGATTATATGGCCTAGCACGATTCCCCCTCCCCCAGCCCCCTTTCTTCCAACCTGATTGATTAAGGTTTTCAGTTACAATCTTTACTCAAAAAAATCTACCCAGCAACAAAGAGAAGAATAAAAGGTTTCATAAGATCCAGATGATGAGGGTATCAGAAGATTTCTAATGACTTGTTAATCTCTGAGTATGCAAGATCTTCTAAAAGACTCTACTAGCACTTATCAAACAAGAGAAGGCAGGCTACTGTTCTCACAGTCCATTATCAAACAGGTGGCTAACTAAGACTGCAAGATCTCTTCTCTGGAAGTATTCCACTGTTTCACTCCCTAGCAGAATCGGGAGAGTGTCTGACTGGGAATGCAAGGCCTCTCTCTCTCTCTTCTAAGAATAATCTAAGGGTAATAGTCTGTCTTTGTTTTAACCCTGAGAGGACTTCACTAAGAATATTAACTCTTAAGAGGGAATATTCCACTCAGTTCTGTTGTTTGTACTTCGTTTTGGAAAAGGACCAATGACACCATGAGATGATATCTTTACTCCTAGGTATGAATTTGATTTAAGTTCTGTCAGAGTTCTCAGCTTCGCTCTCTTTCAAAGACATCCAAGTCAAATGGCAAGGACAAATGTAAGATCTACTGGTGATGGCCAGGGATGCAGTGGTCATCTTAGATGAGTGTTAGAGCTCAAAAGGGTCCATATTTCCTGCTTCAGCTCCTTTGTGCTTATCCCCCATTCTCCTGGGGGGGGGAATGCTTCATATGTTTGGGGTATATACCTACCCTAACTCCCTATACACCCCAGATCTCTATAGAATTTATCTAACTGTAGCTAAATCTGGTGCAGGCAGTACAGATGAATTGAGAAAAAGGAGATACACAGACAAGATCCCTTTTGGGAAATTAATAAATCTCTTTGCTTGTTCCTCTAAAACAAAAGTCTAGTTTTTAAAAACATCTTATCAGTGTTGCCATTTGATGGAACATTACTACCTCTGAAGAATTAAGATAAATATCACTTTTATGTTTTAAGCATTTCTTTTGAGGTAAAAAAAAATAGACACATGGTGAGTATAAAGAGGCTGCAACAACATTTTTCTTTTTTTCAGTAGTCCTGCCATTAAACTCGAGAGAGCAAAAGTACATCAGGGAACTGTGATATGTGAACTAGACTATTCTTATAGTAATGTTGAGAAATAACCAGAGTGATTTGATGGTATCTTTATGATAATGAGAGAAAGCAACTCATTTTTTTTTATTCTCTTCAATCCTTTTAGAAGGAAGGGGGAAGGAGGAGGATTTCTCTTCTGTACCAATGATAAAGTGAGCATATGCTCCTCTTGATGAGCCAGGATGAATTCTAGCTGCCTTTTCTAGTCCATGTTTCTTTCTTTGAGCACAGGTGACTGAGCCATGATCCTGAGATGGGCTCATCCAGCCTTAGATAAACCTTATGGATTTAAGAGATTTGGAGTCATTGGGAAGTTCAAGTAACTGGCAGCATGCAACTCTCATAATGTTTGCTGGAAGATAAGATAGATCAACAGGAGAGTGGGCTCATCCACAGTTCGACTTACCAAAAGATATGCAATGTGAGGGCATTCTATGGCCTTTAGAGTCAGATCCCCTCGAGTAAGGAAGAAAACCTTTACAAAGTACTTACTATGTATAGTATGGTATAAAACAATACAGTATAATATGTTATAATTGATAGTTATCCTTCCTTCATGCTGTCACCGGCCTTAAATATATAAATTTACAAAGATATAATAGAGTATGGTATGGTTTGGTGTGAATAGTGTAGTATGGTATGAAATGTAGGATGAGATGGCATGACGATATGGCAAGGTATGGCTCCAGTGTAGTGGCACAGTCTAGAACAGCGTGATACAATGTAGCACTGGATGTTGCTGACCTTTGCAACAGTTCTGTGAGTTCCTGCGATCAGGGGCCCCGGGGTAGCAGAAGCGGGACTGAGGCCCAGGGCTGGGCCCGGGGAGCATCGGCCCCGCCCGTCCATCCCCCAATCGGAACCTAGGCTTGGGGGACGCGGGGAGGGGCGAGGCTCCAGCTGCAGAAAGAGCAGAACCCGGGCTCGGGATCCCAGGGCCGGGGGGCTCCAAGTACTTTCGGGGCCCCCCCAAGCGTTTCCAGATGACGTCATGCAGCCGCCTCTCAAGGCCCGCCGCGCTCGGCCCCGCCTCCTCCCCTCCTCCCGGTCCCCAGGCCTCTTCCTCTTCCTCTCCTCCCCCCCTTCACGCGCTTCTGGGGCTTCCTCCACACACGTGGGGTGGGGGAGCCCGTGGGGCTCGGCTTTTTCCACCACCGGGGAAAGAGAGAAGGACCCCTCTTTGGGGCTTCAGGATCAGAGTTCCAGGGCTGGGAGAGAGAAAAATGGCCACTTTTAACCGGGGTGACCCAGCCTACGCCCCCCGGGGTCTGTCTGACATTTAGTTTGGGGACCCTTTGCTGCGAGTGTTGAAAGTGTTACCTGTTTGCAATGCTTTGGTAAGTATTGGTCCAGGAGCTTCCTTGGACTTTGAGTTAAATCGCTCTGGGCAAAGCTCTTAGCAAACATTTCACTGAAAAAATATTGATTAGTGCTCAAGAGAAATTTCTTTTCAACCAGTAGCTTTTCTAGTTGGATTTTTTTCTTTAATAATTAGGTTTCTGTAAAAGGATTTTAACATAAATACCTGTTTTTGAGTTGATTCCATTGGTAGTGTCTCCATTTGGGGTTTTCCTGCAGATACTGGAGTGGTGCATCTCCTCCAGCTCATTATTACAGAAGGGGAAATTGAGGCAAGCGGGGTCACGTGACTTGCCCCACATCTAGTATTGCAGATCCCCCCCCCCCCCCCCCCCCCGCCCCGGGCACTGAGCCACTATTTATTTACTGTACAAAGATTATTGAGATGATTTCACAATGGACTGGAAAATGCAGAAAATAAGAAGAGCCTGGAGACAGGTTTAAATCTCATCTTTGCTAGTAGCTAGTGACAAGATCTTGAGATCCTTCCATTCCCAGAATCCTTACTTATAGGAATTAACTCTTCAGGAAATTCTCTTCTGGTATGTTTGCTTCTTCATACCTCTTGATGAGACCCATACTTTTTATTTTATTTTATTTTTTAGTATTTGCAAGGCAATAGGGTTAAGCGGCTTGCCCAAGGCCACAAGGCTAGGTAAGTGTCTGAGGTCACATTTGAACTCAGGTACTCCTGACTCCAGGGCTAGTGCTCTATCTACTGTGCCACCTAGCCGCGCCCTGTCTATACATTTTTTAAAAAAAATCTGACATGCTTCTTATCTTTCCCATCCTCTTTACCCATTTACAAAAACGATTTTAATTCTGTGAAGTTTCAGAGTCTCAAAACCATTCTACAGTGTCACGGAGGCCCAATGGAAAGACCAGTTCAAATTCAGCCTCAGATAATTACTAGCAGTGTGACCTTGTTTTTTTTTTTATCAAGGCAATGGGGTTAAGTGACTTGCCCAATGCCACACAGGTAATTATTAAGTGTCTGAGGTGGGATTTGAACTCAGATACTCCTGACT
This sequence comes from Macrotis lagotis, assembly GCF_037893015.1. Taxonomy (NCBI): domain Eukaryota; kingdom Metazoa; phylum Chordata; class Mammalia; order Peramelemorphia; family Peramelidae; genus Macrotis; species Macrotis lagotis. The sequence goes on from NC_133658.1 coordinate 503,655,311, forward strand.
CCAGGGCCAGTGCTCTATCCACTGTGCCACCTAGCTACCCCCAAGCTGTAAAATGGGAATAAGAATAACAGCTGCCTCTTAGAGTTGATTTTATGATAAAAGGACAGGTAGCTGCTGCTGCTGCTCTTCCTGCTCCTCTTCTACTAGGAAATTATATGTATATATATATACATATATATGTATATATATATATACATATATGTATATATATATAATATACATGTCTATATGTATGTATATGTTTTTGCAAGACAATGAAGTTAAGTGACTTGCCCAAGGTCACACAGCTGGGTAATTATTGTCTGAGGTCTGATTTTAACTCAGATCCTCCTGACTCCAGGGCCTGTACTCTATCCATTGTGTCACCTCCCTGTCCTGGAAATAATATTTAAAGAAAAAATCAATTAAGAATTTAACCTAAAACAATGTTGATAATAAAATTTACATGCTAATCTTTGAAAGGGACTTTCAACATAGAAAATTATAATAACTAAAAAATAATTTCCCCTTGCCACTGGAATTCTCTATTCTCTCTGATAGTTTAATTTTTAGTAAAGATGAAATGCAAGGCAGCCAAGCATGAGTTCAAAAGACATTATAATGTTTCACATCTAAATTTAATAACCTCATCTATATTATGTAATTTTTAAAAAATTCTTTTAATATATATATTTTAAAATTTTTATCTGTTTTTATCTACAGTTCTGAATTTTCCTCCCTTCTCCACTTACTCCCCTACTTAATAACCTTTATAAATATGTATAATAAAGCAGAACAAATTCTTGTACTAATCATGTTCAAAAAAGAAAAAACTTAAATCTGCCTTCTGAGTTTGCCAGCTCTCTAACTGGAGGTGGATAAATTGCAATCTCATCATGAGTCTTTTGGAATTGTAGTTGGTAATTATGTGTATCAGACTTCTTAAGTCTTTCAAAGTTGTTTATCTTTACAGTATTGTTACTGAATGAATCATTCGCCTGTTTTTTTCTTACTTCACTTTTCACCAGTTCATACAGTTTCCCAGGTTCTCACGCAATCTTCCCCTTCATCATTTCTTATAGCACAATAGCATTACATACCATATATCCATCTTAACTTATTTAGCCATTCCCCAAACCTCAGTTTTCCATTCTTTGCTACCACCAAAAGAACTGCTATAAATATTTTTGTTTGCATGGATCCCTTTTCTCTTTGGGAGTATAGACTCAGTAGCATATTATAGTTATGTGATGAAATAAAGTTATTTATGTGTATGCATAAACATATTAAAAAACCATGTCCAGGAATGGGCAGATGAGGACAATTTGTTCCACTGGCCATGAAGCAGACCCTGTAAGCTTGGTCAGATATCTAAAATAAGAGGCCATCCACCTTATCCTTAATCTTGACTTGGTCATGATACTGGAGGCAGTGAGGCCCAGGACTGTGCAACTCTGATTACTTAAAGAAGGACAAACAGGAATAAATCAGCCTGTATTCAAGGCCTGAATTCAAATTTGCCCTCAGGTAATACTATCTATGTGATCCTATTCAATTTCTTTATCTGTAAAATAAGAATAATAAATAGATTTACCACCTCCCAGGATGGTTGTGAAGACAAAAAAAAAAATTAGTAATCTTAAATCGCTTAGCATAGTGCTTCATTGAGTGCTATTTAAATGTTAGCTATTATTATGATTTGACTCATAGTTAAGCTAAAATTACATCTCATTCCTTTAAAATGACAAATTATGAATTTTATTTTCTATTTTAGAATCAGTAGAGAGGGAGCTATTGCCATGTGGAGGATGGATTGGAGAGGGTCAAATTTAGTAGAAGATAATGATTTCTCTCTCAAACATGCTGAATTTGTGATGATTTTCTAGAAAGCCTCATTTAGGCTTTCTTTGGTTTTTTAAGTCTTGGTAGCAGAATGAAATCAGATACTTATAGACCATTAAGTAGTTAGTAAAAGAAGGTTTATTTGAAAAAAATGATTTTTAATTTTAATAAATTTATTTATTTTTCCAACTGCATACAAAGATAATTTTCAATTAATCATTTTTTGTTAAGGTTTTGGGTTCATCATTTTTTCTCCCACATGGAGAGAATATTAATAAAGATGCAGCATTGATAATAATTACATGTTATCTAAAATTTTTATTGTATCACTTTTAAGTACAAAGATGTTTTTACTCCATGTACTGGGAAAATATATACTTCTTTTCCTAGCTAAGGCAGATATATGGAAATTATATCCACGTCATGAAGAAGAAAGGAAGAGGAAGAACAAGCAGACAGAGAAGAAGAAAATCTTTCAGAAACTCAGAGTTGAGTAAAGGTACAATTTTTATTCTCATTGATATGAAAGAAGTGTTTGACTAACATTTTGATAAAACCAACTCTGTAATGAGCACAGAAGCTATTTATGAGAAACATTTCAGTATATCCTGAGAGAGTTCTTTTTTTTTTCCTGATAGTTTTTATGTTCTTTGAAAGACTGAGGATACAAATCTGTCCTTGCCTTGAGTTTATATTCTGTTGTGGGGTATATATATATATATATATATATATATATATATATATATACACACACAAATTAAGTATAAAATAACAGAATTGGGGTGGCTAGGTGGTGCAGTGGCTAGAACACCAGCGTTGGAGTCAGTACCTGGGTTCAAATGTGACCGCAGACACTTAATTATCTAGTTGTGTGGCCTTGGGCAAGCCACTTAACACCATTGCCTTGAAAATTCTAAAAAATGAATGAATGAATGAATAAATAAATAAAATAACATAATTTATTCTGGGGAAGTGGGAGTATTCACAGTCAGGTATAGCAGGAAAAGTTGATGTAGAAATTCCCAAAGAACTGAGCTTTGAAAGAGGCTAGGGATTTTTAGAAGTAGGTTTGAAGAGGAGAAAGTGCCTTGCCTGGCAGAAGGCTTGGGCAAAGGCCCACAGGTGCAAGAGACAACATATCAAAGAGGGAATACATTTCTACTCCAAACCAGACCGACTAAACACAATGAACAGGAATTCACCAGTTCTCTCCATCTGGTTGGGAAAGTTTTTTCCAAGGTTTTCCTGCAATCCAATTGATTTCTGTGGAAAACCCTTTAATCCTAATTCAGCAAATTGTTATTAATATGAGAAAAAAATAGTCATTTCTTTTATGAAAGGACACACCTAAATAATAATAGCAATAAATGATGTGTTTTACCTACTGATAAAAGTTAACATTGGGCTTCTGAAACATCCTTGGGCAACCAGAACCAGTTAACTTCATGAAATGTAGCTTCAAGGTCCAGCTAACCAAAGATAAAAATTCCTAATTGGAATTGCTCCAGTTGGTTAAATTGAATATTTTAACCTAGGAAGCATAGCAATAACAAAAAATTTCTGATGCTAGTTATTTTGCAAGCTTGTTTTTATACATCCCTATACTACTTCTCTCTTTTCCTTCTCAACATTCCCCCATTGCTCCTCTATGTACAAACCTAGCTCTAAGTCATGCCACTATATTTTTTTGTCACCTGAATGTGTTGACTTCATTTTCATTTATATTTCAGTGTTGTGGTTTCCCATAGCTTGTAATGTCTTCCCTTTTTTCCCCCACTACCTATAAAATGCTGTTCATCCTTCAAAACTAACCTTAAATTTTTTTTGTTTGAATTTTTGAGTTCATTTATATAGAGAACTCCCAAAGAGGAAGCTCCCTATATCAATACAGATAGACATTATATTCTTGAAATCAAAGGCATTTCTTGAAAATTTCTAAGTATGTCCATTTTAAGTAACTTACCTATGTCAGAAAGGTAAATTGGATACAGCTTCTTAACTGAAAGACTGAGATTCCATTTGCTAGTGTTACCTCAGTAGTGAAACTTCATTTAAGTTCTCTTCATATCCAGAGCATAGGGGTTTTATTTGAAAAAAAAAATGTAGGTGTACTTCTTCCTTCTTTGAGTTCTTACAATTTTTATTATTTAACATAGGTTAGTACGTAACTTTACTAATTGTTTTGTGAATTAGCCTTATTTCCTCCTTCTAGATTATGAACTTGTTGAAAGTGAAAATCATGTTTTATTTATTTATTTTTTATTCCCATACTTTTCCTGACACTACAGGGTTTTTGTTAAAAAAAAAAAACCTGACATTTGATTACATAGTAATTGTTGTTACTTTTCTTCTATTTTTTTTTTAAGTGAGTGAGAGTCACAAATCAGAATTTATTGAACTTGGGAAGTGGCTGAAAGAAAGGAAATTCGAAGATCATAATCTAAGGCCAACAAGATTTTCAGGTAAGGTTTTGTAGTAAAATCAGAATACTAGGAGGGAGGCACTGACATGAAATATAGAAACCACTAATGATTTATCTGAGTAGTCAAAACATCAAGCATTTTATTAAGTGCTTACCCTGAGCTAGAGATTTAAGCACTGGGAATAGAAAAATAACGAGCAGAAAGTAAATTTCTATCCTCAAGCAGTTTACATAGTAATGAGGGAAGATAATACATAAAAAGGGAGCTGAAAAGTGGAGGAGGAGAGTAGGGACGGATGAAATTATCCAGTGAGAGGCATGATAAAGTCCTTTGGAAATAGGTTAGCAGTGAACCTGGGAAGAAAGGAAGAGATGCTTGACCTGGACTTCTAAAATGGAAATTCTGTAAGACACCAGTCAACCAGAGAAAGGGGCCTTAGGGCTGGGAGTGGTCCAGGGGGTGGAGTGAGCTGCTAGAGTTGAGAGGTTTCTTTATTTTTGTAGAGAGGTTAGGTGGAAGTGAATTAAGTCATTGTTCTTTCCATCAATCAGCAACTATTATGTATCTGGATACACTATATTCATAGAAAGTAGGTTAGGTATGGCATACACACACACACACACACACACACACACACACACACACACACACACATATATAAAATAAATAGGTACAATTTGGGGGGAAAGGGAGGCATTTAAAACTGGGGAACTAGAAAAGACTTTTTAAAAAATTATTTTATTCTGAATTTAAGAAATAAAGAATTAAAAAAAAATTCCATAACATAGTAGACTAGGTGAATGAGCCCTGGGGTTCCAAGAAATAAGATAAGGAGGAAGAGCATTTTTTGTATGGGGGGACAGCATGATGATGAGAAGGTTGATTGATAGTGGGGTAAAGATAACTGGTTGGATAAAAGAACTATAGAGGAAATAGAAGGGACAAGATTTGGCCACTGACTCTGCCAAGCACTTTACAAATAAAATTTCATTTTCTCTTCACAACACTTCTAGGAAGTAGGTACTGTTATTATCCCATGAAATAGAAATTAATTGACTTAATCAAAGTCACACAGAAAATACTTGAGGCTAGATATGAACTCAGATCTTCCTGACTCCAGATCCAGCACTTTTTCTGTTGTACCACCTAGTTGCCTAAAAAATGACTTCTAGGTTGAGAATCTGGTTGACAGAAAGAATTATGGAACCCTTAATAGAAAGAGGGAAGTTGGGAAGAAGTTAGTTTTAGGGGGGGAAGATAATGAGTTATCTTTTGAACATGTTTAAAATACCTATAGAATGGGGCGGCTAGGTGGTGCAGTGGATAAAGCACTGGCCCTGGAGTTGGGAGTACCTGGGTTCAAATCTGGTCTCAGACACTTAATAATTACCTAGCTGTGTGGCCTTGGGCAAGCCACTTAACCCTATTTGCCTTGCAAAAAAGCCTTAAAAAAATACCTATAGAAGATCGAAGTGGTGATGAAGATACAGGTCAGAAGATCAGGAAAGAGATAAGGCTAGTTATATAGATTTGGAATTTATGTAAAAAGGACTATAGTTAAATCTATGGAAGCTGATTCCAAGAGGAGGAGAGACACATGAGAAGGCCCCAGGACTGTGGCCTAGGTATTCCTATGCTTAGGATGCTTAGGACTCTTCCTTTGGGAATTGCCTTGAAGGTAGTTGTGGCAGACTAGATGGACCTGGTCAGGGATTGGATTGGATAAAATGAAGCTTTATTCTGTTGATTGGATCTCCATAGTTTTCTTGGGGATGGAGCCAATGCCCATTACCCCACTTTATTTTAAATCATAATTAAGTTGAATGTTATGATGAGAACTCTGTCCTAGGTCCTCTGATAAGTCTTCTCCCTCTTACCCCCTCCCTTCACACACTGCAAATTAGACTAGTTTCTCCTTAAAAAGGTGTTGAAACTGTGTCTTTGAGATCAGATTGTCTGAGAAGATATAGACTGGGGTCATTGACATAGCTTTATGGTCACTTGAGTTCAAAACAGTCATAAGAGGGGATGGAGCTCTTCTCTGAAGGCTTTAAACTAGAACACTGCTTCTGGATGAATGTCCTTGTTGTGCTATGGCTAAGTAAAGCTCCTTTTGTTAACTGATAGATGAATTACAGATGTGTTTCATTGTTGTTTCAGACCCAAACTCCCCAAGGACCAGTCTGAGTGAGGTTTAGCCCATTTTGCTTCTCAGTTTGAAATTCACAAAGGCTGAGGATTCTCTAGATTTATACAGATTTTGTTACTCTTCAAATTTTCTCTACTCCAGCAAATAATGTGAACTCAAAGAAACTGAAACGGAGTCTGTTTCACACTAAGAACAAATCGTGCTTGTTATACCTTATACTTTTTTTTTTTTTCTGTAGGATGCTAGAGAAAATGCATATTCATTTAAGGGAAGACATTTACCAGTCTGATATGGATGAAATGAAAATGTCATGGACTGGATAATAATTCACTTAGATATAATTACAGCTATTTGAGCTGAAGAGTATCTGGGCAGTTGTAATTCTAGAGAAAGATGTCAGATGGTATGTCTCATGTCTTTGAAATTAGCCCTGTTTAGTCAATATTTTTTAACCAAGGACTTGCTGACATAAAGGCATGATATCAGAAAATCCTAGGGATATTTTTCATAGCATCTAGAATAGAACTGTAAGAGTGGAATAAAGGATGTTATAGAGAAATATCTAAGCAGAAAAAACATAGAAGCACAATAATGGTGATTGGAGTTTTTCTATTTTAAAAGATTACATTTAAAAAAATGTTATAGAAAGAATTATTTAGAATTCATTCATTTTTGGATATTCAGCATGAGAAAAGCAACATGTGTCAGATACAAATAGAAGCTAATACCTGAGAATCATGGTGACTTAGAAAATTACAGATTTACTTATCTATGTTATATTGTATTTTGTTAAACATTTCTTAATTACATTTTTCTTTGATTTGGACCCATTTGGTTAATGACCTTAAGTGTGATATCCCTGGTGTCATACATCTTCTTACCATACATAGCAAGGATTTTGGTGTCTGTTCCAGCTACTTATGGGTTACTCTTCAGTCTGCATTTTGACTCATTCCCATATTTAATCTTATTATCCCAAATTGATAATCTAGGATCATGTTTGAATATTTTCTTGTGAATTAATAAAATTTAAGCATTGATTTAATTATTGATTTAATGAATTGGAAAAACCTTTCCCAGTAGTAACTACATCTCTACATAATAAATAATTTAATCTCCTAGGGTTAAATAAATGATAAATTTCATACTCAATTATTTTAATAATAAATATTATAACCACTTAGGGTTAAGTAAATAATAAATTACATGCACAATAATTTTGAAAACAGTGAATTCAATAACCAAGACAGATAACTATTTACAGTAATGCAATCAAACCCTCATAGCCAATAGCAGTTTTATTTCATTTCTGAGGACATAGTTCCACTCCATTTATTTCATTGGGTTTAACATAACTGTCTTCAACAACACTGTTCATTCTCTGTACAAGTTAAAGGTTTAAAAAGTTCCATTAATAAAACCCTTTCTATCCTCTTTCCTCATAGGAAAGCAATTTTTCTCAATCCATCACTTTTAATAGTCTCATTCTACTCACTTCACATAAAATTCTCTTTTAACGTTTCTTCATCAAGGGGAGAGTTTCTAATCACATTTCTGTGTTTGTCATAGTTTATTTCAAAGATCAATAAAAACCCATGTTCTCTATGACTCCATTTGTATGAATATCTTGATAATTACAACTCAAGTGTAATGTCTAATGTCTCTTTCTAAATTGATAATAACGTTTTTTATATTTGCTGCAGGAGAAACTTTTGAAACGAGCCTTATTCATAAAATGTTAGTTTTGGAGTCAGGGGCTTCTGGTTTCAAGCCTTGTCTCTGATACCCTGAAAACATGAACAAGTTATTTATTCTCATGTTCCTGGCAATTCTGAGACTGTTTTTTTTGTGAATAACATACACAAATCTTCTCTCCTCTCCCTCTCTGGCTGCCATTTTTCCAGTCTTCTTCCTCCCCGCTTCTTCTGCCTCATGTATTTAGTAATCCAAAGATATTGGCCTCCTCTTGTTCCTCCCCACAGTCCACTCTCCACATCCTGTCTGTGTTTTTACTGGCTATCTCCATGTGTAGAACTCTCTTCCTCCTCTTCTACGTCTCCTTACTTTCTTGATATCCTTCAAGGTTCACTTTAAGTCTTCTTTTTGGCAAGAAACCTTTCTCAGTCCTTAATTTTAGTGACTTTGAGACCTTTGAGACTGCCTCTAATTTGTCTGTCTGTCTGTCTCTCTCTCACACACACACACACACACACACACACACACACACTCACATGCATACACATAGTTATTTATATTTGTCTTATTTGTATGTAGTTACTTGCTTGTTTATTTCTCTATTAGAATTTGAGTTCCTTGAAGGCAGGGATTTTTGGTTTTTTGGGATTTTTTGCCCTTGTATCCTTCATTGTTTAGCATAATTCCTAGTACTAGTTTACTGGCACAAAAGGAAGTCTGCTTCCTGGTCATCTCTTTTTCATTTCTTTAAAAAAATTATTTATTTTAGGCAATGGGGTTAAGTGACTTGCCCAAGGTCACATAGCTAGGCAATTACTAAATGTCTGAGGACAGATTTGAACTCAGGTCCTCCTGACTCCAGGGCTGGTGCTCTATCCACTGTGCCACCTAGCTGCCCCATTCTCTTTTTCAAGAGAAACTATTGCCTTACCCATTTCCTTGCCTCTATCATACCACTATTTCTAGAAATTTCCAATTATGTTTAACTTTACTTAATATTTTTGATTCTGACTACTCCTATGTCTCCTTTGCTTACCATGAATAAGGATCAAACAAAGGAGACAGAGAAAGAATAGTTAGGCTATATATCAGATTGCTCACTGGCAAGGGGAGGGGGGGAGGGAAAGGAGGGAGAAAGAAAAAATGTGGAACTCAAAATCTTACTCCCAAAATGAATGTTGAAAACCATCTTTGCATGTGGTTATAATAATAAATTTAAATTAAAAAAGTAGCTAGATTAGAGGAGAACCAGGAGAGAATGATAATACATCCTGAAGAGATGTTATCAGTAAGAGGATTTATTAGCTGTTGAACCCTATACAAAATTAAATAAGACTTCTGGTCTCTGTTTTTAATGAACTTTAAAAAAAATTTAAAAAAATTTTAAAAATAGTATTTTGTGCATTATTTTGAAGATCTTTTTTTTATCTTTTGGAATGGTAATACTATGCTTTTGAGACAATAAAATAAATGATTGTAATTCTGTCTTTTCCCCCCTTGTTTTAGGTACAGGAAGAGGGCTCATGGCTGTTAAATCCTTGCAGGTTGGTACTGGTTTTCCCCACCCTTGAACTTTAACAGCTAGTTATAGATTTACGCTTCTGTTTTATAATTTAAAATCAAATTATTTCCTTATATTTTTGAGATCCTTTGTTCATGGTTATATTTAATGTTTGTATGTTGAAAAGAGGTCAGTAGGAATCAAAGGCAAGAGGAACAAATTTGAAAAATAACATGTTGAATTTACTTGAAATGCTGCTGTGTAAAACAGATTATAATCCTTTTTTCTGTTCTACTTTGTTTTTGGACCATTTCATCTTTGTGAGTGTTTAAATTTAGAATTAAAGCAATTAAAAGAAAAGGAAAAAAGTCATGAGAGAAATATAACAAAATGGAAAATTATTTTGTTGTAGAAACAGTCATTGATCCTAATTGATGTTTAAATTTAAAATTGAAATAATTAAAAAAAGAAAACAAATCACAAGAGAAAAGTGTAATGAATTTATTTTGCTGTAAGAACCATCAATGATGAATCTAGAAACATGAAAAAACATAACTGAACTGATGCAAAGTGCAATAACTGCATAACATTATAACAGTGTAAATGGAAAAACGACCAAACAATTGAAACAATGTTGTAAAATTATAATGACCAAGCTACCGGGAAGAAATATGAGAAAACTTAGTCCCTTTTTTGCTGATGTTAGAGACTGTGGGTCTGGAACATTGCAGTTAGTCAGACATTTTTGATGAATTGATTGGTTTTATTTTTGTGTTCTTTTACAAATTATTTGTTAAAAGGATGATACTAAGTAGAGGATACAATATGAAAATAGGTGATACAAAAACAAAATATCAATTTTTAAAAATGTATGTTCTAATATTAGTATGTATGTAGTTTTATTTTTTTCAGGTGGGCATATTTAGCTTCATTCTGGAGTAAAATAAAGACATATAATTCTTTGCATCTTGTGGGGGATAATAGCCTCCTGATGAAGTACAGCTTGTTGGGCTTAAAGTATGCGGAAGCATGTGATTTAAAACACCTTTTCATGTGTTCATGATCAAATGTCGGTCCTTTTTTTGTGATGTCGTGTTTCAGAGATTTTATAGTTAATAGGTTAAGTTTTATGTTCATAGGAGAAAGATTGAGGAAAGACTCAATTACTTTTCATGCTACCATTTTGACATTTTCTTGTGCCACAGTTATTTTTCTGTTTTTTTAGGTTATAAAAAATGTTTAATTATTTTTCTTATTAAATTTTTTCTTTTCATATTTATATTTCATTGAGAAAAGCTGAAAACAACATTTAAATTTGGAGGACTTTACATTTACACAGTAGCTGTCAGTTGGGCTGTCTGCTCAGTCCAATTCATTAGTTGCATTGTTGTCATTTAAATTGGAATGATTCAGTATCTTTTTAACACTTAAATGGCAATGAACTATGAAGACCAGTGTGGTATAGCAAACTGAATGTTGGATTCTGGAATTTGAGGACTGCAGGACCAGCCTCTGCCACTAGCAATTTGTGAGATCTTGGACAAAAAAACAAGATCTTCTTTATCTAGTTGTCTAATTTGCATTGTGCAATGAAGGGACTAATTTTTTTTTTTTTTAGAAAGAGAAATGCTTTATCATTTTACTAGTTTTCAAGATCACCCTGAGCAATCACCCTGAGGGCTCTCTAGCACATGTCATCCTAGTTCTCTCTTGTCTATCTTGATCTTGTTTGCCATATTTAGAATAAACAGTAGCCTTCTCATTGTGTTCATGTGATTGTGAACTGCTGTTAGCAGATTCTGAAAAATCCCTGCTTGTCTTCCATCTATAGCTGGCATAGTCTGATATCAGCTACCTCCTCCAGGGCTTTGGAGTCCCTGGTCCAAAATGGGGACCTCCCTGCAGAAGGCATGGTAGGAACTCACAGAGAACTCTCTTATTCCCTTTGAAAAGGTGAGAATAGTTATCTTTGGAGGTGGAATGAGGGATGGTAGATAGAGGAGACTCAAGGAATCCACTCTCTGTCTCTGTAGCTGTTTATTGACTGGTATCCTGAAGTCTATAGGCCACAGGCTACTTATTGTTATTAGGCAGTGTCCCCAGGCTAAGGTTTAGGGGAGGATTTTTTGTATGGAGGGAAAGTAAGAGGTGAGCAGTCACTTGCTCTATGGAGGAGATTGACTTCTGTCCTCCTCATCTTTATTATTTCAGAAGCCTCTCCTTGATACTTATAGTAAAAGGCAAGTGGAGTGGAAGATTGGGAATGGGAAGGACTAGTCCAGGTACCTTGATGTCATGGAGCTTGTAGTCAGAATTCAGTCTCACAGTGGGCAAGTAACCATGTTCCCTGTGTCCTCTGATGGTCTTAGACAAATCCATCCCCTTGGATGATCGATCATCTCTAGGTTGTAGGGATGCAGCTGCCCTAGCTTCTATGTCCATTCCCCTCCTAGAGTCTTATGGACTTTGCTAAATCCATGATTGCTCAGGAACTGGTGATGATGATGAAGTAGAAAAAAGAACAAGGGTACATAGCTCTCCTGGCATCCCTTGATTATAGAAATAAGACTGACTCTGAAGCTACTGAAGTTCTACCCTTTGAAATGTGGTAATAAGGCTAGAGATGCTTAGGCCATCCAGATCAAATGAAGGCTCAAGTAAAAATCTGTTCTGTATTGAATGTGAGAAGGGATCCAAGATAACAGCCTTCTTCTACCTCCACCTGATAGAGGATTGAGCAAATGTCCAGACTCTTTAACCGCTTTCAGTCAGACCTCATCGAGATTTGCAGGAATCTGGGAGGGTGTAACTGGGAAGGCCCTGGTCAGAAGTCTCTGTTCAGGGTTTAGACAAGATGAGGTTCAAGAAAACAACTTCGACTATACCCTGTACTTTTATTTTGCCTCTTAGTCACTTCAGTTTCTTGGTGGTAAGGGGAAGTGAGGAACAATCCAGTCATTAACTATTTTGAAGCTAAAATCATGGTTACATTGATAGAGGCTTCATTGTATAGAAATGAGCAACAGTCTTTGTCCTTCTTGGGCATGTTCCAAAGCCATGACTTCTGAGCTTCTAATTGAGAAGTTAACTAAGTCCTACCTATGACCTGGAGATTGTGGCTTTCTCCACTGGCCCTTCTCTTGCCTAAGATGGGGCCATTCCATAAATGACACATTCCAGGTTGGCAGCTGTTGACTGAGTCTCCATGTTCATTTCCCTTTGGAGACTGTGCTAATAATAAGCCCAGGCTAGCTTAGGGACCCAGGGTAAGCCCACCATCTTGCACATGGCACAAGGGGGTTGAATTAAATGACCTCTAAAGTTCTTTCCCTCTGGACTTGTAAATATCAAAATTAAAATTGTATTTCTTGAAAAACTTTTAGACCTTTCCAATTCTAATTGTTATTTTAATGATCTGAATGCTTTCCATGTCTCCGCGACTAAACTATTACCTCCCTGAGGGTAGGGATAGTTTTTTTTTAATTATCTTTGTATCTGTATAAGATTTAACAAAATATCTTGGCACATGTAATATGTGTATAGAATTGAATTCTCCCTGGAAAAAAGTTGCTAATTTATTTCATGCTTGGAGTCTCATATGTACCAATCACTTAACATGTCTAGGTTTTGTAATTTTGGAAGAAAGCCTGGCAGTGGGGGGGCTGGTTACTTAACCTGTAAAATTGAGATGAGGAGAAAGAGAACTTGACATCTCTTAAAGTGATTGATGGACTCTTTTATTTTTATTTTTATTTTTTTAGTTTTTTTGCAAGGCAGTAGGGTTAAGTGGCTTGCCCAAGACCACACATGTAGGTAATTATTAAGTATCTGAAGCTGGATTTGACTTCTTTGAGACTAGGTTTCAGTGAGGTTGGTTCTGGAATGTCTCTCTCTCTCTCTCTCTCTCTCTCTCTCTCTCTCTCTCTCTCTTATTTTTTTTTTTTTTGATTTTGCAAGGCAGTGGGGTTAAGTGGCTTGCCCAAGGCCACAGGGCTAGGTAATTATTAGGTGTCTGAGACCAGATTTGAACTCAGGTACTCCTGACTTCCACTGCGCCACCTAGCCGCCCGCCCCATGGGATGTCTCTTGAATGACTATTTTTTACAGGTAAATTTTTCTTGAAGGAATGATTTTAAATTTGTTTCTTCTTTTTGCAAGCCTGGAGAGCTGATTATTTCATTGCCTGAGAAGTGTCTGCTCACTACAGACACAGTGATTAAAAGCTACTTGGGAGATTACATTACTAAGTAAGTAATAATAATACAAAAAATTCCTATGGTTGAAGGGTTTTTTTAAAATAATTCTTAACAGTTGGTATATTTGTCAGGTTAGAAAATTTGATAAATTGTATAATTCTTGACAGCTTTAAGTTGTGATCATAAAAAGCTGATATTTCCTGGCAGTTTGTTCTAAGGATTTTAGATTTAGACGGAAGGGACCATAGAGTTCCATCTAAACCATTTTACAGTTGAGGAACTGAGGCTCACAGAGTGACTTCATTGTTGTTTCTGATTTTTCATAAACTTAACCCCATTTGGGTTTTTTTTTTTTTGCAAAGCTGTGGGGTTAAATGACTTGCCCAAGGTAATTATTAAGTGTTCGAGGCTGGATTTGAACTCAGCTCCACCTGACCCTGAGGCCAGTGCACTATCCACTGAGCCACCTGGCTGACCTGGGTTTTTGGCAAAGATACTTGCCATTTCCTTCTCCAGCTCATTTCATGGATTAGGAAACTGAGTCAAACAACCTTAAGAGACTTGCCCAAGGTTCCACAGCCACGAAGTGTCTGAGGTCAGATTTGAACTCAGGAAGATGATTCTACCTGCCTCCAGATCCAGCACTTGTTCTACTGCTCCTCCTTGCTGACCTGAGTTACTTGCTTAACTCCACATCCAACTGAATTTGTTCGAAGATCCTTTATATGCTTCTTCACAGTTTCTTGAAGCCTTTAACATTTGAAGCACCTTTGACATAGTGAAGGACCTGGGCTAGAAGAGATGAAATCTGAAATATTTTGAGAAAGAAATGTATTAGGTAGTTGGTAGAAGTGCAAAGCCAGAAGAAGGCCCTCTCCTCAGACTGAGAGATTTTATGTAATGATTGTTTCTGTTTTGACCTGAAACCCTGAGGGTTCTTCCCCTTCCAGATTGATTTTTTTTTTCTTTTATACTAGGTAAAATATACCTTTCTTTGCTTCACTTCTTTTTAACCTGCTTCAGTCTCTGAGGGGATATTGCCTCAGTCAAACCTGTTAAAAGACCTTAGCTTAAAAAGTCCAAGATTTCCCACTTCATCCAGGGCCATCTCTAGTCATCCTGATCCATATCTGACCACTGGACCCAGATGACTCCAGAAGAAAAAGGGAGACTAGGGACTTTGCACAACACTCCTTCATTTAAATCCAGTTCCCTTCAGTGTCTTGGCATCACATCTGAGATGTCTTGATTGTCTTTGAGAAGGAAGGACAAACAGCATATTGGGTTTCAAGGTAGAGATCTGTTAAGTTGTTATATAATAATTTGCTGACTCAAGAGAGCAGTTCCTTGGCAAGGTCTGTTGAGATGTATATCAAGAACAAACATTCAAATAAGATCAATTGAGATGTAAGCATAAACATTTGAATGTAGGGAACCCAAAAGTCTAGTACTGGGCAGATGGACCCACACATTCCCAGCCTTCTAACTTTCCTGGAAGAGTTCTCAAAGTCAGCCACTTCAAACTGATTTTAAACAGTATTAATAGAACAATTTGATAAAATATTTCCCCATCAGAAGCTCTCTTTTATTATTTTAGCAGGGCTTATATTCTCTTATCTTATTCCAAAAAGACACTAGAAAAGCCCCTATTAACAAAAGAATGGATCCCTTCTTTAGCTTGAAAGGAAAGACTTCATCTCTGCTCTCTGAGTTTCTGCCCCCATCAGCATATACCTAAAGTACCTCCTCCTACCTCTTTAAAAATATCACTTACTCTTCAGTTGAGTTGCTCATCTTCCTTTGGGAGGGCAACCTCAGGGGAATGTGATTCCCCCAAATAACCTCTCCCACTCCTATATCCTTCCTTACCACTTATCCTTTGATTGTTGTCTTCCTTGGGAAGGCAGTGTACTCTTGGGGAGCATGATTCCCTAGGTAACCTCTCTTACTCCTATACCTTCCCTTACTCCTCATCCTCTTCTGTTAATTAATGTCATTGTTGATGCTGCTGATGTGACTACTGAGTCTAATCCCCCTAAGAAGATCAGTGGTTTCTTGCCTTTAGTATTTCTTTCCCTTAGCTTCTACTATACTACAAGTACTATAGCAGGACTTAAATAAACTTTTTTTGTCCCCAAACTTGCTTGTAGCTCAGAGTCAGACTTTTAAGTGAATTCTTTCATGTTTACTTGGACCCCTGAAACCTTTTGTCAGACATATTTTCCCTGGCATCAATAACATTTGTATGACTTTATTTTTTGAACATTAATTAAATAAAAGATAGTTTCAGGAATGGAATGTCCTTTTACTTCCCTCAATCTATCCTTCATTCTATTGACCTCCCCACCTCCCCTTTGCCTTCCCCTTCTACTCTTGTTTGTCAGTATAATAATTTTCTATAATCAGAATCTTTTACTAATATTTAGTCATTTTTCTAGTCCATTTCATGACTTTTAGCTCTAAGCCAAGTGACTGTCTAAATGAGATTCTGTTTTTGGAGTACAGGGGCCACAGTCTCAAATTTCAGATTTTCTTTTTTTTTTGTGCCTCTGTTTTCAGAGATAATTTTGGGGACTTCCAAGTTTTTGACTTTTCCAAGGTGGTATGATATAGAGAGGTGTGTTTACTTCTCTTTTGACCTCTGCTGTGGTCGGTGAGCAACCTTTAGTACTCTTTTCCATCCTGTAACTGTGATCAGAGTCCTGGTTTCCCTCCTGCTGGTATACTTGTGCTCCTCTTCTCCCTGTAACTGAGACCCAAAATTGTGATTCATATTCAAGTATGGGCAATACAACAGAGTCTTTCCCCCAATGTTAGCAGAGAGATTTCTATAACCTCCTTCTGACTAATTGTCTGACCCATCTACTCTTAGTGGACTGAGAGGTCTGGGAATTGCCATTTCTACCATTGATTCAGGAGCCCCCAAGGTCAACTGCTGGTCTTTGGGGCATCATCTGCACTGATGTGCTCCATTCTCACCCAGGTGCAACAGATCTTTTTTTTTTTTTTGGTTTCTGCAAGGCAAGGAGTTAAGTGACTTACCCAAGGTCACACAGCTAGGTTAAGTGTCTGAGATCGGATTTGAACTCAGGTACTCCTGACTCCAGGGCTGGTGCTCTATCTACTGTGCCACCTAGCTACCCCCACAAACGTGCCTTTTCTCTACCATATTGACTCAACTCCTCATCCCAAGTTCTAAAACAATTGAAATATCTCTCTATATATATCTATATATGAATGAAAAATATCCTTATAGTTTTATAAACTTGTACTTTCTCATAGATATCTCAGTATATTAAATATTAATTATAAGAAAACCTCATTTCCCAATAATAATTACATTTATTTTTCTATATTTAAATATCAAAAAGACCAAATATTTACAATTTATTAAGAAGTGAAATTTATAATAAACAAATGCATGCATATATGCAAATATATATATATATATATATCTAATATCTGTCTGAGTGTGTTTGTGTGTGTGTGTGTGTGTGTGTGTGTGTGTGTGTGTGTGTGCTATTTACAGTATTTTGGTTCTGTGAAAGATCCCAGTCAAAGTTCTTCAAACCCTCAGTGTATCAATTGATAATTCTTTACTTGTCTAGAAAAATTGTACTATTCCATTTGGTTTGTTGAAGGAGAAATATCTGTTTGTGTTTTTAATATTAGGAAAATATTATTTGTACCTGTCTGTTTTCTGGGAATTCCTTTAGCTACATGGATCCCGGTCAGATGCAGATTCTGTCCAATAATTCCACATAAATTCATTGTTAAATGTAAATTCATCAAGATAAGAGTAACCTCAGCTCATCTCTCTACCCTTCCTCCACATTCCTGCCTCTTACTATTCCAGTCAAGTAGAGGAATGGGTCCCCCCTTTAACCCACTTTTCCAAGTCCTCCTTGCACAGAAAATGAGCAAGACTAAAAATTTGACCCACATTCCCCTCCAAGTTGGATTCATTCACTAGAGTCTGAGCCCGTGACTATTTTCCTTTCTCTTTCCCCTAAGTATTCTTGTCTAGACCTTTGTTTTTCAGCCTGTCCTTAAGGAACTTACTGTTTCTTTAGGAAAAAGTTTAGTCTGTAAACTTTCAAGCTTGTGAAATGAAAACATCCTGAGTCCAGGGCTAATAGTGAAAATTTTCACTTCCAAGAACCCTGATCTTTGTGGTGGCACTACCCATTCCCCATTAACAGGTTCACTATATATACTAATTTAAATTTCTTACGAAATTTTAAATTATTTCTCATGAAGATAAGAATATAGTACAACCTCCCTGACCACAGAAGACTATACATTTCATGCCAGGATTTTTTTCAGCTGTTGTTTCAAAATTACCAATACATATTATTTTTTTCAACATTTCATTTGACTCTGTTAATAGTAATAGTATTTATAGTCTCTATGAGAGTAGTATTTGAAGTAGGGAATATATTTACTTATATTACTCATTGATATTTACCATATTAATCATTGCCATTAATAACTCTGCTCATGCAATTAATCATGATTAAACTAGTGGTTTTTGACCCTTATATATTAAGTATGTTGAAATATAGTCTTTGCCCTCTTGAACTCTCAATTAAGGGTTTACCTCTAAATCTTAGGCCTCTCTTATTTGGATATAATCTATATCCACCCCTCAAGTTGAAATACAGAGTTGTAGAATATTTCTCAAGACTTAAATCTGGGAAGGATTTGATATCAAATTTCAGATTCAAGTAAGGCAAAGAAATATTATTATCTTTATTTGACTATCAGAAGCTTATGATTTGAGAATTATGTTGCCTAAAGCCTTAAGAAGGAAGTGTATGCATATGTTTTGAATGTTAGTTTATTTTATATTTTTCAATTACATGCAAAGATAGTTTTCAGCATTCATCTTTTTATAAGCTTTTGATTTCCACATTTTCCTCCTTCCCTCCCCATGATAGTGAGTAATGTGACATAAGTTATACGTGAATAATCATGTTTAACATATTTCCCTATTTATTAGGTCAAGAAAGAAGAAGAATCAGAACTAAAGGAGGGGGAAAAACATGAGAAAAAGGGGAAAAAAACCCATAAAATATAAGTCTTAAAAAAGACAAATTTGGTCAGCATTCAGATACTATAGTCTTTCTCTGGATGTGGATGGCATTTTCCATCAAAACTCTTTTAGAATTTTTTTTTGATCACTGAACTGCTTAAAGGAGCTTAGTCCATCATAGTTGATTATTTCACAATGCTGCTGGTTAATGTGTACAGTGTTTTCCTGGTTCTGCTCACTACACTCATATATGCATGTGTTTTTAAGGATGCACTGTTAAAAAAACAGAATAGTAGATACCAGTATCACTCAATTTTTGTGCTTGATGAAGGTTACATAATCATGACCTTGTACATTGAGACCACAGTAAACAAGAGCTGATTCACTCAACTATTCTACCAACTTTATGGTATTGTACCAATGAAGTTTGTTCTTTGCCTTCTGGGATGACATTGCTGGCATCCATCACTATCTGCTTCTGTCAGTCAGTAAACATTTATTATATAGATGCCAGGCACTATTGTTAAGTGCTAGGGGCATAAGAATAAACAAAAAAAGGACATTCTCTGCTTCAAGGAGAGCTGGCCATTTGCAGCAACAACATATAAAAGGAATGCTGAAAGTTGGGGGGGGGTTGGGAGTTGAAGAAGTTGCTAGTACTTTGGTGGGAAAGTCCAGAAAATAAGGAATGGCTGGGCTGGGCCTTTCCCTAAAATAAAGATTCCAGGAATAATTTAATGGTTGTGGGGTGGCTAGGTGGTGCAGTGGACCAGCCCTGGAGTCAGGAGTACCTGAGTTCAAATCCGGCCTCAGACACTTAATAATTACCTAGCTGTGTGGTCTTGGGTAAGCCACTTTACCCCATTGCCTTGCAAAAAAAGTCCCCCCAAAGAAAAAAAAGAGTTTATATGTAATTTAATGATTGTCCTTTGTTCTTGAAGAAGACCATGACATCAAGGAAGTGATACCATGACAAGAATATAAATTAGATTTGAGTGAGGGGTTGCTGTACTAAGTCACCAGTCTCACTATCTCCTCCAGGAGTCATTTGGGTCCAGGAACCAGATATGGATCAGGACGACTGGAGATGGCTCTGGATACAAGGCAATCAGGGTTAAGTGACTTGCCCAAGGTCACACAGCGTAACTATCTGAAGCCGAATTTGAACTCCAGTCCTCCTGACTCCAAGACCAGTGCTCTGTCCACTGTACCATCTGGCTGCCCATGAACAATTTACTAATGGAAGAAGAGGCTCGTAGGAGTCAGGGAGTAATTGAGTTATAGTGGTGATTTCTGGAGAGTGAATGATGACTGAAAATATGTAATACAAATAAATATGGCTCCTTGACTTGAGATTGTCAGTTTTCCCCCCATCTCCCTTATATTTATTGGGATTGAACTTATTCAAAGGCTGTGGGGGAATCAAGTGCACATATGAATGTCCTATCCTTTTCTGGGCAGCTAGGTGGCACCTGGAGTCAGGAAGACCTGAGGTTAAATCTGGTCTCAGACAATTAATAGCTCTGTTACTCTGAGTAAGTCATTTGACCTAATTTTCCCATTTCTTCATTTCTAAAATGAATTAAGAGAAGGAAATGGCAGACCATTCTAGTATCTTTTGTCAAGAAAACCCATTTGGGGTTACAAAGTTGGACATGATTGAAACAACAACAATAAATTCTTTTCTGAGAAAAGAGCCTAGTAAAATGAACCAAACCCTAATGTGTTCTCATGAGCCTTGATTGATGCCATGGCATGAATACATACTACTAGAGTGGGCCATTATATGTCACTTCAAGTTAAGGGAAATAGTTTCTAGGAGGGAGCAGATTATGTTACATAAATGAACATAGTGAAATTAGAACATTAGCCTGGTTTATATTTTGTAGTAAAATGAATTGATTTTTCAAAATCTTTACTTTTTAATAGGTGGATGCCTTCCATATCTCCCTTGCTGGCTCTGTGTACCTTTTTAATTTCAGAAAAACACATAGGAAACAAGTCTTCTTGGAAGCCTTATCTGGATGTTTTACCCAAAGCCTATACTTGTCTTGTTTGTTTAGACCCGCAAGTGGTAAGACTTCTGCCTAGACCTTTAAAAATGAAAGCCCAAGAGCAGAGGATATATGTTCAGGAATTGTTCATTTCTTCAAGAGGGTTCTTTTCTTCTCTCCAATCTTTATTTACTGAGGATGTGGAACACATTTTTCATTATAATGCTTTTCTTTGGGCTTGGTGTACCATTAACACCAGAACAGTCTACATGAAACATACACGGAAACAATGTTTTTCGGCAGAGCCAGATGTATATGCTTTAGCTCCATATTTAGATCTGTTGAACCACAGCCCAGGAGTTCAGGTAAGAAATGTATTTTGCTTTTTATGGAAAGACCAACATACTCATAGAATTTGATTTTGTGTAGCAGGTAGAATAAAAAATCAATCAACACAAAGTTATTAAGTGCCTATTATGGGCCAGACTCTCTGCTAAGCATTGGGACTACAAAGAATGAAACATTCCCTACTTACAATGAACTTATATTCAAATTAGGGAGATATCAAATATATATAAATATAAATATATGCATATAGATGAAAATGTATGTGCTTAGTGTCTCTGTGTGTGTGTGTGTATGTGTGCATGCACAGGATAAATATAAAATAAATGCAAATATATACAAAATAGTTAACTACAAGGTAGTTTGGCAGTGAGGGCACTTGACCTAGAGAGTCTGTCTCAATTTTTAATTAAATATTTTTTATCAATTTTTAATTTTTCAATTTTATCAATTTTAATTTTTTTAAAAATTGATATTTTATTTTATTTTTCCAATGATATGTTATGAAAGTTTTTCAACATTCATCCATATGCATACTTATGTTACACAGTTTCTTCTACTCTCCCTTCCCCCCCTTCAGCAGCAAACAGTATAATGAACTTTGAACATGTATGTGTTTAAACTGTTTACACATTAGTCATTTTCTATATGAGAAATTAGGACCAAGGGAAAAGAAAGAAAATAATAGGATAGGAGGAAAAATATAAGAGAAATTTTTAAAAAGTGAATATAGTGTTCATTCAGAATCTGTAGTGTTTTTTGTTTGTTTTGTTTTTCTTTGTCTAGATGTGCATAGCATTGTCCAAAACAGGTCTCCCAGGGTTGTCCTAGCTCTCTGAACTGCTGAGAGGAGCTGCATTCATCAAGGTTGATCAACTCACAATGTTGTTATTAATGGGTACAGTGTTCTCTTGGTTCTGCTCCCTTTGCTCAGTATCAGTTCACGAAAGACTACTTTCAGAAGATAAGGCTTAATCTGGGTCTTGAAGACCTCGAGGGCCTAGGATAAGGAGGAAAATGTATTCCGACAGGATGTTATGAGAAGCAGCCTGGATTGTAGAGGATGAGACAAGGAACAGTGTCTAATGAGGCTAGAAAGCTAGAATATGTTAAGATTGTATAGGGCTTTGCAAGTTAAACGAAGGGTTTATTTTTTTTTTAAGAGACAAAAGGAAGCCACTACAAGTAATTGAGTGGTGAAGGCAAATCAAATCTGCTTCCAGGGAAAATTGCTTTGTCAGTAATTTCTAGGATGGGCTAAAGTGAAGACTGGAGAAAGACTTGTGGCAAGGAAACCAGTTTGGAAATTGCTGTAATAGGCCTTATGTATTCTGCATATCACAACCTGTCTTTAGGAGGAAGGGAATTTCATTAAAGTAATGACCACTTTGGTATAAATAATTCATTTGTGACTTGATACGGGGACTTAACTATGGGGTCAGGTTACCTGTGATCAAGGTAGGGAGTGGAAAGACCTGATTGTGTTGAGTAGAATTACTTTATAATGCTATTCAGACATTTATTATAACCACAGAGTGTTTCATGATTTATCTAATATTTTCTTTACAAGCTTTTGAGGTTGGTACTTGTAGATAAGATTCACTTTCTTTTAAATAAAGTGGTCAGTAAAAGTTCCAGTATTAAGATAGAGTCTAGTGGAAGGTTCCAGCCAAGATAAGACAGGCACAGTTCTAAAGTCTCCTGATCTTTCCCCATCTATCATATGAAACAAACCTCTTAACAGAAATCTGACCCACAAAACCCAGAAAGAAAAGACAGGAGAAAGAACATCTACCTCAGGATTAGTCTCCTGCAGCAGCATTGGAAGAATCTGGGCCGGTGAGTCTGGGCTCAGAGGGCGGATTAGCCCTGGATCAGTCAGATTAGCAGTTGAATTGGAGCCAGGGAGTCTGAGGGCCCGAGAGCTGAACCTGCTGGATCAGCAGTGGGGCTAGACGGCAGGGGCTTGAGTCAGCTAAGGAGCAGAGGTGCTCAATTGGTCAAATGGAAAGCTCTTTCAAAAGTAGAATTGACCAATTGGAAAAGGAGTTGCAAAAGGTTAGTGAACAAAACTCCTTCCTAAAAAAAAGTATGGAGTCTGCAGAAACTAGTGACTCTATGAGACAGCAAGAGGCAGTAAAACAAAATCAAAAAATGGAAAAAAATAGAAGAAAATGTAAATGTAAAATACCTCATCAACAAAACCACTGACCTTGAGAATAGATCGAGGAGGGGCCACCTGAGAATTATAGGACTTCCTGAAAACATTGAAGAGGAAAAAAGCCTGGACTTAATATTATAGGATCTAGTGATGGACAACTGCCCTGATATCCTGGAACCAGAGGGCAAAGTAGTTATTGAAAGAATACATCAGGGGTGGCTAAGTGGCGCAATGTATAAAGCACTGGCCCTGGAGTCAGGAGTACCTGGGTTCAAGTTCGGTCTCAGACACTTAATAATTAACCTAGCTGTGTGGCCTTGGGCAAGCCACTTAACCCCATTTGCCTTGCAAAAACCTAAAAAAAAATACATCAATCCCCTCCTGAAAAAGATCCTAAAATGAAAACACCAAAGAATGTTATGGCCAAATTCCAGAACTATCAGATAAAAGAGAAAATCCTGCAGGCAGCCAGAAAGAAACAATTTAAATATCAAGGAGCCACAGTAAGGATCATGTAGTACCTGGCTGCATCAACATTAAGGGATCGAAGTGCCTGGAATGAGATGTTTCAAAGAGCAAGGGAGCTTGGAATGCAGCCAAGAATCCACTATCCTGCAAAGCTGAGCCTTCTCTTCCGGGGAAAAAGATGGACATTTAACGAAATGGAAGAATTCCAAAAATTGCTGATGAAAAGACCAGAGCTAAATTAAAAATTTGGACATCAAACTGGAGGTTCAAGAGACACATGAAAAGATAAAAAGGGGGGGGCAGTAAAAGAAAAAAACTGCTATCCAATAAGTTGCAACTGGCTATATCCCAGCATGGGGAAAAAGATTCTCATAAATCTTGAGAACTTTAACTCTAACAGAGAGAGAATACACCTAGCCAGAAATGATGGACATTCATGATCTATCCATGAGACTGCTATGTAATGGGATGTAACTGACTTTAACCCCACTTGGGAGAAAGACTCTAATAACTCAAGAATTTTAACTCCATTAGATAGAATGTACTTAGCTAGAAGTGACAGATACTCAGAGTTTTCTATGACTCAGATAGAATGATCTAAAAAACACTACCTCCTTAAAAAGGAGGACAGGAAAGAGATGGGAGGAGGGAGGGGATTGAATGGGTTAAATCTCATTACACTAAGAGGTACAAAATACCTATGGTAATAGAGGGGAAGAAGGGAGCAGATGAGAATCACCTGAATCTTCTCATCAGATTTGGCTTAAAGTCAACCTACACATACTCAGTTAACTTATAAAACATCTAACCTTTCAAGTATTAAAAGGGGAAAAGGGGAGGGGGGGGACAGAGAAAGGGAAGGGGAGTGGGGAAAAAGGAACTAGAAAAAGGAAGGGGAAAGGGAAAAAGAGAAAGGGGAGGGGGTGATATAGGAGGGCAAACACACTGAAGGGGGTGATATTCAGAAACAAAATACTGGGGAATATGGATGGGGGAAGGGAAAATACAAACAGGGAAGATAGCATGGAAGGCAATAAAGAATTATTAATCATAACTTTGAATGTGAATGGGATGAACTCTCCCTTAAAACGTAAGCAAATGGCAGAGTGGATTAAAAACCAGAATCCTACAATATGTTGCTTACAAGAAACTCATTTGAAGCAGAGAGATACATGTAGAGTAAAGGTAAAAGGTTGGACCAAAATATATTTTGCTTCAGCTGAGGTAAAAAAAGGGGTAGCAATCCCTATCTCAGACAAAGCAGCAGCAAAAACAGATAGTGTTAAAAGAGATGAGGAAGGAAACTTTATCCTCCTAAAAGGTACCATAGACAATAAAGTTATTTCAATACTGAGTATATATGCACCCAATGGGATAGCATCCAAATTCTTAGAGAAGAAGCTGAAAGAATTACAGGAAGACATAGACAGCAAAACTCTATTAGTGGGAGACCTCAACCTCCCACTCTCAGATCTAGATAAATCGAATCATAAACAAGAAAGAAGTTAAGGAGGTAAATAAATTGTTAGGAAAAATTAGATATGGTAAACTTATGGAGGAAAATGAATGGGGATAGAAAGGAATATACCTTTTTCTCTGCAGTACATGGAACTTATACAAAAATTGACCATGTACTAGGACATCAAAATTTAATGATCAATTGTAGAAAGGCAGAAATAGTGAATACATCTTTCTCAGATCACAATGCAATAAAAGTCATATGCAATATTGGGCCAAGGAGATATAGATCCAGAACAAATTGGAAACTGAATAACCTCATTTTAAAGAATGAGTGGACCAAAAAACAAATTATAGAAAAAAATTAACTATTTTATCCTAGATAATGATAATAATGAAACAACATACCAAAACCTATGGGATTCATTCAAAGCGACTCTCAGGGGATATATTATAGCTCTAAATGCTTACATGAATAAGTTGGAGAAAGAGGAAATCAATGAACTAAACATGCAACTCAACAAATTAGAGAAAGAACAAATCAAAAATCCCCAATTAAATACCAAATTAGAAATCCCAAAAATTAAAGGAGAAATTAATAAAATTGAAAGCAAAATAACTATTGAATTAATAAATAAAACCAGAAGTTGGTAATATGAAAAAACCAATGAAATTGATAAACCTGTGGTCAATTTGATAAAAAAAGAAAGAAGAAAACCAAATTGCTAGTATCATAAATGAAAAAGTGAACTCACCACCAAGGAGGAAGAAATTAAAGTAATAATTTGAAATCATTTTGCCCAACTCTATGCCAATAAATTTGATAATCTAAGTGAAATGGAGGAATATTTACAAAAATATAAGTTGCCTAGGTTAAATGAAGAAGAGATTAACCTAAACAATGCTATCTCAGAAAAAGAAATTCAACAAGCCATCATTGAACTCCCTAAGAAAAAATCTCCAGGGCCTGATGGATTCGCAAGTGAATTCTACCAAACATTTAAGGAACAATTGGTTCCAATTCTATATAAACTCTTTGGAAAAATAAGGAAAGATGGAACTCTGCCTAACTTTCTATGAAACCAATATGGTGCTGTTACCTAAACCAGGAAGGGTTAAAACAGAGAAAGAAAATTATAGACCAATCTCCCTGATGAATATAGACGCAAAAAAATCTTAAATAAAATCTTAGCAAAACGATTACAACAAGTTATCACTAGGATAATACATTATGATCAAGTAGGATTTATCCCAGGAATGCAGGGCTGGTTCAATATTAGGAAAACTGTTAGTATACTCAATTATATCAACAACAAACATATCAGAAATTATATGATTATATTAATAGATGCTGAAAAAGCTTTTGACAAAATACAGCATCCATTTCTCCTAAAAGCACTAGAGAGTGTAGGAACAAGTGGACTGCTCCTTAGAATAATTAGTAGTATCTGTCTGAAACCATCAACAAGCATTATATTCAATGGGGAGAGGCTAGAGACATTCCCAATAAGATCAGGGGTGAAACAAGGGTGCCCATTATCACAACTACTATTCAATATTGTATTAGAAATGTTATCTTCAGCAATTAGAGAAGAAAAAGAAATTGAAAGAATTAGAATTGGGAAGGAAGAGACAAAACTCTCACTCTTTCCACATGACATGATGTTCTACCTAGAGAATCCCAAGAAACCATCCAAAAAACTACTGAAACAATTAGCAGTTTTTTGCAAAGTTGCAGGTTATAAAATAAACCCTCATAAATTGTCAACTTTTCTATATATGTCTAGCAAGATACAGCAGGAAGAACTAGAAATAGAAATCCTATTCAAAGTAACCTCAGACATTATAAAATACTTGGGAGTCTATTTGCCAAGACAGACTCAGAAACTTTTTGAAAACAATTATAAAACACTTCTCACACAAATTAAATCAGATTTAAATAACTGGGCAAATATTAACTGCTCAAGGATAGGTAGAGCTAATATAATAAAAATGACAATTCTACCAAAACTAAACTATCTGTTTAGTGTCCTACCAATCAAAATTAGAAAAAATTACTTTAATAAGTTAGAAAAAATTGTAAGTAAATTCATATGGAGAAATAAAAAGTCAAGAATTGCCAGGAGCTTAATGAAGAAAAGTGCAAAAAAAAGGTGGCTGAGCCCTATCTGATCTAAAATTATAAAGCATCAGTCATCAAAACTGTGTGGTATTGGCTAAGAAATAGAGTGGTGGACCAGTGGAATAGACTAGGTGCAAAAGCAGGAGATGATTATAGTAATCTGCTGTTTGAGAAGCCAAAAGAGTCCAGCTATTGGAATAAAAACTCCCTCTTTGATTAAAAACTGCTGGGATAATTGGAAATTAGTATGGAAGAAACTTAGATTAGACCATCACCCAACACCCTTTACCAAGATAAGATCCAAATGGTTATAGGACTTAGAAATAAAAAACAATACTATAGGGCGCAGCTAGATGGTGCAGTGGATAGAGCACCGGCCCTGGAGTCAGGAGTACCTTGAGTTCAAATTGGACCTCAGACACTTAATAATTATCTAGCCCTGTGGCCTTGGGCAAGTCATTAACCCTATTGCCTTGCAAAAAACTAAAATAAAAGTATCCACAAATAATACTATAAACAAATTAGAAGATCAAGGACTAGTTTATCTGTCAGATCTATGGAAAGGGGAGCAGTTTATGACTAACGAAGAGTTGGAGAACATTACCAAAAACCAATTAGATGATTTCGATTACATTAAATTAAAAAGCTTTTGCACAGATAAAACCACTGTAACCAATATCAAAAGAAATGTAGCAAATTGGGAAACAGTCTTTACAAGTAATGAATCTGACAAAGGACACATTTCTAAAATATACAGAGAACTTAGTCACATTTTTGGAACAAAAAGCCATTCCCCAATTGACAAATGGTCAAAGGATATGCAAAGGCAATTTACAGATGAGGAGATCTAAGTAATCCAGAGCCATATGAAAAATTGCTCTAAATCATTTTATTAGAGAAATGCAAATTAAAGCTTCTCTGAGGTACCACCTCACACCTTTCAGATTGGCCAATATGACCAGAAAGGATAATGATCATTGTTGCTAGGGTTGTGGGAAATCTGGGACACTCACTGTTGGTGGAGCTGTGAACTCATCTAACTTTTCTGGAGAACTATTTGGAACTATGCCCAAAGGGCAACAAAAATGTGCATACCCTTTGACCCAACAATAGCACTACTGGGTCTATACCCTGAAGTGATGATGAAAAAGGGTAAAAGCATCACTTGTACAAAAATATTTATAGCAGCCCTGTTTGTGGTAGCAAAGAATTGGAAATCAAGTAAATGTCCTTCAATTGGGGAATGGCTTAGCAAACTGGTATATGTATGTCATGGAACACTATTGTTCTATTAGAAACCAGGAGGGAAGGGATTTCAGGGAAGCCTGGAGGGATTTGCATGAACTGATGCTGAGTGAGATGAGCAGAAGCAGAAAAACACTATACCCTAACAGCAACATAGGAGTGATGATCAACCTTGAAGGACTTGCTCATTCCATCAGTGTAACAGTCGGGAACAATTTTGGGCTGTCTGCAAAGGAGAGTCCCCTCTGTCCAGCTAAAGAGCCGTGGAATTTGAACAAAGTTCAAGGATTATTCCCTTTAATTTAGGAAAAAAAAACATATCTTATTGTCTGATCTTATTACCTCTTAGACTTCTTGTCTCTTCCTTAAGGATATGATTTCTCTCTCATCACACTCAATTTGGATCAGTGTACAACATGGAAACAAAGTAAAGACCGACAGATTGCTTTCTGCAGGGGGTGGGGTAGAGGAGGGAAGTAAGATTGGGGGGAAAATTGTAAAACTCAAATAATATCCTTAATAAAAATAAATTTAAAAAAAAGAAGAGTGAGTGACTTGATGACTTGTATGATTTGTCCAGTGTAGTCTTCTGGAAAGAATACTGAGTACAAAAGACTTGAATTTAGATTCAGACACTCTGCTCACCTGTAAATGGGGATAAATTCTGCTTGCATTATTGATCTCACAAAGTTGTTGTGAGGAAAGGGTTTTATAAAACACATTAAAGTGTTATATAAAATGTATTATTCCATCTCTTAATTTTTTCACTCCCAAAGGGTGAAATTTATGTGTGGGTATTATGAATATCTGGGTCTCTGCCAATCCTTAGCTTTCACAAATCTTTGAACTTCTCATTTTTATTTGCTGCTCCTAGATAGCTAGCAGTTAATAGGACTTAAAGTTTGCAAAATTCTTTATAAATATTATGAATATTATCCCATTTAATTACTATTACTATCTCCAATTTTCACATGAGGAAATTAAGGCAGATCGGTTAAGTGACTTGCTCAATGGGAGTGACTTGCTCAGGGTCACACTAAGGGTCTGAGACTATTTTATTTGGGTTTTTCTGAGTCTAGGTCTCTCGTTCTAACCACAGTACCACCTAGCTACCTCTGTTCTGAATAACATCACAATTAGCCGATAATTGGATATCTTAAAAAATGCTATTTAGAATGAAAATGCTTTAAAGAAGACATTTTGTTATTATGTAAAACATTAATGGATGATAATCTCATCTTTTGCATTTGGTACCCCACTAGTATTTAGCTAATGAGGTTTTCTTAGGTAGTTTTGCGTGTTTCCTATATTTTTTCTATGTGTGATCTTAATTAGTCTTCATAACTAGCAATAAGGTAATGTAGAACAGTTTTTTGCTGAGGTAAGCAATATAGAGATAAGTTTCTTCTTTCATTCTGTATGAGTTTAGTATTTAATCACAATTGCCTCCTTCATCCCCAACCAATGTTTTCAACCTTGGTGACTTCAGTATTCACATGAATACCCCTTCAAACATTCTTATTTCCCAGTTTATCATTTCCCTTAATTCCTGTTACTTCTCTACTACTGCCACCCACATTGATGGTTGTACCTTTAACCTCACCATCACCTCACTCATCATGATCAAGATTAGAACTTTCAAATTCATGTTTGAGCTTTCCCTGTCTGAGCATTGGTCTTCTCTCTGAAGATCTTGGTTCATCATATACAGTCAAGACCTTTTTTGTCAAACAATTTAACAAGGCATTGTCCCTTTGAATCCTTTGTCTCCTCCTTTTCTCTCATATCCTCACTGGGTGATAACCCCTCACCCTCTATCCCAGGGTAACCTTTTTTCTGCCAAGGACCATTTGGATATTTATAACCTCATTCATGGGTCATAAAAATTATCAACTTAAAAATTAGTTTGATGTTTGATTAAATATTTAATTAATTCGCTCCTAAAAAACTCCTAGATTTATTGAATTTTGAATTCCACCTGTGGTTGCTGTAGCAGTACCAGATCAAATGATTGTACAGGCCTTATACAACCCTTGGGCTCCTAGTTCCCCGCCCCTGCCCTATCCCATTGTCTTCTGATTCCCTGCTTAGTCTGCTGCATATTGCTAAAGGAAAGCGTGGGACTGTCAGCTGGATCCACTATACCTTTAATCTTAAAATATTCTAAATATCTTAAGCAGATATTCTAAAACTTCCTTTTTCCTTATTCTCCTAATTCGATGTCCTCTTCCCTTCTCTTAGCAGAGGACTTTGCCTCCTTCCTGCTTTACTGAGAAAAATCAATCAAGCTTTGTGTGATCCCTTTAATCCTTTTCTTCAGAAACCAAAATCTTTTCTGACATCTTCATTGATACATGAGGTGCACTTGATTCCATCCCCTTCTGCCTCCTTTGGGAACTTGTCCGACATTCCTTCTCATCTTCAGTTCATTCCTATTTTAATTTCCTGACACCTATAAACATGCTCAAGATTTTTCACCATTTAGTTCAAATAGGATAATTATAGATGCCATATTGATTTTAGTTGTATTAATACTATTAGCTTTATCAATATATATCAATATCAACTGTATTCTTGGCACAGAAGCTTCAGAGACAGAAGGGAAACTTTTCCTGCCCTTATAAAAATTAAATTTTATTGTCTCAACATACTAATATATATGTGTATATGTATATATATATATAAAGAAATAAATATAAGATTATTTGAGAAGTTGAAAAATTTAAAAACAAACAAACCCTGAAAAGATGTTTAACCTATATTAGATTGCTTTCTGTCAGGGGGAGGGGGGAATGAAGGGAGGGAAGGAGAAAAGTGTGAAACTCAAAACCTTGTAAAAAAAATGATTATTGGAAACTAGCATTGCATGTAGTTAGAAAAAATAAATAAAACATTAAAGCAATGCAAGGAAAAAACCTTTCCCTTGACCTTTCTATCTTCTTGTGCTGTCATTCCAATTATCTTCTTATTTTCATCATTAAACTCTTTAGGAAGAATAATTTGTATTTGATGGCACAGCATCAACTACTATAAGGAAAAAAGAAAAAAGGAGAAAAATTGACTAATAATTTTGCCTCATGATTAACAAGTATGATGAATTCAGGCAATTAAAGCCAAAACATGTCAGGTACTAACTGAGTAAAGCACTGTACTACACACCAGAGATACAGATATAAACCAACAAAATGAAAATGTTCAGAATACAAAGATATAGAACAGGGATCAAAAGGGAGAAATTGGGGCTATAAAGATATGATGGCATCAAATACAAATTATTCTTCCTACAGTTAAACTGCAGGGTTAGCAAATGTGTATGCTAATGTCCCAAGCTAAGTTGCTGATGATCTGTGACAAAGGCAAGCTGTGAAATGATTTTTACTGGTATAATAGCAAGATTGTGGAGAAAGGGAGGCAGAACCCTAGATCATGTCATGAAAAGAGGTCTCTTAATGATTGGAAAAGTCCTATTAGGGAGAGGAAGCTGTAAGCTCTCTGTATCTTCACAGATTTGTGAACAAATTCATATTTATTGGTGAAGAAATGAATATGTCTATATTGTTTTATATACATGTATATGTATATATGTGAACTTAGTTTTCTCATCTGTAGAATGAAGGAGACAGACTAAATGATTTCTTAGATGCTTCTGAGCTTTAAAATTCTATGATTACAATAATAACCTTGAGTAGAGGAGAGTTAAAATTTTCAGTACAACTATTGAAGCTGTCAAATATCTGTTAGAGAAGATCCGTTCAGAAAGATACTGTGAACATTAGTAGGGACTGAATAAAGTACTTTGTGACTTTGCTGTCATTGAAGTATGTTTCATTTTTACTCAAGTTGGTTGTGCCTTATATTCTATTTCTGTGATAGAGCAAATCAAGGATGTG
The DNA here is from genome assembly GCF_037893015.1 of Macrotis lagotis. Taxonomy (NCBI): domain Eukaryota; kingdom Metazoa; phylum Chordata; class Mammalia; order Peramelemorphia; family Peramelidae; genus Macrotis; species Macrotis lagotis. The sequence goes on from NC_133658.1 coordinate 503,687,814, forward strand.
CCACTCTTTGATTTTGTTTGTTGATAACCAAAGGTCCAAATTTTTGTCTATGTTTTAGGCCTGAAGTGTTCTTAAAGTCTTTAAAAGAAATTTATATTTCTCAATTTCTTTTATGATTTGGGAATCTTGCTAAGCATAATATTTTTGATTGATATTTTATTTTAATTTTCCAATCACGTGTTATGTAAGTTTTTCAACATTCATCCACTTGTATATTTATGTTACACAATTTTTCCCATCTCTTCCTCCTCTCAGCAGTGAATAGACTAGTGAACGTTGTATATATACATTTGTATTTAACATGTTCATATTTTAGTTATTTTGTGTATGAGGAATTAGGACCAAGGGAAAAGAAAGAAAACCATAGGATTAAGAAGGGACAAATATAAGAGAAATTTTTTTAAAAAGTGAAAATAGTGTTCATTTAGATTCTGTGGGGTTTTTTTTTTCCATCTGGATGTGGATGGCATTGTCCATTACAGGTCTCTCAGGGTTGACCTAGATCTCTGAACTGCTGAGGGGAGCTGCATCCATCCTAGCTGGTCAACTCACAGTGTTGTTGTTAATGTGTAGAATGTTCCCTTGGTTCTGCTCCCTTTCTCAGCATCAGTTTGCGTAATTCTTTACATAAGCATAATACCCACCCTTAGTCTGTAGAACAAGGTTGTTTTTTCTCAGTATATTTCTTCTTATTTGATATGTGCACAAATGTGTATACACACACACACACACACACACACACACACACACACACTTTTCCCCATTATCTTATTCATAGTGCTTAGTGCATAGTAGATGCTTAATAAATGTCTGTCAATTGACATAGTATGAGTTTAATCTTTCTTTCCTTTGCAGGTAAAAGCAGCATTTAATGAGGAAACTCATTGTTATGAAATTAGGACTACTTCAGGTTGCAAAAAATATGAAGAACTATTCATCTGCTATGGCCCTCATGATAATCACCGACTGCTTTTAGAATATGGATTTGTTGCCGTAAATAATCCACATAGTGCTGTTTACATATCAATAGGTAGGACAGATTTTTTTCCTGTGCAAATAAGATGAGTGAATTTATTTTTTATTTTTGAGATTTTATTTTTTTGACATGTAAAGATAATTCTCACCATTTATTTTTTGTTAGATTTTGAGTTCTACATTTTTCTCTCTTCCCCTTTTACCTCCCCCTCCACTTGACAGCAAGTAATCTGACAGATTATTTATGTACAACTATGTTGAACATATTTCCATATTTGTCATGTTGTGAAAAAACAAAAAAAGGGAAAAAAATCATGAAAAGGAAAAAAACACCATAAAACAATTTTTAGGAAGTGAAAATAGTATGCTTTAGTCTGCATTCAGATTCCATGTAGTCTGCATTCAGATTCCATAGTTATTTCTCTGGATGTGGATGGTATTTTCTATCACATCTTTTAGAATGTGTTTGATCACTGTAGAACCTGGTCTATCGTAATTGATCATCACACAGTATTGCTGTTTAATGTGTGTACAATGATCTATTTCTTCTCACTTCATAATATGAGTGAATTCTTTTTTTAAAGATTTTATTTATGAGTGAATTCTTAAAGACATTTTTATAAACTCTCTAGTAAGGAGAACATGTTCATGATTTATTGTCTCTTCTGTAGACTTTAGTCAGTTCTTTGACTTTAGTTTGCAACATAAATTTGTAGTGAAAGAAAACTGACATTCTGTGGGGAAGCTGATTAGAGGAAGGTTGCTGTTGACAGAAGGAAGGAAGCATAGCAGAGTGTGAGAGAGTTGAAAATAAAGTTAGTTCTCAGTCTTCTTTTTACACTTATTTATCTTGACATTATTATATTTATTTATGTATATTTTTATTTTTTGCTAATAGATTATAAGTTTCTTGAAGTCCAGGACCATACCTTATTCATTTTTGTTTTTACCTTAGTGCCTAACCACTCTGTCTTGTTTGTAGTAAGTATTCAGTAAATGTATACTGAATTGAAGAGAGAGGAAAATGTGGAAATTATTATACCAAATCATGCTTGATTGAAAACAATTAAATAGGGATATATTCATTGATAGGTATTAAGTATATGCTTTGTGTAAGATACTGGGTTGATTTCTATGGAAATTATAAAAAAAGTATATAACAGTTTACAATCTAGAGAGAGCAATGCTTATTACATTCTTCTAAATTGCTCTTTTTATTTGTGTGGTATATTTCATTTTATTATAACTTGGAGATCTATTCAGATATTAACTGTTAAAGATTGAATGAAATTCCAAGAGGCATTTTGTCATTCCATATCAGAAGATTGATATTGCTGGTCTGAACAACCTAGAACTCTTCCATTTCTATGACTTCAGGCCATGGTGGGTAATGACTTGAGATTTAGTGCACAAATACTGGATTAAAAAGTTTTGTTGATTCTGAAGGATGTCAATTTTAAAGAATATTTTAGAAATCCTTAATATAACAAAGATGATGCTTTAGTTCTTAAGCAGAATATTTCCCAACTTATTCAAATTAAAAAGATTTCAGCTTTATAACGAGCTAGCTTTGAAATTGGTTCAGATGTTTCCTATTCATATCACATTATATAATAATGATAATACTGATAATATTAATAATAATAATAAAGAATTTTTAAGAGTTAAACTTTCTATATTCAGGAAACTGAGGCACAGAGATTTAATAGTAGAGTTAGGACTGAAATTCAAAATTTTAAACTCTTGAATAAGTGTTTTTTTTGTATTACTCTATGAAGTTGAAAAAAGACATTGGATAATTAAGGGGAAATAGAAAACATTTTATAGTTTAAGCTGTTGGATTAGTTATTTTAACTTGAATTGTTTTTATAATTCATATAGTATCTATGGTGAAACAGACCAAAAATTCCTATTACTTAATCCTTCAGATTGATTTGTGTATTTGGGTCAAGAAGTAAAGTTGGAGATAATAAAACCACAGGGCAGTGAATATATTAGAAGAGACACTGGACTTGGAGTCAAGAGAGACTAGAGTTCAAATCTTATCTCTAAAACTACTAACTCCAAGTCACTTAACCAATTTGAATGTCTCTTTCCTTATCTTTTTTTTTTTTACAGGAAAGGATAATAATACAAAATTTCAGGACTATACTGAAATGTGAAATATGATAATTTATATATATATAGTAGTTTACAAACCTTAAAGCTCCAAAAAGCTTTAGTAATATCTGTTATTAATATTCTTTCTAATACCATTTCCATTAATGCCATTACTCATATCACCACCATTACTGTGATCTACTTCCATGAAAATATTGTGACTTTGTGGATGGAGAATGATTTTCCTGAATTGGGCAAGAGTAACAAATTCTCTTTTTGAATCCTAAGCTCTTATCTTTAATAGTCTTCACTATTATGTAAATCAAATGATAATACTCTAATTAAGCTGCCACTGTTGTCTGAATTATGCCTTAAATTTGTGAATCTTTTCTTTTTTTGTTTTTAAATTAATCTTAATTTTAAAAATACAGATAACCTTGTTGATAACCTTCCTTCAGTGGACACACAGATGAATAAGAAAGTTTCTCTTTTAAAGGAGCATGGCTTTTCAGAGTATGTATCCCCTCTTTAATGAAATTTTCATTTCAGAAAACTGTCATAGCAAACCTTAAATATTTATTGACTATAAATATTTGTTAACAATAAAGCAAGAACAATATTAGGGGCTTCTAGGGATAGACGTATAAAGCAATCTCTGGCTCTAGGAGCTTAGGATTTACTTGCAGAGATCAGATATACATATACACATGTGAATTAAGCAATCATTTAAGAAGGCACATCCTAAGTGACATAGTTATTATTTCTTTGATGTAATACAAGTGTCTTTATGAAGACATGTAGTAGAGATATAAGTGTGCCACAGATTTTTGCCATTGTCATAGAGGAGAATCATCACATGACCCTAAGTCAAGAGATTTCCTAATAGGAATGATATTCCCCAGATGCTTTTGTTTGTGGATGACATTGTCCAAATTTCAGCAAACCCCAGATTTTAGGAAACTCTCCTGTAAGAGATTTGTAATCACTCTCAAGAATTTTCTTAACTTTCTGAAAAAGAAAAAAATCAAGTAGATGAAGAAAGAGTGACCTATTTTCTAGACTGTGTCATTCAGTTGGGTAGGTTACCTGTAAAATTAATCCATTGGTGTTTGTGTATACTGCAAATGGACTATGAATTGGTCCCAGAATAAGAAGAGGAGGCTTCATTACCTTTGGAAAAAATTGCAGTTATTTTAATGACCCAACATTTTCTTTGTAGAGCCATCTTTTTAGTACCAATAGTAACCACTAATTTGGTGACTGTCAGTTCTGAATTGCTTAAGGACACCAAAGAATTTTAGTTCAAGATTTTAAAAATAGCAATGGAATAGTATGTGAAGGCCCTGATATTAAAAATGTTATAAAGCATATCATCAAAGTGTATATTAAAAAAAAAAGATGACTACTTGTGTTGGAAACCAGAGTCCACAGGATTATAAATTTGGAGCTAGGAGTTACTTTAGAAGTCATCAAGACCAACCATCTCACTTTCCAGATGTGAATATTGAGACCCAGAGAAATGAAGAGACTTGTTCAAGACCACACAGCCTGTAATTAATTGGCAGAGTCATGATATAAACCCCAAGTTTCCCTAACTCCAAGTTTACCACATGGCCATGGTGTACAGTCTGTAGGCTCTTCTCGATATGGATAATATCATGTAAAGATGAGAATGAAGGCCTCTTCCATTGTGTTGGGTGGATCTTCTCTGGAGAACATATGGAAGAATATGGACAAATGGGCAGGCATGGTTTGGCTCTAATCTCCATAATTGGAAGAAAATTCCTCATGGATAAAAATCACAGATCCACTTGAATATTTGAGTAAATCTGTTATAAAATCTATTCCAAATCAAAGATTAATACACTTTTGGACTATTAATGTCATTCATTCTCTACCTCCCTAGTTTCATCCCCTTAATATAGCTAATTGGAAAGAGACTAATTGCTTTTTTTTTTTTTCCTACCTCTGAAATGAACTCTTACTCTCTTAACTCCTATTCTGATTTGTGAGTTCTTCTGGACTTCATCTGAAGAAGTATCTACATAAGTCATGCTCACCTCAAACCCAGATCAATTCCTTACTTTGGACTACTTTCTTACCTTGCCCCTACATGGTTACCTTCTTCTCATCCTCATCCTCTCCAGTTCCTTTTTAGGTGTTGTCTCCCTTTATTAGGATGTAAGGTCCTTGAGGGAAGGCCCTGATTTTTCTTTTGGCTTGTATTTGTATTCTCAGTGCTTGGTTTAAGAGTAAGTGTTTAATAAATGCTTTATTTATTTTGATTTTATCTATCATTTTACTTCTATACATTTATAACTTTCTGCCTTTTCCTTTGTACCAAGATTATAGGCTATATATTGTTTAGCAGGATCTTGAAAAAAATTATCATAATGCTGTCATAATATATTGCAATGAAGATACTTATAATTTCTACTACTGATGATTATTTTTCTTTTTTAGGAATTTAACTTTTGGATGGGATGGTCCATCTTGGAGACTGCTTACAGCCCTTAAATTGTTATGTCTTGAAGCAGATGAATTGTAAGTTTCTCAGTTGTGTTCCCAATATTATGGTTGAATTTATATATATATATATATATATAATATATATATTATATATATATATATATATTTATATTTTTTTAGTTTTTTTTTGCAAGGCAATGAGGTTAAGTGGCTTGCCCAAGGCCACACAGCTAGGTAATAATTATTAAGTGTCTGAGGCTGGATTTGAACTCAGGTACTCCTGACTCTAGGGCCGGTGCTCTATCCACTACGCCATCTAGCCGCCCTTGAATATATTTTTCATCTAGAAACCAGGGCTTCATTTTTTTTTTTTTTGTAGTTTTTATCAACAACTTAATTTTGGAGGACAAGGATATTGATCAGTCAGCAAGCATTTATTAAGAGCCTACTGAGTTATCTATGCTAATCCATTGGAAATACATGTTCAAAGAATGCCTGCACAATCCCTATTACAAAGAACTTAAATTCTGATCAGGAGGAAAACATATTTAAAGTAACTAAAAGTATATGCAGTGGGGGCAGCTATTGGATTGAACTGGCCTTGAGGTCAGGAGGACCTGAATTCAAATTCGACATCAGACACTTAATAATTACCTAGCTGTCTGAGCTTGGGCAAGTCACTCAATTCTGTTGCTTTAAATAAATAAAAAAGTAAAAAGTGAATGCAGCATAAATATAAAGTATATAAAAACAAATATGTTCAGCATGTTTAGAAGAAAATAAGAAAGATATTGTGGGTTTATATTGAGGCATAGCTTTTATATTTCCCTTCTTGTAAGTACTACTGATGTTCTCATTTTGGTTCTAGTATGTGCTGGAAGAAAGTGCTTCTTGGTGAAGTAATTTCAAGCACAAATGAATGGAAGAGTTTGGTCCTGTCCAGAAAAATATGCTCTTATTATATAGAAGAGGCCAAAACTGTACTTCAGAAGGTATATTTTGAAAATATGACATTCTTTTCTTAAAAAATTCTAGTTGGGTTAAACTATTTTCTATTTGTGAAACGTGAATATGAAATATGAATAGTCTACTTGAAGTGGTATTCAGTGTATTGTTTTAATAATGTTATAGCAATATTTTTGTATGTGGAATGAATATTTGCATTATTTCAATAGAGCTTTATTAGTCAAACATTTGAGTCTTTGGTCTTCCATTAAACAGTAATTCTCATACTTTGCCATAGGTGTAGCTTAAATAAAACTTTGGCAGAACTCATGTAGTAATATTATTTAAAATTTTTCATTTGTATTCTTATTAACAAATAGCATAAGGTTCACCTAAGAAATAAAAAAAATAAGACTGTTTTAGGGTATTTTGGCAGCACCATTTGAGAAATACTGGGTTAAACTATTTTACTTCTGCTCTTAAGTCAACTAAGTTACTGGAAAATTCTTTTGGAATTGTTACTAATACTGATATTTACATCATTTCTAGATTTCCCATATGAAGAATGAAGAAGCATCCCTGAAAGATCAGTTAACTTTGGTAGAGAATTTGTGGGTAGAAGAACTAACGCTTCTTCAAGTGTCAGAAGATATTCTAAAGAATATGCTTCAAGAAATCACCTGACCTACCCAAAGTTATTTCCTATACCTGACTTTTTGTAGTATAATCCTACCTAATTATTTGATTATGAGTTTTATTTTGATCTTCTGTGGTTTGTAAAAATTCCAGCCCTTCAGAAGAATTTATTAAGTATTTACTATATTCCAGTCTCTTTGTTCAATGTTGAAAACACAAATATAAAAGCAAGATAGTCCCTGCCTTCTGGGAGGACATATTCAATGGAGAAATATTGCATATTCACATATAGGTGAACTCTTCAAAGTAAATATACATTCATTTGGGGAATGCAGGGAAATGGGCTCTAACAACTGGATGAATCAAGAAAAACGCCTTCGAAGAGGTAGCACTTGAGCAGACCTTTGAAGGGATTGAGGGACTCCAAAAAGTATCAGGAAAGAAGAGGTCTATTCTAAGCATAGTGAGAAGACTGAAGATGAGATTGAATACCACATTCAGCAAGATGATATGTGCAATATCAGGAATGGACAAGAAGAAGGTTGATTTGGCCAGAGGCTTGTGTAATGAACCTGGAAAAGTTAGTTGGTTGGTACTAGATTATGAAAGGTTTAAAGAAGCCTTATCTGTAGACAAACACTTATCTCTGGTTCTTTGCTGTGGCTTAAAAATATATACATACAATATACATCTATTATTAGCATAGCAAATATTTTACTATGTTAATTAATGACCCCAGTGATGTTATTTATTATACTAAATAAATTAATGTGTTGAACATATTTTAAAAATTTTATTGATTTATTCTTATTTTGTACAAATAATTTTTTATACATTACTAAAATATATTTGTTTAAGAGTAAACATAATTCCCCCTCCCCCCAAGAAAATATAGACCCGCATAAGTGATAAAGTAAAGGGGAGAGAAAAAAATTAAAATTAAAAAAATAATAATAATAGTTGTAGGTATGGCCAGGTGGCTCAGTGGACTGAGCACTGGCCCTGGAGTCGAGCACCTGAGCCCAAATCCAGCCCCAGACACCCACCAATCACCCAGCTGTGTGACCCCATGCAAGCCACCCCAACCCCATTGCCCTACAAAAACCAAAAAAATACCCAAAGTAAAATAATAATAATAGTAGGGGCAGCTGGGTGGCAGACAGATCACTGGCCCTTGAGCCAGGAGCACCCAGGTCCAAATCTGGTCTCAAGACACCCAACAATCACCCAGCTGTGTGGCCCCAGGCAGGCCACCCAGTCCCATTTGCCCTGCAACACCCCCCAGAAAAGAATAATAATAATAAAAATGTGTTTCAGTCTGTGTTCCAACACCACAAGCTCTGTCGTGGGTGGATCACATTCTTTAGGATAAGTCCATCACAAAAGTTACTTCCATATTTTTCCACTGTTGCCATTGCTGATTGCAGTTCCCTCCATTCATACTTCTCTACTACCATGAATTATATTTTCTCTCTCCTTTCACTCTGTCTCTGCTGTAGGGTAGTTGAGTGGCTCAGCAGGAAGATCCCCGGCCCTGAGGCCAAGAGGCCCTGAGCCTACATACCACCCCTTACCCAGCATCCACCCGGCCCTATGGTCCCGGACAGGCCATCCAATCCTAGTGCCTTGCAAGAAGTAAAAAAGAAAATGTGTTATATCTGACCATTCTCCTCCATTGGTCCATCCTCTCCTCCATCATTCACATACTCCCCCACCTCTTATTACAGATGTCTATACCCCATTGAGTATATATGCTGTTTCCTCTCCTAGCCACCTCTGATGAGGGCAAAGATTCCCTCATTCCTCCTTGCCTTCCCCCATTCCATATCATTGCAATAGCTCATTGTAATAAAGAAAAATCTTATTATATGAAATATCTTAGCCTATTCCTCCTCTCCTTTTTCTCCCATTACATTTCCCTTTTATCTATTGACTCCATTTTTATACCACAATATAGCTTCAAATTCAGCTTTCTCCTGTGCTTCATCTATAAAAGCTCCTTCTACCTGCTCTATTAAATGATAAGGTCCATTTGAGTATTATCAGTATCATTTTTCTATACAGGAATACATGTAGTCCATCATCATTAAGTCCCTCATATTTTCCTCTTCTCCTCCACTCTCTATGCTTTTCCTGAGTCCTGTATTTGAAGATCAAACCTACTGTTCAGCTCTGGCCATTCCAACAGGAACATTTGAAATTCCCCTGGTTCATTGAAAGTCGATTTTTTTCCTCTGGAAGAGGATGTTCAGTTTTGCTGGGTAGTTCATTCTTGGTTGCATTCTAAGCTATTTTGCCTTCCAGAATATTATATTCTAAGCCCTGTGAGCTTTTAATGTAGTTGCTGCTAAGTCCTGTGTGATCCTAACTGCAGCTACACAATATTTGAGTTGTGTCCTTCTGGCTGCTTGTAATATTTTCTCTTTGACTTGGGAGTTCTGGAACTTGATTATAATATTCCTAGGGGTTGGTTTTTTTTGGATCTCTTTCTCAGGGAGATCGGTGGATTCTCTCCATTTCTATTTTGCCCCCTGCTTCTAGGATATCAGGGCAATTTTCCTGTAATAATTGAAAATGATGTCAAGGCTCTTTTCCTGGTCATGACTTTCAGGTATTCCAATAATTTTTAAATGATCTTTCCTAAATCTGTTTTCCATATCAGTTTTTTCAATGAGATGTTTCACATTTTCTTCTAATTTTACATTCTTTTGGTTTTGAAGTATTGAGTCCTGATTTCTTGTAAAACCAGCAATCTCCCTCAGTTCTATTCTTTGTCTGAAGGATTTATTTTCCTCAGAGAGCTTTCTTATCTCCTTTTCCATCTGGCCAATTCTGTTTTTTAAAGCATTCTTCTCCTCAGTAACTTTTTGAACTGCTTTATCCACTTGACTTATGCTGGTTTTTAACATGTTATTTTCTTAAGAATTTTTTTTGGATCTCCTTGACTAAGCTGTTGACTTCATTTTCATGGTTTTCCTGCATCTCTCTCAGTTCTTTTCCCAATTTTTCCTCTATCTCCCTCACTTGATTTTCAAAGTCTTTTTTGAGCTCTGTCATAGCCTGAGCCCAATTTCTGTTTTTCTTGGAGTCTTTAGATGCAGAAGCTTGTACCTCCTCATCTTCAGATTGAACGTTTTGATCCTTCTTGGGATCACAGGCAAAGTATATCTCAATGGCGTTCCTCTTTTTTCTCTGTTTACTCATTTTCCCAGCCTGAGCCTGGTTTTGGGGTGCTTTCTGAACTTTTGGGACACCCCCACAAGGATCTCAGTGTGTGAGGCTCTGTCCTCCCTCCTGGTCTGTGAATGACCATAAGCGGCCCTCTCTGCCACAGGGCTGAGGTGGGGGGTCCTGCTGTTCTATTGAGGGGCCTAGACTGTGATCAAGATCTGAATTCAGAACTCCAGCATTCTGTTCCAGTGACAGAGGACAGAGTTCTGCAGTCTTTCTCTGCTCCCTCCTTAGGCTGAGTGTGCTTATGCCCGGGAGGCTCCTGCTTACCAGCTCTGCCTGCTTCTGGTTCCTGGATCTGGGCTGCCCTGGCCACGCTCCTCGCTGTTGTGTCCTGAGGGCTGGGCTTCACATGCTCGCTCTGGCAGAGGTCCCCCTGCTGTTCTCCCAAGTTGTGCCTATTACTTCCCGGGGTGTAGATCAGGAAAATCCCCCCGCCCCCCCCCCCCCCACCCCGCACACACTGTGAGCCATGGCTCCCAGGGCCCTGGGGCTGCCTCCAGGAGGCTGAATTTCTTTTGCTCTGGTGGGCCACCCCTTTGGTGGGCCACCCCTCCACCCCGTGGAGACAAGCCTTTCCGCTCTTTTCCAGGTTACCTTGGGTTGGAGAATTGCCTCACTGGATCCCTCTGTGGGTTCTGTCTCTCGAAAATGTAGTTAGAGTCCTTAGTTTATAAGTTTTGCTCCAGAGCAACTAAGAGGAGGTCCTCTCTTGTCGCCATCTTGGCTCTGCTCCTGTTGAATATATTTTGAGATAGCAAAGAACTAAAGCACTCTATAAACATACATCTACACACATCTACACACACACACACACACACACACATTCATAGACACAGAGAAAATTGGTCTTTCTGCCTCTAGAATAAGACTCAAACAAACAGTAACTACAATAATATTTTAACTTCCTTTATTCTTACTTTCAAAGAGAAGTCATCTTAATGTTCAAGATCACACAGATATTTTCTGTGACAGGAAGTATAGACTTTAAGCCTTGTGAATATGTAAGTTCTTAGCAGATAAGTTCTGTTATTTTCATTTTTATTTCTTAGTATCACTCATTACCAAATGGTATTTGTTAGGTGTGATTAACAAATGCTGAAGGTGGTATTCAAGACTGTAGGAATGGAAAATTTCAGTGCAGTTTTCTATGTTGAAAGAAAATATTACATTTGATCTTTTTTATTATTCTTGCAGACAGGATGCATGTCTACTTTTTTCAACAAGAACCCTTTTAATATGCTTTAAAAAAATCCCACTTGGAAGTAACTCAACAGTATGCCTGAGAGGTATTCACACAATACAGCAATATTTTTTCCTTCTTTTAACACAAAAGAATCATTTTTATTAGCCATTAAAACTGCAGTTTTAATAGTTGGCATGTTATACAATAAATTATCACTTTATGTTTTGCATTTCATCTATAGTTCTAAGATATACTCTCCAGCTGAATAAATGCTTAGTGATGATGGCAATAAACAAAAACTGTAAATAAAAACATGTAAATATTTTTCATTTTTTTACTGCCATCTGTAAGATGTATATATTTCTGACTCCATATATAATCCATTCTCTTTCTTGTGTTTATGGGTATGCTGGTGTGTGTGACTGTGTGTATATGTATACAAGTGTATTTAGACTAAAATTTTAATTTCCTTACTATATGAAGTTCCCAATGAGGAAACTCCATTACTATCTGCTCAGCTGTCTGGGGCACTAGAGGTTAAATGACTTGCTGATCTCACTCAGCTGCTATGTGTCTGAGACATGCCTAGAAATCATGGTTTCCTCACTCTCAGAACAGCTCTTTATTCCCTCCCTCCCATTGCCTCTATGCCTTTCCCATACAAATATGTGTAAGTATGTAGGGCTTAGATAATAGAGTTCAAACACTATACCATTTTAAAAATGTTTAAAACTGAGAGTAATGGAGGACAGAGACAAGATAGCAGCTCGAAGGCAGGAAATCATGGAAACTTGTTCCCCAAAAACTCCAAAAGCCATCTCTAGCTAAAACTTAGAGGAGCAGAACACACAGAAAGACTGAATGATACAATTTCCCAGTCTAAGATAACTTAGAAGTTACGCAGAAAAGGTCTGTTCCACTGAACCAGGGGTTGGAAAAAAGACTCCTGCAACATAGTGCAGCACAGTGCAGCATAGCCGTGCTGGATGCCTAGATCCATGGGGGCACCTGGGTCCATGGCAGAGGGGGATGTTTTCCAGACCTTCTGGTCCTGGGATCACCTGGAATAGCTTGAAGGGGTGGTGAGAGAACTTTGCTGCACCAGAGTGAGTGGGGAGTGAGTGCCAGCCCCAGAACATCTTTACGGTGAGAACCTGTAGCAGGAATCAGGGAAACCAGCCTGCACTTCCAGAGTGCAGCCCACAGACAGTAAGGGGGTTGGGAGAGAGTGCAGAGGTCTCTGCTCTCCCTGAGGCAGGACCTAGCTATTTACCCACACTCAAATCCAGGTTGCAGTTTAGGCTCAGAGTCTCTCATAAGACCTTGGAGGAATTAAGGTCCCTGTGGGGGGACCCATGCCCCTCCCCCCAAAGCCTTGGAAGTGTGGTAAATAGGCTGAGGAAATGAGCAAACAAAAGAAAAAGAAGAATCTGACAATAGAAAATTACTTTGGTCCCATGGAAGATTCAGAAGATGAAAAAATCCAAGCTTCTGTCCCCAAAACCTCCAAGGGAAATAGAAAATGGGCTCAGACTATCGATGAGCTCAAAAAAAAAAAAAGACTTTGAAAAGCAATTAAGGGAGGTAGAGGAAAAAGTGGGAGGAGAAATGAGAATGATGCAGATAAATCATGAGAACTAAGTCAGTAGCTTGGTGAAAGAAATACAAAAATATACTGAACAAAATAATATGTTAAAAACCAGTTTAGGCCAAATGGAAAAAGCAGCACAAAAGGCAAATGAGAAGAATGACTTAAAAAGCAGAACTGGCCAGCTGGAAAGGGAGAATGGAACTAAAGGAAGCTGATGACTTTGTGAGAAATCAGGTAGAAATAAAACTATGCCAAAAAAAATCCCCAAATTAGAAGAAAATGTGAAATATCTCATTGGAAAAACAACTGACCTTGAAAACAGATCCAAAAGAGATAATTTAAAAATTATTGGGTTACCTGAAAATCATGATCAGGAAAAGAGCCTAGACTTCATTTTTCAAGAAATAGTACAGCAAAATTTCCCTGAGATCCTAGAAGCAGAGGATAAAATAGAAATTGAGGGAATTCACCAATCACCTCCTGAAAGAGATCTCAAAGAAAAACTTCCAGGAATGTTATAGCTAAATTCCAATACTCCCAAGTCAAAGAGAAAATACTAAAAGCTTCCGGAAACAAACAATTCAACTACTTTGACTCTATAGTCAGGATTACATAGCATTTATATTAAGGACTCATAAGGTTTGGAATATGATATTCTAGAAGGCAAAAGATCTTTGTTTACATCTGTGCATCAACTACCCAGCAAAACTGAACATCCTCTTTCAGGGGAAAAGATGGATTTTTAATGAAACAAGGGTCTTTCAAACTTTCTTATTGAAACAATCAGAGCTGAACAGAAAGTTTGACTTCCAAGTACAGGACTTGGAACTATGGAGGGGGTGGAAGAGAAGGGCTAATTATGAGAAACTTAATGATGTTGAACTGTTTGTATTCCTGCATGGTAAAAAGATACTGATAACTCATATGACCTTTCTCATTTAAAAAGAGCAGTTTAGAAGGAGTATATATAGACAAGGCACAGGAAGGAGCTGAATATAATGGTATAATATAGTAAAAAGATGGAGTCAATGGGTGATAAAGGAGAGTACTGGGAGGAAGAAAAAGGAGAGGAAGAAGGGGCTAAGATATTTCACATATGAGTCAAGAAAAAGCTTTGGCAATGGAGAGGAGGTGAGGGAGAATGAGTGAGCCTTCATTATCATCAGAAATGACTCAGAGAGGAAATAACATACACATTTAATAGGGTATAGAAATCTATCTTACCCTAGAGAAAAATGAGAGGAAAGGGATAGGATGAGGGAAAACCGGGAGAAGGAAGAGTAGGATAGGTGATAGAAGAGAAGAAAGATCATGGGAGAGGGTACTCAGATACAACTCACTTTTGAACAGGGACAGGTTGAAAGGAGAGAGAGAATAGAATAAATGAGAGTGGGAAAGAATAGCGTAGAGGGAAATACAGCTTGTAATAGCAACTATGGGAAAAGTATTGAAGCAACTTCTTTGGGGGACTTATGATAAAGAAGGCAACTCATCCCAGAGACAGAGCCATTAGAATCTGAACACAGACTGAAGGACACCTTTTTTTCTCTCTCTCACTATTCTTGAGATTTCTCATCTTTTGGGGGAGGAACGGGGAGGTTTATGTTTACTCTCAACAGTAAGGTTATTGTAATAATATAAAAATGTTTAAAACCTAATAAATAATACTTTGAAATGCAAAATAAATGTTATAGGAAGTAATATATGTGAAACACTCCTTTTTTATATCCCTTACCTCCTAGTTACCTTGGTGTATATTGTGATGCAAGGATGAGAAGTACTGTTGTGAATAAGACAGGAGACTTGTTGAGGGGATCTGGTGCTAGGGTTAAGTGGGGCTTGCAATGAATTCTTTTATTTCTTCCATTGAAGGGAAGAGCTAGTGGTCTAACTGGAGTGATATAAGGAATAAGACGGAGAGTAGGACAATAGTTATGTATTCAAACTGAGGCCCTAAAAGTAGGGCAGTTCACCCCCTTCTACTTGTGGATTATATAACCCTGGAGCTGGGAATGACATTTCCTATCTTGGGCAGTCTAGCTATTCTCCTTCTTCACTCTTTCTTGCCCCTTCCACTCACTGCAGGGCTAACACTAACATGAAGTAGGATAGAGAAGGATGGTGAAGAGAAAAAGATCAACAATGTTACCAGTGAGCCTTGATTACATTGTTCTTTAGGCCAGTCCATTTGGTCTTACAAATGTCTGAGAACATACAATATGACACAGAGTCAACTCCCAGTAGGACTCCTTAGCTCATCTTGACTCTGGATCAGGGTTTATTTATTTTGTAAGAAGGGGTGGAAAGCCCCACTCAGGAGATTTTGACTGATTTTCTACTCTTTGCATTCAAGTCAGGAATATGTCAGTCAACTGGAAAACTAGACTTTGTAGCTTGCAAAGTGCCAGACATTAAAGATTCTAGATTGAGGAGAGTTTCAATAAAGGAGTCAAGGAGAGAGAGAGAGAGAGAGAGAGTACCTGATAGGAAACAGAGCCATAGTGAAGACATTAATGAACAAATGAAGAGAAGAAGGAAAAATCAGAGAGACCGTAGCACCTTGGTTCTGGAGCTAGTCTGGAAGTGGGGCAGGTGTAACCAACCAGCAGTTCATCTGGAAAAGACCTGGTTCCTCAATTTCTATCTGATATCACCTCAGACCATGTGTCTGTTACTGAGGGAAAAGTCATGGTGACCTGAGGCAATAGAGTCTAGGAGAGGCATTGGAGCATATACAGACATTTCATAGGGAGTACCTGTCTTCAGTCCACATGGTTAGAAGAAATCTTATCAAGTGGCTGCAATGATGAACTGATCTGATATTAGACAAAACTACACCTTCCAAAGGGCCCAGACTCTCACTTTCTTGAGCCATTTTCCCTGTGGCTCACACTCTTTGTTGGTGTGACTCCTTCACTGACAATGTTCAATGAGAGAAAATGTAAGGGGAGATGCTTTGGGCCTTTTCCTCTCTGAGGGTGACATAGGCCCTATGAAAAAACAGGCTTCTGTTCATTCACTTCTCTATTTGTTTAGATAAAGATTGCTTTTCAGTCTAAAAGGTCAAGAGAGCGAACAGATTCTGTTTTTAGGGAAGGTTTGTTAGTCAGAAAAATTAAAGGAATAGTGAATGAAGACACATATAAATAGATTGACAGACCCCACAGTCTGTCATTATTAATGTTCCAGACACTGTTGCTAAGGACATTGGGGGGTGGGGGTGAGGTTTACAGAGAAAGGTAAAAAAAGACCCTGGTCCTCAAGGAACAATTTCCTAACAATAATGGCATTGCCTTAGGGAGTACTGAGGTCTTTAAGCAAAACCTAGATGATTACTGGACAAGTATATTGGATTGGATATACTGGATAATACTGGAAAAAGGATTGCATCTTTTTTCAGATACAATTTGGACTAAGTGAAATTGCTGAAATACTATCATTTTGTAATTTAGCTCTGGTCCCTTGGTTTAGTCACTTCATCCCTGTGGGACTATTTTTCATCTGAAAAAATCAAAATGGAGTTAGTTGCCTTTTTATAGTAATTTTCAGATTTAAAAAATTTTATATTGAAGATTTTTGTCCGTATATTGCAATTACCTTAAAGCTCTCTTTCCATTAAATGCTTTTTGCAGGGGCGGCTAGGTGGTGCAGTGGATAGAGCACCGGCCCTGGAGTCAGGAGTACCTGGGTTCAGATCCGGCCTCAGACACTTGGTAATTGCCTAGCCGTGTGGCCTTGGGCAAGCCACTTAACCCCATTTGCCTTGCAAAAACCTAAAAAAAATGCTTTTTGTGACAAAGCAAAATAATTAAATTAAAACATCCTATGTTGGGACCACTGAAAAATACCCAATATTCTTTCTTGGTGGTCCTCTGCTTCTTTTCATGAAGGAGAATATATATATATATATATATATATATATATATATATATATATATATATTTCATTGTCTATTTTTCTAGAATCTTCACTAATTTTTCAGTTATTCAGGGTTTACCTTCCTTTTAAGTGTTATTTTATGTGACTGTACTATAAGAAATATATATGTATATATACATATATATGTATATATATATAATTCTCTTGGCTCTTGTTTATGTTTGCATTCATTCCTAGGTTTCTCTTAATTGCTCATATTTGTCATATCATACTGTACAATAATATTTTGCATGCTACAATTTTTCAGTTATTTCCTAAGGATATTTTGTTTCTGTCTTTGACTTCCTTAAGGGGAAGGAGTATACCCTTGATAGAAATTTCTGGGTCAAAGAGTATAGAGAATTTGGTAACTTTTTTTTAATAATTTCAAATTGACTTCTAGTTACTCTCAATTTTTGCAATTGTTGCCTATTTAATGAGTAAAGTCTTAACCTCAGAGGGGGTTTTGATATTCAATTCTTTTTTTTTTTTACTATTAGTGATCTGTAGCATGCTTATATCTGGAAATTAATTTGAAGATAGTTTTTTCATGCCCTTCTATAGGGGAATAACTTTTGATGTGATGCATTTGTGTTTTGGACAGCAGAATTTTTTTTTCAGTGAAAAGAGAGAGAATGAACTTATGATATCACTGATATACTGAACTTGCCAATGCAGAAACTGTTTCTACCAGTATTGATCAGCATCTTTTCTACAACTTACAGACTTATAAAGATGCTAATACTAAAAGGTTAGGTGATTTACCCAGGGCCATACAATCAGTAAGTGTCAGTAAGAAAGACAGTCTTTGCATCCAGAGAAAGAGCTGAGAAATAGAAATATGTATTGAATAATTTTTCATTAATATATGTGTATATTTGCTTAATGATAATCATCTCTAGTCTGGAAGGGTAGGGAAGAAAAAAAGAAAAAATCTACATGATGACTGTTGTATATTTGGAGGGAATAGTAAATTACATGTGGTAGATTTGCAGTTTTGTTTGTAATTATCTTTTTTATTGCAATGGGTTAAGGAAGTATTTGTTTTGTTCTGTGAATGGAAAATACATTTGTAATACAAAAAATATAAAAAGTGTGGAAGGTAAATCTTGAACCCAGGCTTTCCTAATTCCAAGGCCAGCTCTCTATCTACTATTCCATGTTGATTTTTCTTTATCACTAATATTTGATGTAAATATTTCCCTCATCCAAATATTTCTCTTCTAATCTTTTTCAATTTTATGTAAACTTATTTATTTTAATTTTTATAATTTTCTACATTAAGAATTATTCTCATAATCTTAGTTGAGAAAAGTACCTGATTCTAATTTTTTCGTGTGACTCACTTTATATATAGTTTAGAGTATCAGTATTTTTCATGAGTTCATATAAGAACTCTGTTTTATTCAATTTATGAGCATAATACTCTCTTGGGGATGCATGATAGAGGAACCCTTTCTGTTGGTTGTGAGGATTTGTTTTACTGACTACTGAGCTAGAATTCTGGGAATAGGAACAATCTCTATCAGACCTCTCATTTCTGCTAGCCACATAATGTAAGATGCCTTTATTCTACCAGCTGGTCTATGAGCACAGGACCTCCAAGGTAAGTCTCTCTTCACCATGGAACACTTGTCTAAAAAAGTCATTGATTGTACATATGAAAGATCAAATTCAGAGAACTGATAGGAGCAAATGATGAGTTAAAATTTAAGATCTTATTCTGAACAGCTGCAATTGCACTGGCATTCAAAGTTTCTGCTTTAGTTTTTTTTTTTAAACTTTATTTTTACTGTAGCAGTAATCTATATGTATTTGATTCCTTCTTTTGGTCATGTTGAAGTTGGGCTTTCAAGAACCTGTGGGAATTAGGGCTAGAGCCACTTGATAAATTATGAATTATTGTTGGGAAGCAATCACACTTTTCAAATAGCTAAATCCCTGGGGAAGGCACTAAGAGGGCAGGCCTAAGATGGGTTTGTACACAAGACTTGGAGCTCCATCTGGAGGCTTAATCCAACATAGCTGTGTTATCAGGTCCTATTGGTATATGTCCAAGCCAGCAGAAGTGAAGTGTAGCAGTGCAGTCTTGGAAAATCATCTAGTGGCTTGGGCAAATATTGCATCCCATCACTATTCAGCAGCTTTTTCTCAGCTCCCTTATCAGTAACAATTCTTTCTCTTGGCCTTCATATATTACTTTGTTTTTCACTTCTCTAATGCACTTTTTAAAAATTAATTATTGTGGATAGTGGATATCCCTCTGTAGGTGTCACCCTCCTTTTCAGCACCTTATTTTGATCTTCAGAATCTTCCTAAAACAAATAAAATGGAAGCAGTGCAATTGCCTGGCATAGCATTGGTAGACTGTCCAAGTTTCATAGCCAAACAACAATGAAGTCAGCACAGCTTCTTCTCTAAACCTTGATTTTGTAGACAGCCTAAAATTTCTCTCCCACACTTTCCTTTGGAACCTCACCAACACTGAGTTAGCTCTGGAAATGTGTGTGTCAACTTTATCATCTATGTGTATATTCCTGGACAGTATACTGCCAAGCATTCAAAATGTCTCCATTTGCTATAATAACTAAGGATTCCAAATATGAATGATGAGATGTTTGTGTGAGTTGTCAGACCAAAATTAGTACAAGTGGCAAAAAAAATCAATCCATATTCCATTGTGTCTCATTCAGGAGGAACTTTGTCAGTGAATAGCAATTCATAATGATTTTAGTTTTTAATGTCTTAAAGCATTTAACTAGTAGTATAACCCTTAGTTTAAGGATATACTTTATATATATTATTATAATATACATATTTTACCTAATATAATAGTATAAGTATAATCCTTAGGACAGCGGTACTAAAATTTGAATCTCACAAATGGTGAAAATTTGTGGAAGTAAAGGGTAAGAAGACTGAGAAGTTAAGAAGAGGCCAGATAATGAAGTGCTTTAAAAACCATACAAAGGATTTGATACTTGATCCTTGAGATAATAGGGAACCCAGTGGAGTTTATTTAGAAGGTGAGGATGACATGGTCAGAACTACACTTTATAAAATTCACATTGTCGGGGCGGCTAGGTGGTGGAGTGTATAGAGCACCGGCCCTGGAGTCAGGAGTACCTGAGTTCAAATCCGGCCTCAGACACTTAATAATTACCTAACTGTGTGGCCTTGGACAAGCCACTTAATCCCATTGCCTTGCAAAAAACTAAAAAATAAAAATTCACATTGTCAATGGAGTAGGAGATAAAAATTGGATAAGGAAGGGATTTGAGGCCAATTAGGGCTATTTCTATGGTCCTGATGAGAGGTGATGAGGGCCTGAACTTGTGTGGTGTGAGTTACCAAAATATTAAAACAAAAACTTTAAAGCAAAAATGTTCACAGACCCTGATCAAAAATCTTCTGAACTACTCCAAGTTATCTCTTTTATTTCAGTGTTAATTTAGGTGTTTTTTTTTTTTATAAGGCAAATGGGGTTAAGTGGCTTGCCCAAGGCCACACGGCTAGGTAATTATTAAATGTCTGAGACCGGATTTGAACCCAGGTACTCCTGACTCCAGGGCCGGTGCTTTATCCACTGCGCCACCTAGCTGCCCCCTTCAGTGTTAATTTAAAAAAAATATATAAGCCCATTGCTGACGAAACTCTCAGTTGTAGTAACATTTTCCAGAGCCTTTGAGAATGCAGCATGAACTGAGTAGAATGTGTGGAAGTTTTTTGATTAAAGCATTTACTCAATGTACACAATGAAAATAACATTATAGAGAAAAACAACTGGCTGACCCCTATCCTCTGCCTCCCCTGCTCTGACTACTGACATCCCTGGCTTCCTTTAAGTTCCCACTAAGATTCCACCTTCAACAGGAAGCCCTCCCCAGTCCCTCTTAATTCTAGTGCCTTTCACTTGTTCATTATTTCCTATTTATCTTCTATAAAGCTTGCTTTATATATATTTTGCATATTAACTAACCTATTAGATTGTAAATTCTTTGAGGGCAGGGCCTGTCTTTTACTTTATTTTGATTCCACAGCTTTTAGTACATTGATTGGAATATGGTAGACATTTAATAAATGTTTAATGATTGCTTTATTGATTGAAAGACTTTAGAGCTCTGTTAAATGATAAACCAGGGACCTGAAAGAATGAAGATGAAACATGTCCTGTACCTCCTAACAGAGAGATGATGAACTTAAAACAGAAAAACATATAATTTTTGGTGACATTAATATGGTAATTTGTTTGCTGAACTATGTAGGAATGTATGAGGACTTTTTAAAAATTTGCTTAATGGGAGTTAGTTAAAATACTTGAACCTTGAAAAATTCAAAGAAAATTATAATTAGGAGAAAAACCTAGAGTTATTCTAAGTTCTTAATTACACCAGTCTAGTACATATGCAGTTTCATGAAGTACAACTAGAAAGAAAGATGACTCCAAGAGGGTCAAAGTTTTCATTTTTTTAATATTTAAAAAATTTTAATTTATGGAATAAGAAAAGCTTTTTCTCATGTGCAACTTAGCAGCAGATAAGTGTTGCTATTATTCGAAACATGACAAGAAAGAGAACAAGATGGAAGATGATAATTGCTTAAAATTCTAAGCAACTCCTTCCTAATCAAACACTAATGACTCCACAGAGAGAATGACCCTATTAATCTATTGACATTAAAGTAGGATTATTTGCTATATTATTCCAGTGTCCAGAAAATGGTGAATTCCTTTCCTGTGATCTGCACATAACCCAGAAGCCTCTGGTTTCCCATTACTTCTGTCAATTCTAAATCTCTTCAGAATCGATCTTCGTCATTACATTTTCATTAGCATTGGGATTAGATGTTGGAATTTTGAAATTTTCTCTCCAAATTTTCAATTTGAAAAACACATTTATTTTTATTAAAATTCAGATTTCTGCCTTTGTATGGATCTTCTATGAGAATTATTGATAATGTTTTGTGTGTTGTGAATTCATCACACATTTCCTTTCTTTAGATTAGATGAGATCCATGATAATTGTCTATATTTTTAGCTTGAGTGAAATGGTTAAAAGAAAAATATAAATGGAAAGTGGGTAAAATAACTTTTCCCCTTTGAATTGAAACCAAAGTGAAGAATTGGATAATTTAAGACAGAGGCTAAAACTTAAAAAAAAAATCCAGCAATTCATAAACATGGTTTTAAAGCCTAGAGGTAGTAATTATTCTACTTTAATAATTAATTACTAATATGTTTTAATCACAGAGCATTATTTTGATCATTAAGAATTTATAATGTAAAGATTGTTTCAAGGTCAAATTTCAAATATTTATCATCATAGCATAATGTATGTAAATCTCTACTGAATTCAGTTTAAAATTTTGAAAAACTAAATCATTAATTTCAGCTCACATACTGAAAATTATTATTCTTTGCTATTCTTCAAGGTCACTAATTTAATCAAGCTTCAATTTAGAATGCAAAGTCATCAGGAAATCATTATATTTTGTTTTCTTACTCTGTAAAAAATACTACTCTAAAATTAATCACAGGGGCGGCTAGGTGGCGCAGTGGATAAAGCACCGGCCCTGAAGTCAGGAGTACCTGGGTTCAAATCCGGCCTCAGACATTTAATAATTACCTAGCCGTGTGGCCTTGGGCAAGCCACTTAACCCCATTGCCTTGCAAAAAAAAAAACCCTAAATAAAATTAATCACAGATCCTTTTTTTCCCCCTCTGAATCTCATTCATTTCCCCTTTAATTGACATCATTGCAGGCTTCCTTTTGGTTTGAGATTTCTGCATTGATTATTCCAATGAAGGATTCAGAATGGACTAGGAGCTAGAACTGAAATCTTACTCTGCTCTTTTTTTTTTTTTTTTTAGGATTTTGCAAGGCAAATGGGGTTAAGTGGCTTGCCCAAGGCCACACGGCTAGGTAATTATTAAATGTCTGAGGCCGGATTTGAACCCAGGTACTCCTGACTTCAGGGCCGGTGCTTTATCCACTGCGCCACCTAGCCGCCCTCTGCTCTTGTGGTCAGAGATACACAGGCACTGAAAACAAGGATATTACAAAATCGGAAATTTGGTGAATAAGGATGATAGAATAATAATTAAAAGTTCATTCCAGCTCTCTACCTCCACAAAGATCTAGAAAAATACAAAAGATTGAGTGCTGATTAAGAAATATAAGAAAGGGGTGGATTGGTTGCACAGTGGATAGAGCATCGCCCCTGGAGTCAGGAGTACCTGAGTTCAAATCCGGCCTCAGACACTTAATAATTACCTAGCCGTGTGGCCTTGGGCAAGCCACTTAACCCCATTGCCTTGCGAAAATCTAAAAAAAAAAAAAAAAGAAATCTAAGTAAAAAAATACCAGTCATCTTTCTACCACAGATCAACATAAGGAAATCATTGAGAGAGTTTGTGGTCCACTGTAGACAGGGTCTAGCCAGAGGAGATTCCGGATCACAGAGTTGAAGGAATAGATGCCAGTTGGCAGCCCTGTTGCTCATTCTAGATCCAATGAGGGATTGATGATGGGACCTATGATTAGGAGATGATTGCACAGGGTAAGAAGAAACACAAACAATGACTGTGTATCTCTGACCAAAGGAACAGAGTAGGATCTCAGTTCTAGCTCCTAGCCCATTCTGAATCCTTATTTAAATTAACCAGGGCAGAAATACCAGATTAAAGGGAAGTCTGCAGTTCTGTCATTTTGAACTCTTAGAACTTTATAGCTAACTTGGTAATAGCTGAGTTCAGCCTAAAACTTTAACCAGGATAAGCCCATAGATGTATTATTCAGACCCAAATTCAGGTCAGCAACTTTCAGAACTTTCACTGGGAAGGAAATAATCAGATGTTGCCCTGTATCATTTCATTTTGGGAGCATGAAAAACTTGCAGGTCACTCACCTGAGCTACCCTTGAGAACCCAGAATAGGGCCCTCAATACCCTAAGAAAACAGCAACAAGACCCAAGATGACACAAAACAATTTCTAACTAAGGTGGATGGATCATGAAGAATTTAAATTAAAAGGAAGAGAGGATAATAAAAATCCGTGATTGACTCTGAGTGAAGGAAACAATAGAGAGGAAAACAAGTAGAAGCAGATAGTTTCAAATATGGGTGAGTGAAAGCATCATGCAAAAATTCAATAATTTCATTAAGTATAATAACAGAAATAAGACAAGAGACCAAAATTTTTGGGATGCAGCCAAAGTAAAATTGTTATCAGTAAATAATTTTGTCAATAAAAGAAAGCAGATGAATGAAATAGATAGGAAAGTCAGATAAACTTATCCATAGATAAGTGACACAGTGGACTAAGCTCCTGGGACTGTCATCAAGAGGATCTGAGTTACATCAGCCTTTGACACTATGTATCTCTGGACAAGTAATTTAGTTTTTATTTGCCTTGGACTTGTTATTTGCAAAATGAGGGTAATGGAATCCACCTCCCAGGGTTGTTGTGAGAATCAAATAAGATAAAAATGCTTTGCAAAATTCAAAGCATTATATAAATTTCAGTTATTGAATAAATAGCATTTATGTCTTTTACAAAATCAAGACATTTCATTTAAAATAACTAGCAGAATTATAAAAATCTTAGGAGCCTTTTTTTCGCCACAACATACATAGGAACTATTTGAATACAACTACAAAGCTATACACACAAAATAAGATAGATTTAAATAATTGGATAAATTGCTTGTGTAGTCTGAACCTATAGAATAAAAAAGAAAATCTTACCTACATATAATCAAATTAACTTAGTTTAATCAAATAAAACTATCACAGGATTAATTTATGGAGCTAGAAAAAGAAAAAAATGCATTTGAAGGAGCAAAAGTCAAGAATCTCAAGTGAAACAATGAAAAAGCAAGAAGGAAGGGGGCTAACAGAACCAGATCTCAAACTTTACTAGAAAGTTGTAATTATCAAAATAATTTTAATTGAGAAATTGAGAAGTTGGTCAGTGAAACAAATGTAGTATACAATGCACAGAAGCAAATGATAACACTAGCCTAGTGTTTGATATAAACCAACTTGCCAGTTATTGAGGCAATTATGACCAAAATCTTACTCCACATACTATGATAAATTCCAAAAGGATATTTAACTTAGATATAAAATGTGGGATTATGAAGAAAATTAGAGGAACAAGGAAGAAATTATAAGTTAGATCTGTAAATAGGAGAATAATTCAAAACCAAAAATAGAGGATAACAGAAGGTAAAATTTGTAAAATTTAAAAGTTTTTACACAAATCAGTGAAGATAAAATTTGAAGAGAAGCATGTACAAGGAGAAAATGCTTGGCAATAAATTTCTCTGATAAAAGTCTCATTTCTAAGATATATATATATATATATATATATATATATATATATATATAGCTAAACTTTTATTTATTTATTTTTAGGTTTTTGCAAGGCAATGGGGTTAAGTGCCTTGCCCAAGGCCACACAGCTAGGTAATTATTAAGTGTCTGTGGTCAGATTTGAACTCAGGTACTCCTGACTCCAGGGTTGGTGCTCTATCCACTTTGCCACCTAGCTGCCTTGAGTCTAATTACTCTTAAATTAATACCTCTTACTATATTTTTCAGATCAGTTGTTTTGATTGTAGCTACTTAACAATTTTTTTTAATTTTTAAAAAACTTGTTCTAATATATCTTGTCTCAAAATCATTAAATTCTGATCGCATTATTCTATTTTTCAGGAAGTTTACTACTTGGGTAAGCTTTTCATCCTACTATCACAAGCTATTCTCTTTCCAATAAAACTTTAATTTCATTTTAAAATTTCTGGTCTTCTAACCATTTGTATTTAATGTAGCTGAGTGATTTTTTTCTCTGTGGCTCTGCTTCTATTTGTTATCACTTGTGATTATCTCTTGGTCCTCATAATCCAAACAATTTCTTTGTTCTATTGTTTGCTGTCTGACATATTTCTGATTATAGTTACTGACTAATATGAATACATCACCTTCATCCAAGACGAGGTTCTTCTGCCTCAGTTGATTGCTAAGGTATACTTGGTCCTCATCATTCTATAATCTAGATTATTCTGATGAGACTGGTATTATTGAGATAAGATTATTTGCCTAAATCCCTGACTTCTGTCTCAGTTTCCCTTTGGCATTTTATAGATGCTGGCCTCATTTCATTTTGTATTTTATTTCTTATACAACGCCTAATCATGGTGTTATTATACTTTCTGCTATAGCCCTGATAAGTCACAGTTGGACTTTGCTATCAGGCTTCCTTCAAGGTCCCTACTCCGCCCCCCCCCCCAAAAAAAAAGCCATCTAATGGGTTTAGAAAATCCTTTTTTCCCCCACAGTAGTTTCAAGTTCTGTGAGGAGTTCACATATTGATGTCTCTGTGCAGTGTCCAAAGTGTTTTTCAGTGAGGTCACAACTGGTATCTAGTTTTAAACTCTTATTACTGAAACTCTTGCTGACCTAGCTAATAGAGGATTCTGTGCAGAAAGGATCTTGTCTTTGAGTTTCCTCTTGTTCAAAAAAAAGTGAAAAGAGCCTCATTTTGCTGTTATTAGTATTTATTGTCCAACTCAGCTTATTTTAAATACTCATGACACTTTTTTACAAGATTGTGCAATTTTCTTATTTTCTTTTTTCAGTTACTTATCCTTGCTTCTGTTTTCTATATATGACTTTACAATTTATATTTGTTAATGAGTTAGTAGATACATTTGTATTAATCAATTAAGAAAGCTCTCACTTTTTTCTTCATTTATAAAAGCATTTATGTTTGTGTCTTTCAAATTTTAACCTGAAAAGATTCCACCATTCTTAGGGTGATTTCCCATGTAGAATTTTGGACCATAAGATCCTATCTGTTCTTTTTTTCAGAAATCTTTGAAATTCCCTTTGGCCACTGTGTGCGTGCGTGCATGCGTGTGTGTGTGTGTGTGTGTGTGTGTGTGTGTGTGTGTGTGTGTGTGTGTAATATTTGTAGAGTGCTGTACTTTTGGTTTCTCTGAGATTTTCTTTATGATTGATCTATCTGGAATTCTGTTCAGATATTTTCTGTGGCATATGTGGGAGAGTTTTGTTCCTCTAAAACAATGTTGTGGAACCCCCTTTTTTTTGCTTAGTGGCATCTAGATATGTATAACATCATTTGTCTGCTATGTTTAGTCAAATGTTCAATTAATTAACCCTTGAAAAGTTCCTAGATTTAGTACCTGCTCCTTTCATAAGTGCAACAATAGGGGCAATTTTGGAGTATCTGCAATGGAGAATACCATCTGTATCCAGAGAAAGAAAGATCAAAGACTATAACCTTTAAAAAAAATTATCATTTTATGTAATCTTGCTATCTCTTTTATTTTATTTTTTTCCTTAAGGATATGATTTCTTTCTCAACACATTTGATTTTAGATCTATGTGTGGCATGGAAACAAAGTAAAGACTAACAGATTGTCTTCTATAGGGGGGTGAGGGGAGGGAAGTGAGATTTGGGGAAAAATTGTAAAATTAAAAAATCAATCAATCAATCAATAAAAGAAAATGCTCTCTACAAGGTTAAAAAAAAATTCCTAGATTTATTTAATTTTGAGTGACTCCTGTGGTTACCATGGCAGCACCAGACCAAAGGACCCCAAGCTGGGGTAAATTAACTGTGTCTAAATGTTCATTTTTGATGTTCTCAAACTATAGGAATTCCAAACCAGAATAGGTCATATTTAGATAGCCAAAGCATTTATAAGTTTAGAAACATATGTAGGGTTGTTATTAGCTAAGTACAGAGGTACTGTTTAGCTGGGACATCCAGGCTTATTCATAGGGGAGTCTGACTTCTAATTTGAGGAACTAAGATCTCTGTTCTCTTATTCCTTGGTTTAGCAAAACTCCTGACATCCAGGAGACAATTTTTCTAATATTAATCTAGACTTTCCCCTGAAACAATGTTAGTATTCTGCACATATGAATTAGATAGGAGAGAGGTTGCTTATTCCAACACAAAAAGTAATGTTGTATCTGGAAGAATCACAACATGAATTAACAGAATGATTTTAAGTATGATTCAGTAGCTTAAAACTACAGTTACAATCTGCTGGAAGGCTGGTATTTAAGTTTATCAAAACATAGAACAGCTTGAAAGCTTCTAATTAGCTATGTTACATTTCACTTTGTTTGGCATTGTCTGATTGATTCTTGGCACCAAGTTGCCTGTGAAATGGCCATGCTGGATGGGTTTCTTTCTTGTGGCTTCTCTTACTTTTATGTTCACTCTTTCCTTGCTTCTGTTGCAGCAAATGAAACCCTTTTAATAAATGCTGCCACTACTTCAGACATTTTGAAACTCATAGTATTGTTTACATACAAAAAAATCGAGACAAGGCAGCCAGAATGTCTTTGTATAAATATTTTTTTTTTTTTTGGCAAGGAAATGGGGTTAAGTGACTTGCTTAGGGTTGCACAGCTAAGTAAGTATTACATGTCTGAATCCAGATTTGAACTTAGTCCTCCTGACTCCAAGGCCAGTGCTCTATCCACTGTACCACCTAACTGCCCCCTTGTTTAAATCTTACTACTTGAACCTGTGTTCTATATGGGGAATTGAAATGGAGTTGATATTATTTTTGGGGTATACCTCTCATTGTTTTTTCACCTCTTTTATCACCTGTAAAGCTTGTCTCAAGGCTGAGACTTATCTCTTTTATTAATGTATTCACTTGGTTCTCAGCCTTCTAGATTAATAGACAACAACATGAGTTGTTATATGACTGAGAGCAGTACCCTTCCCAATTCTAACTTCTCTATGTTACCCAAATTAATTAGTTAAATGCTTTAATAGTGAAAGTGAGAGAGGAACCCATCCCCACTTTTTTTTTTTTTTGGTTTTCGCAAGGCAAACTGGGTTAAGTGGCTTGCCTAAGGCCACACAGCTAGGTAATTATTAAATGCCTGAGACTGGATTCGAACCCAGGTACTCCTGACTTCAAGGCTGGTGCTTTATCCACTAATGCCACCTAGCCACCCCTCATCCCCACTTCTTAAGGTAATGATTTTATAATAAAGGTCAACAATAGAAGGTAGGATATCTGAGACTGATATTTCAGTGATTTTGAGTAAAAGTGTAGGAAAAAGGGATGATTATAAGCATCCATTGGATGGAAAGAGAGAAAAGTGTGTCCTATTTTCTTAGGAAATAATTGGAATTCAAATTATGATTCATTTCCCTGGTTGACTACATGGATCTATGTGAACTGAAATAAATAAGTAGGTAAAAATTTGAGCTTCTTCTATGTTGTTCTTGAACTTGGAAGGCCATGACAAAGGAAAAGTTGGAGAGAAACAATTTAATTCATCAAAAGATGGAGGAAAAAATAATAAGAGCTGCTCTTCTGGACCAATTAAAAACTTCTATAACAAATTGTGATAATTTTGAGAACCAATAACTATTGTATCTTAGAATTCATGATAGAGAATAGGAGACATAGTCTGAAATACATTATATACTTGGAGGGGGAATTTTATAGATTTCAGAGAAAGAATAGTTAGACATTTATATCCTGAAATTTTGCCTTGAGGGTGGCATAGTACATAGATCACTGATCCTGGTATCTGGAAGACCTGAGTTCAAATGTGATCTCAGACTCTTATTAACTGTGTGACCCTGGCAAGTCTTTTAATCAGAGGCAATCAGGGATTGCCTCCACCCCCCCAAAACTTGCAAAATTCTAAAAGTACAAATACAAATATTTACCATGAAGAAGAAAAGTTAGATCTTTTTCAAAAGACTTGTCATCCATTAACTCATTGATCAATGTGTATTATAAATTCATAAATAGAAGATAAAAATAAGGACAAGTAATTGCAGATAAATTTTTATATTTATCTGCAGTTACTTGTCCTTATTTTTATCTTCTTTTATCTTCTTTTATGAATGACCCAGACTTCTGTTAAAAATTCTAAGTTCTATGTAAGGAATGTAAAACTTAACGCTCAGAATAAGCCAATGATGAATTCTAAGAATGTCAGGAAAAGACTCTAACTTTTTTTTACAGGCAAGGGAAAGATCAAAGAAGGGATTATGGTGTTCAGGGTGGATAGGATGATAGTTTATGATAGAAGGAAGAATTACTTAACTTATTTTTACTCCTCTTTTCTCTATCAGGGATTATCTTCAATCTTGGAAGGATAGAGAAGAAAAAGTTAAAAGGGTATTGAAAGTTAAGATAAATGAAGCCATGATTTTATAGAACTTCACTCTACTTTCCATATGGCTGAATTACCAGTTCAGATGAACTATTTTTGTACAGAAATGAAAGAAGAAGAGAAGTGGATTAGGATATGAGAGAATATTTTTCTTTTTCAAAAAAGGAAATATAGTGGGGTCTATTAACTAACTTTAATTTCTAATAAAATTCTATAATGTAATTGCAACCCATTTGTCAGAGGCATAAATGCCCCATAAACTTTCTTGAATCATGGCCCTGAAAGTCCCCCAGTTACATCTGTGTCATGCCTCTGAAGTATATATAAAAACTCACCCTCCACTTGAAAGCAGATGTTATTTTGTGGAAAGTTGATAATATTACTGTAGTAAATTTTATTAAAAAGGATATAAAATAAATCATAGACTGACCAACTATGAGTCCCAAACAATTATAAAAATGCTTCATCTTCCAAGGATGAGGTATCTACTGGAAGTTTTTCTTGATTAACTGCTCTGTGATATGCAAATTGGGAAGGGAGAATTGTGAATGACATTCCTTTCTTTTTCTCCTTTTCTTCTTGCTTTCTGTTTTGATTTCCTAGGAGGCTCATTAAATCTGTAGTTTTTCGCTTTTTTTTTTTTTTTTTTTTTTTTTTTTTTTTTTTTTTTAGTTTTTGCAAGGAAATGGGGGTTAAATGGCTTGGCCAAGGCCACACAGCTAGGTATTTATTAAGTGTCTGAGGTCAGATTTGAACCCAGGTACTCCTGACTCCAGGGCCGGTGCTTTATCCACTGCGCCACCTAGCTGCCCCAGCGTTCATTTTTTAAATGAACTTTTGAGTTCCACATTTTTCTACCACCCTTCCTTCCCGTCCCCCTCCTCATTGCATCAAGTAATCTGATATATAGGTTGAACATGCTTTTGTTTTTTGTGCTTAAGTTTTTGTCCTTTATGCTTTCTTCAGCACTCTCAAGTTATCAATCTGACTATATTACTTCATAACCTCTAGCATGGAAACAGTTTACTTTCTCTGGTTAGTCAAATGAAAAAAAAAGAGGAGACAGTGAGAAATATCCCATAATTGACTACATATGTTAAAAGAGATGGTTTATGAGCATTTAGAAAAGAATAGAGGTGATCATTAAAAGCCACCATAGGTTCACCAACAACCAAGTAATGCCAGATTGACAGTGTTATCAGATCAAGTGACTTCCTTAAAGAAAGTATTCTTGTAATTTAGTAAAACATTTGTTGATGTGTATCATGCTACCTTTGTGGACTGGAGGGAGAGATATTGAATAGAAAATAATAAAATTAGGTATAATTAGAACTCATTGAATATCTATCTAGTCCAAAAGAACTGTCATTGATAGATCAGTTCAAACATGTCTATCTCAAGGATCTGTCCTAGGTCCTATTTCTGTTCCATATGGTAAACAGTGACATCTAACTAGAGCTAGCTGCTGCTTAACAGAGGTGCAGCACTGGGCTCCCTCCCTTTCTCCCTAAAAGTCCCTCTCAATCCTGAACTGTCACACAGCAGGAGACTGACCATATATAAGAGGATTCAGAATCATTTTCTTATAGAATTTGGCTCATTATATTAAGGGAAGCTTTGCTTAAAACCAGGTTTTGACTTATCTGGGGTTTTCTCAGAGTGTGTAGGGGTATAATAAGGTTTTTAATATGCTATGTGAATTCAGGTATCGGATGCACAGTTTGCATTTATTCGACATCTTATAAGTAATGTAATTCTCAGAGTGTGTTGACTGAAACTTAAGTTGCAGTACTTACTGCTGGGAGGTTGAGACATATTTAACATAAAATAGTGTATGGGACTGCTGAAGAGGCAGTATAACATTTCAGCTTGGTTCTAAACAGTTCCCCCCAAAGTCCACATCTTCTCATCAAGCAGTCGAGGAGATGAATTCCTTCCCTGACATTTGTATTCTCTCCAAAGCAGCAAATTCTAATATTGCCAGTCAACTCCAAACAGGGAACCTAGACCTCCATACCTCTTGAATTCACAAGATTGCATTCAAACCTGGCCATGCCCATCTTGACATCTACGTTTGGAAAGAAATGTAAAACAGAATAGGCAACTAGGGATCTGATATCTAATCTCAGATTTACAGTGGCACAATGTATCTGTTATCAACCATGTGCTTATGAATGCCTAGGAGTTGGGCTGAGGAAAAGAGTTGCCCTTTTGCCACTCCTCATTTAAAGTTTATTTAATATTTTATTTTTTCCCAGTTACATGTAAAAATAATTTTTTGATTTCCATCTTAAAACCTTGAGTTACAAATTCACTCCCTTCTTCCTCCCTAATTCCTCCACCTCCAGTAAGAAGGCAAATAATTCAATATAGACTATACATGTAATCATAGAAAACACTTCCATAATAGCTATGCTACACACACACACACACACACACACACACACACACACACACACATATTCAGACATCATCAGTTCATTCTCTGGGGAAGGATAGTATTTTTCATCATAAGTTCTTCAGAGTTGTCTTGGATCATTGTATTCCTGAGAAAAGCTAAATCATTCATAACTGATCATTTGCATCAGCTCATGTAAGTTTTTCCTGGTTTTTCCGGGAACATCTTGCTCATTATTTCTTAGAGCAGGATAGCATTCCATCATAATCACATACCACAATTTGTTCATCCATTCCCCAATTGATATGCATCCCCTCAATTTCCAATTCTTTGCCTCTTTAAAAAAAATTATTATAAAGGGTAGCCAGGTGGTGCAATGGATAGAGCGCCAGCCCTGGAGTCAGGAGTACCTGAGTTCAAATCTGTCCTTAGACATTTATTAATTACCTAGCTGTGTGACCTTGGGCAAGTCACTTAACCTCATTGCCTTGCACACCCCCCCCCCCAAGTTGTTATATATGTCCTTTTATATTTTTAAAAATCTCTTTTTTGACCTAGTGGTAATATCACTAGGTCAAAGAATATGCATAATTTTATAATCCTTTGGGCAAAAGAACCCATTCTTTCTTAGAACTCTTTATTCTGGATCTTGTGCTCCAAGATACCTGTAGATAAAATGAGTCTCTTTGATGTCTCTCTTCTCTGTTCAGTCTTCCCTTTGTTCCTCAAAGGTGTTTTGGAAATGCTTTGGAAGGAAATATTTCCTTCAGCCTCTTAAATACAGACACTCAGTATCTCTCCCTCTGGGTCTGAGATAGCTTCTTTCTTTAAAACAAATTCCTTAGTGATTAACCTATCATTCAAAATTCTGATTGATTCAAACAATGTTTTCAGCTTGTTACAGTATTAAATGTAAAGTTGGGGTGGCTAGTACTACCTTTTCATCAGTGTAAAGAAAAACTTTTTTTAAAACAACTTGAGCAATTGAAAGTAGGTCTAGACTGTCTCAGACAGTAGTAAACTTTGAATAGCTGGAGATTTAAGATAGAAACTGAATGACCACTTCTCAAGGTTATAGAATGTTTCCATTTCCAAAAAAGGGTTGGAGTAGAGAGCTTCTGAGACCACTTCTAGTTCTGAGATTTTGTGATTTTCTGAAGTCATTGTTGATTAAACTTGAATTTCTTCAATAGCTAAAGGAGAGTGTTTAATAAAAATTGTTTTAACAAATTTATTAAACATCAATTTATTGGGGTGGCTAGGTGACATAGTGGAAATGGGGTGGCTAGGTGGCATAGTGGATAAAGCACTGGCCCTGGAGTCAAGAGTACCTGGGTTCAAATCCGGTCTCAGACAGTTAATAATTACCTAGCTGTGTGGCCTTGGGCAAGCCACTTAACCCTGTTTGCCTTGCAAAAACCTAAAAAGAAAAAAAAATGAATTTATTATTGTTCATTATTATAATTTCATCCTCCTCCTCCTCCTCCTCCTCATCATCATCCTCATCCTCATCATTCTTGTCCTCATTCTCATCATCATTTTTGCCTAAATCTGTGGCCAGATTTAAAACTCCCAGAATGTAAATTTCCTCTATTAATATAGAGTAGTTGTTAACTGAAAGTCTTAGAGAGTTATTTGGGATCAGTGAAAGGTTCAATGAATAGGCATTATATCATGAAGATATAATGCAAGAGTGGCAAGATATAAACCCATGACATTTAGACTACAAGACTGATACTCTATTCATCTGCCTCACTATTAAAGTTCAATATAGAGACTACAATAGCTGTCTAAAAATGACAGTCACTACTGGACAATAATTGCACAGTAAAATTCTGACAAAACCTTTGAGTTGAGAGAAAATAATGTTCTATGACTATTTCTTTTTGCACTATCACAATAACATTACTTTGTCTCCTATTTGCTTTATAAATATTGACTAAATCCTCACAATATACTTATGAGGTACATAAACATTAGTACACGTTTTTATTAGTACACTTAGTTGGACTCCTGGTTTATATTTGTGTTGATCTACTACTAAACACTTTAAATTTACACATAACCTGTAGCAGTATGCATATCTGATTCCATTACCAAAATAATGTTATTGCCATTTAAGAATAGACCTGAATTCTTAGTTACTCTTATTACTTGACATTTGAAGTTTTTCTTTCCCCAAATATCCTTAGGCTATAAATTAACATTACTCAAAACATGCTTTTAAGAGTAGCAGATTCAAAGAAGGACAACATCTTGTTCTTTTTGAAACTGCATATAATTTTTACGTGGTATAACCTTAGAAGGAGAAATGCAACCTACTTAGTGTATCACAATGGTATTTAAAGAGGCTGTATATCTGAAAACTCCATCTCAAAGAAAGCAGGTATTTTGTTTCAAGTGATCAAAATGGCTTGTACTCTTCCTGAAGCTATTTTGACATCCAAATAATAGTCCTGGCATTTCTTTTAGAGTGTAAATCAATAACATTGACTTACTACATTCCTTCTTCTTCTTTTCTCTCCTTACTCTTTTATAACCTCAGATCAAATAGTAATAATTATTTTCAGCTTAAGCTTAGGTTTGGTATTTTGCCACTAACCTACAGATGAGCCCTGATATGAAACAATCTCTCATTACCTTGAGAGCTACCATTCAAGAATTTTCTCTATTCATGGTACAAATGCTGTAGTCTTTATCATGCAACTATGAATATTTTGGGGTTGTGTTTTTACTATGTTGGTGTCATTTAGATTTAATGGGGTTTAACTCTGATTTTTTTAGCAGAATTCAGTCCACCAAAAGTCTTACTGTCCATTTTGAAAAACAAAATCAGGCAGTGAAAGACTTTCCCTAAGTGGAAAAAAATGCTTGCCCTAAATAAATTTGGTCTTTGTTGTTCAGTGGTTTCAGTTATATCCAACCCTTTGTGAGTCAGAGTTTTCTTTGGGGTTGTCTTGGTAAATATATTGTAGTGGTTTGTCATTTCTTTTTCTAATTCATGTTACAGATGAGAAACTGAGGTGAACTGGGTTATCTGACTTGCCCAGGGTCATACAACTGTAAGTATCTGAGGCCACATTTGAACTTAGGAATATGAGTGTTCCTTTAGGCTTGGCACTCTACTGTATCACCAAGCTGCTCAGAAATTTGGTATGCTTATTAGCAATATTCAAGTCTTTTACTTGGTCAAACATAATAGTAACTCAATTATAAATTAAGATATGCAACATAATTTCTCCACAAAAATCTAAAGTATATTTTAAGTATCACTCTTATTTTGTAGATGTGGATACTAAGATTCAGAGAAGTCAAATGAAATTCCCAGAGTTACACAATAAATGTCAGAGCTGGGATTAGAACTTTACCATAGTTTTTCTAGACTTCAAGGTCAGGCGTTCTTTTTATAAAGTCTTGCAAGAACCTCCAAAATTTTTTCTTTGCTTCCAGATTTTCCTCTCCAATTAATGCTAAAGTATTCTTCAAGCTGATTCTAGACTTCAAGTTGAAAGGGACATTGAAAAGCATCTGGTTCAACCATGCTGTTTTTGAAGATTGAGAATCTGAGACTCGGGCAAGTGATTTCCTCAGATTGTATACATAGCAAAGGGCAGTGTTAGGGTTTGAACTCGAGACATTTGAGAATAAAGCCAGTAGTTCTAATCTGCATCTTTACTTTCCTCTGTCTGTATATGACCATGTCACTCTCCTGTTCAGACGTCTTCAGTAGTTCCCTATTACATAAAAGGTAAAATACATACTCCCCAGTCAGATAAAGACTTTCACATTTTCAGGACTCTTTCCTCATATGAAAAATTATAGGGTTCTACTCTAAGCCACCCTCTCTGATTTATTCTCTCAGCTCCCTCTAGATCTCGAATTCTATGATTTTAAATTATTAGAAAAATGCAAACAGAATGGAGCAGTGGCATGGTATATATAGCAAAGCAGGAAGATCAGGGAGAGTCATTCTCCTTCTTTAATTTTATATTTCTCCATCCATAAAGCTGAGTTGATAAAACTTTCACACACTGACTCACAAGATTGTGGTTAGGAATAAGTTTGGAAAACCTTAAAATAATTTGAGTTATTATTGTCATTACTATTAATCTAAATCTAAAATTATCAAACTTTATCTGAATAAAGAATAAAAAGAATAAAAAAGAATAAAATTTTATTCAGATAAAGTTTGATAATTTTCTGGTTAGAGAAGAACTTGGAAAGCTTTAAAATAATATAACAATATAATGTGAGTTATTATTATTGTTTAATAACCTAAATCTGTATGTTTATTTTTATCTTATATTTATCAGGTGTTTGATAGTTTGGTGATTAGGAAAGGGCTTGGAAAACTTTAAAATATATAATAAAATAATGTGGGTTATTATCGTTATTAATAATCTAAATCTATATTTATGTTTATATTCACAAGAGTTTGATAGCTTTAAGAGCATTTTCACATGTCTATAGTAAATTGACCTCTGAGGTTTCTGCCAGCTGTGTTTCCATGAAATAAGGGCCTACATTATCTCATTGACTCTGTGATGTTAAAAGGACAAGAATTTGACTACTAGTCCAGTGTTCTTTTCTTGACCAATGTTGTCAAGAAGGAACAAGAGATGAGAGGACTCAAGCTGAACAATAGTAAGGGAATCTTGGAGATGACTTATAGGAATTTAAATTAGTGAAATAGGTTAGACGGTGACTTTTAGGAGGAGAGATTTGGGAGAAATTGAAAAAAAATTGAAGAAAAAAATTCTCCATGCTTAGATACTAGTCCAGGTTCTTCTAGGTTAATAAGAAAAGAAATATCAAGTAAAATGAGAAAGATATAACAAAAGAATAAATGACCATAAAGGAGAACTAAGGAGTAGAATTTGAGAAGATAGACTACAGATAGGCAAGGAGAAGGTAGTTGGCTAGGCATGGAAAGAAAAGAAAGGCTATATGGTAAAATATTTTTTTTTTCAGTTATTTTTAGTCTTATCTGAATCTTTGTGACTTTACTTGGGGTTTTCTTGACAAAGATACTGGGGTGGTTTGCCATTACCTTCTCTAGTTCATTGTACAGATGAGAAAATCAAGGAAAACAGGGTCGAGTGACTTATCCATTACACCCAGTAAAGGTAAATTATTTTGTGGTTCTAAAAACTTTTACCTTTTAAAAAATAATGTGTATGTAAGGGGCAGCTGGGTGGTATAGTGGATAAAGCACCGGCCCTGGAGTCAGGAGTACCTGGGTTCAAATCCGGTCTCAGACACTTAATAATTACCTAGCTGTGTGGCCTTGGGCAAGCCACTTAACCCTGTTTACCTTGCAAAAAAAATGTGTATGTAAAACATCTTCAGTATATACTTAGGGTAGAGATATAAACAGTTCAATGCAATTTTAAGAAATAAAGATGAAAATCCCAACCAAGCAAGGAAATTGTACAGTGACTTTTATCAAGCATAACAATATTCATATTTGTATTTGAAGTATAAGCTGGTCTTTTCCTGGAGGTGTAGGTGAAGAGTATTGAAGAGTACCTTTTTATCTTCCTAAATGTTAGGTAAGATGAAAGATTTCTGAAGGAAAGCAAAGGACAAAAGAAAAGAAAGGGACAAAAGAGTACTCTGAGGAAGGAGGAGAGACTTGAACTATGTGTATGATAAAGAAGAGTGTGACACGGAGGAGAAAGAGAAGGAACCTGCATAATCAATCAATCATCATTTATTAAAGTACCTATTATGCCCCAGACACTCCAGAGATATAAAAAGAGGCAAAAGACAGTCCCTGTCCTCAAAGAGTCTATAATCTAATGGGGAAGACAACGTGTCAACAAATATATATGAAGAAACTTATCTATAGGATATATAGGAAATAATTAACAGAGGGAAGACACTAGAATTAAAAGAGAATGGGGAGATTTAATTCCATTAAAAGAGGGAATTTACGTAGGCGCGGCTAGGTGGCGTAGTGGATAAAGCACCGGCCTTGGAGTCAGGAGTACCTGGGTTCAAATCTGGTCTCAGACACTTAATAATTACCTAGCTGTGTGGCCTTGGGCAAGCCACTTAACCCCATTTGCCTTGCAAAAAAACCTAAAAAAAAAAAAAGATGGAATTTTATTAGAGTCTTAAAGGAATCATTAGTCAGAGGTGAAAAGAGAGAGCATTTCAGACATGGGGGAAAGACAGAGAAAATGCTCAGACCTAAGAGATGAGGTTTTTAAATTTTTTTTCCTTTTTCATGGGACAGCTCAGTGTCACTGATCAAATTGGAGTTTAAAAGCAAATTTGAGGTTCTTTCTGGAGAGAGTGCTACATGCTCTGAGGAGGAAGTTGTTTTCCCCTGAGGAATTGTACAGTGGAACCATTGAAATCATTAGAAGAGAGAGCATCCACGGGGGACAAAGGAAAAAGAATATCAAGAGCA
Organism: Macrotis lagotis; assembly: GCF_037893015.1. NCBI lineage: Eukaryota > Metazoa > Chordata > Mammalia > Peramelemorphia > Peramelidae > Macrotis > Macrotis lagotis. The sequence goes on from NC_133658.1 coordinate 503,726,868, forward strand.
GGTGACTCCCTGCGCAGGGTAACTTGAAGGCTTTATTAAGCTCTTACTATGTACTTGGGAATGTGCTAAGTTCTGGGAATATAAATAAAAGCAACAAGGCAGAATTTCCATTTTATGGGAAGAACCCAGGCCCACCATGTCTTCATTTGTCTCTTACTTCTTCAAATTTTCTTCACTATGCCTTTTTTTCCCCACCCATCAGTATTTTTATGTGTCATTTCTCCTCATAAAATGTAAGCACCTTGAGTATAGGGACTGCATTTCTTTTGTTGCATTTGTAGTCCCAGAATTTAGCACAGTAAGCACTTAAAATATATTGAATTAACCAATATGATTTCTTTTTTAGACAGGATTACTGAACTTTTAGATGAGAGGATGTTGTATTTATCTTGTTTTTAGCCAAGTTTTTGAGAAAGTGTCTCTTACTATTCTTATGAAGAAAATGGACAGATATTGAATAGATGGATGGATTCAGATGGATTCAGAATGGCTTAAATGGCTGAACTCCCTTTGGCAGGAAGGGACCAGTGCAGTCTTCCAGGGATCTGTTCTTGGTCTTGTACGGTTTAACATTTTTATTAGTAACATATAATGGAACACACTTATCAGACTCACAGATGACACAAACATGGTGTGAATACCTAACACATTGGTTGATAGTCAGAATCCAAAAGAATCTTGACAAAAGAATCTGAATTGTCTATTATGAAAGGAAATAGGGATAAATGAGAAGTCTTTCATGTGAACCAAAAAAATATAACTATCCCAAATACCAGATTGAGGAGAGGAGCACAGATAGTATTTGTTTTGAAAAAAAAAATGGGGTTTTGGTGAACTGCAAACTCAATGTGGGTCAGCAGTGTGATGTGGCAGTCAAAATAGCTATTGGAATATTGGGCTGCATTCAGAGGGACATGGCTTTTGGGGATCAGAAAGTGACAGTCCTATTACAAATTGTCCTCCTCAGCCCTTATGTGGATTACACCAACAAAATGAATGCATTTCTTAATATTTAATGAAAAAAATATACTCTAATTTGACAGTAATTTATTTGATACATAATCTCGCCTTTTGCACCTTACTACATGTGAATAAACCAAAAACCAAGTAAAATAAAAGCAAAGTTGGGGAAAAAAGATTATGTTTTTTATTTTTTTTATTTTAAAAATATTTTTCCAACACCATGCAACAATAGTTTTCACTGATCATTTTTTGCAAGGTTTTGAATTTTACATTTTCCTTCCAACCTCTTTATATCACAACCTCTTATATTGGTTTGCAAAGAGTTGTTGCTATTTTTCTATTTTTCTTCATTGTTGGCTTATCAAAAATAATGAATGATAGCTAGCATTTATAAAGTTTTTTTATTTTCATTATCTGATTTGTTCCTCACAATAACATTATAAAGATGTACTATTGTTTACAGGATCCAGTGATATTGGGCCTCCTTCCTTGACATTTCATCTCCTGATTCTGTGCATTTTCACTGACTAGATAGTCTCATACCTGGCATTCCCTTCATCTTCACTACAGTCTACTAGCTTTCCTCACTTCCTTCAAGTCTCAGGTAAAATTTTACTTTCTGCAAGAAGTCTTTTCTGTTCCCTTAATATGTATGCCTTTTTTTTCCCTGAAATTATCCCTAATTTATCTTCTAAGTATCTTGTTTGCATATAGTTGTTTACATATTATCTCCTCTTTTAGATTGTAAGCTCCTTGAGGATAGAGATGGTTTTTCCCTTTCTTTTTATTCCCAGTGCTAAGTATATTACCATTGACACATCATAGGTATTAAATAATTTTTTGTTGTAACATGAAACTTGAATTATCACAAAAGCTTAAAGCTCATATACAGTGTATTTTTAGGTTGTAAAAACAGGTTTGTATTTATGTGGATTTACATTTTTGATATTTGTAATTTGGTTTTCTTTCTTAAATATAAAATTAGCTACAGGTCTGTCCACTTTATTTTCTAATTTATTAATTCAGTGTTGTTTTTGGTTTACCTTTTGTTAATTTCCTCTTTCATTTTCAGAATTTCTATTTTGGTGTTTAATTAAGCTTTCAAATTTGCTGTTTTCTATTTTTAAACTTTCATATGTGATTTATTGATCTGCTTTTTTTTTCACTGACTAAATTGTTTAGTCATATTGTATTTTCCTATGGGCAGTGCTTTGGTTGCATCCCTAAAACTTATGCAAAAATGTTGCTTCATTTATATCATTATCTTTAATGAAAATATTGAATGTGTCTATGTTTTATTATTTCACCCACCAACATTTGTTGCAATCTTCTGCTCCCTTGTCCCTCTACTTAGATAGAGTTCAGTCACCGACTTCTAATCTTTTCTTTTAACTTTTTCCTCATAATTCAACTTTAATTATATTTTATTTTATTTAAGACTTACCCTCTTATAATCTACTTTCCACCTATTTCCTTTTCCTCATTTTTCCCTGTCAGTGAAATTCTATACCCAACTCTGTGTGTGTGTGTGTGTGTGTGTGTTTGTGTGTGTGTATTTTACCCTCTTTTGACCAGTTCAGATGAAAGTGAACCAGTTCAAATGTCTCCCACTCCTTTTGCCCTTCATTCCTTGTTTATATAATCTTCTATTACATTATTTTTTTGAGAATTTCTCCCACCCTTTCTCTCATTTTTCTCCATAGCGTATTACTTTTACCCTCCCTTTCCTTTTTACTATAGTCATGAAAGCATTAAAAAAACCACACTCTTGAACCCACTGTCTTATTAGATTTATTCTATGACCTCCAATGTTGATAGGGTTCTGTGGGTACACATTTATTTATCCTTTATAATCCCTTATACTTGCTTATTTACTCTTTTTTTTCCTCATTTACTACTGTTTTCTGTGCTTCAAATGTGAAATTTCTATGCAAGACCAGGACTTGGAAGTTCTTGACTGTGACTCCACAGTACTTGAATTCTTTCTTTTGCCTGCTTGCAAAATTTTTTTTCTTTGATCTGGAAGCTCTGGATCTTGGATATAACATACCTGAGATTTTCATTTGGGAATTTCTTTCAGGAGATAACAGGTGAATTCTTTCTTTTTTTTTTTTACTTTTTTCTCTATTTCTAAGAGACTTGTGTAGTTTTATTTTGTGATTTCTTAAAAAATGATGTATAGGCTCTCTTTTGGTGATAATTTTCATTGTCCAATGATTCTTAAATGATGTCTTTGTGATCTATTTTCCAGTTCACTTGCTTTTTTCACTTGATTTCTGTTTTGCTATGCACATACAGGTATGTAGCATCATAACATGTATGTTGTACTATACATGTAAATATGTTTTACTATGTATCTTTTTACTATATGATTTATTATATGTTTTACTATATATCATGTATATTCTTTTTTCAGTATTTTGAATTTGTTTTAAGGTTTCTTTTTTGTTTGATGTATTATGAACTATTTAGTCCATTCTATTTTGATATACTATCTAATATCATTCTCTTGACACACCCAGAAGTTGTTGCTATTATTATACTCACTTTACAGATGAGGAAACTGAGGCAAATAGAGGTTAAATGACTTACTTAGTGATCACGCAGGTAGAAAATGTGAGCCACATTTGAATATGGTTCTTTCTAAATCCAGGTTTAATCCTCTCCATCCTCGGTATCGTGCAACTGCTTCTGAAGTAGTCTATCATCTGATTATTTAGGATCATGGGATTTACCTAAATTATCATCTAATGATTTAGAACTATGATTTCAGAGATTTTCTATTCAATCCTTCCATTTTATAGATAAGGAAATTGAAGTTCAAAGAAAGAAAATTAATTTCACAATGTTGCACAGATGGAAAATTGCAGAACTTGGAATTGAACTTAGTTTCTTGGGTCACAGAGCTTGGGCTCTTTTCACATAACCACACTGCCTCTCATTTGGTATAAACTCTCCAGCCATTTTCATCAAACTGTTTCTCATCTGTATCCCCTCTAATTTAATCTTTCATGATTAAGAGGAGTGAACAGATGTTTTTGGAAATTTAATTCAACAAATATTTATTTTTCTTCTGAGTTTCAAATTGAATAAGGCACACTTCCTCCCTCAAGGAATTTAAAATTTAGTAAAATATGTATTTATATTTTATATATTATAGAAATACCTAATTTTCTAATACTGTTTAATTATTGAGGTACACTTATGACCGCCTCATGGATCAGATTTGACCCTTGACTTAATTTTTCTGGTCTTATGTGGGGAAAATATAGTGATTTAATTTATGTACAGAGTACCTTACATGTATTTATTCCATTTGATACTTACATTAACCCCATGAAGTTGGTTGTGTAAGTGTTCTTTCAAATTTTGAAACTGGGTAAATTGAGACTCAGACTCTAAGTCACTCATCCAAGGTCTTTATTCCTACTATGCTTCAGATCGTTAGATATCTGTAAATGGCAATCTTATCTTATGACCACCAGATGGAGATGTCGCTCCACAAAATCAGCACCTGCTTTCCAGAGAAGCTTAGGATTCCTTTCTACTTTTCTATTAAAAATGAAAGGAGAGGATTTCTAGATTGTTTGTATTTAGGTAGAAATTAACACAATATGACAAATTTTGGTAGTTAAAAAGTCTAAAAGGTTGCATTTTCTCATCCCTAGTTCCATCTCCTCCCCAAGAGAACAGTATTAATAGTTGTTTTTCAGTATTTTGATAAGCATTTATGTTCCCCTTACATTCCCTTATATTCTCTTGCCTCACTCAGTCTCTTAACTTCTCCTTTTTTTCTTTTCATTATTTTCTTTTCTCACTCCCCTCTTTCCTCCTCTGCTTTTTGTGTTCCTTAACTAGCTATGATATTAAAATTGGCAAATACATTTATAATTTATTCTATTTATTGAATAGTTTTTGTTGTACTCTGACCTCAGAAGTGAAAGCTCAAATTGATGGAATCAAAAGAGTTCAAATCCTGACTCTTTTAATTTACTTGATATGTAATGATCAAAGTCACTTAATCTCCCTATGCCTCAGTTGACTCATTCATAAATTGGGGATAATAATATTGCTCTTTCTATCTTAGGCTATTATGGAGAGTAACTGAGGAAATACATTCAAAAGCCTCTGCAATAAATTACATAATAAAAATAAGAAATATTTACACTCTGTTTTGTTAAAGTGCAACAACAACAATCCTGTGAGGAATGCTATTCAGTAAATATTTATTGAACCCATACTTCATGTAAGTATTTATATCACTATTTTATAGATGTTGAAATGGAGGTACAGAGAAATTAAATGATCCATTCAAGGTCACAAGCTAAGAAGTAGTATAGAGGGACCTTGACCCCAAATTTGTTGAACTGTAATTTCATAGTGCTTTTGGCTATAACAGATGGCCTTTCCACAGAATTTAAAACATGAATAATAATTTTCTAATTCACTCTTCAAATGTCCTCCATGGAAAACAAAACCAAATTAGGTGATTTTTGTAGAAATGTGGTTATTATTATTATTATTATTATTATTACTATTATTATTGAGGGAGTATTGATTTGTGAGTGAATTGCTCTCCATAGAATAAAATTTGGCCCAGAGCCTTAGTTAGGATAGAATGCCTAGGGTCATTGTTGCAATAACACTTTTTTTTTAGGGAATTCTCCTTCCCCTTACCTCTCCCCTCCAACAAACTAAAGCCCCTTTTCACATTTCCTTCCCAGTATCAGTCAGACCTTCAGTTCAGAAAACTCATTGATTTAGGCTGCAATTCTTTCCCTTAGCAGCTATATATAGTGACTTCCCTACCCTTAATCCCCATTCTTCACCCTTTCCTTGCATGAGGTGCTAAAATTCCTAGATATGGCTCTTTTTTTAAAAAATTCTTGAAGTACTTTCTCTTATTTAATAAAAGACCTTGGGGATAAAGATTAGTTTTCTTTAATTAAATATAGTTCTTAATACCCATCACTGAAATGAATTGATGAACTCATCATTGAAGATATTCTCTCTAACATCTCAATCTATTCATTCTGGCATACCCTAGGTAACTTGTTCATGTCCTTCTAAAAAGGGGGGAAGGATTCCTTGATGTCTTCTGACATTGAGAAGATATCAATGGAAAACACTGATCATCTGCCACTCAACTCTTGCTCAGTCCTTTTTTCTCCCCACCATACACTTCTTTGTGACATTATTTATATTACTTTTCCTTTGTTATACCCTGTATGTTTTATGTTACAACTTACTCAAACCCACCATCTACTTTTCTATTGCTCTCTGGAGGATACTTAGTTTAAAATCTAGAGATTTTGTGTTTCATGTCTTAAAACCATACAACAGTGCAGGAATAATATTGGTGTTTAAAAGATGAGAATTTCAGGGAGAGGTTTATTAAACAAAATCTGAAATTTCCCAAAAGCAATCCAGCCTGATTTGCTCTCCAGTTTTGGTTTAACTCAGTAAATTTTTAGCTTAATTAAAAATGATATATGTGTCAAATAAACATTTTCAGCTATTACAGTGCAGGTATAGTGAAGTCTAGGGAGAAAGATTAACTGACATCATAAGGTCTCTTAAGTAGTCATTAATGGCGAAGATAATTTATGTCTTTTTTATGTACTGAATGTAGGAGAGTTAGTGAAACAGTTTTAACTCTAATATTTATACTCTGAAAAGTTGTGATATACAATTAAGAGTTCTGGAATTGAAGATGGAGAGATTGGGTTCAAATTCTAGCTCTCCTACTTATTTAATCTGTGTTAAACCTTAACTTTGAGCAAATATGAAACATTATTAAATGTATGGTTTATGAGAATTTAGAAGGTGCATTGATAGTCATTAAAAGACAATTACAGGGGCGGCTAGGTTGTGCAGTGGGTGAAGCACTGGCCCTGGAGTCAGGAGTACCTGGGTTCAAATCCAGTCTCAGACACTTAATGATTACCTAGCTGTGTGGCCTTGGGCAAGCCACTTAACCCCATTGCCTTGCAAAAAAAATACTAAAAAAAAAGACAATTACAAGGGAAGGCTAGGTGGCACGGTGAATAGAGCACCGGCCTTGGAGTCAGGAGTACCTGGGTTCAAATCCAACCTCAGACCTTCAAATCCAACCTTCAAATCCAACCTAGCCGTGTGGCCTTGGGCAAACCACTTATAACCTCATTGCCTTGAAAAATCTATAAAAACAAAACAAAACCCAAAAGCCAATTACAGCTTCACAAGAAAAAGCTATACCAGGTTGTTTCCTTTTTTGACAACATTGTTGCACTAGTAGTTTAAGCAAAGGCTGTAGACAAAGAATACTTTAATCTCAGCTAAAGCATTTGACAAAACCTTGCTTGAAGACAAAATAGAGAGATGTGGACTCAGTGACAAATTGGGTAAATTTGCATCTGATTAAATGAATGGATCCCATAAGAATAGTCATAGTCCTTGTCAACTTCATAGAAGCTTCTAGTTGAGGGATCATTAACAAATGCGTATTACTCAAAGAAAATGTACAAAAGAATACATTTTAGATATTGCAGTAGCTATTGGTGTGGGGCAGTCAAGCATTTTAAGAATAGTTCAAGCCCTCAAAGAATCTCTATCAATCACATCAAAGAAATTAATGGAAAATGCAGTTGAAGAAAAAAAATAGCTCTAAGAACTGGCAAGCTATTTCTGCAAAGGTGATGTTAGTCCTTTCTTCTCAAAGAAAATCATGTCATCAAGGAAGTGATGCCATGGCAAGCACATGAATTGGAGTTGAGCGGGGGGCGGGGGGGACTGTGCTAGGTCAACAGCCTTACTTTCTCCTCCAGAGTCATCTGGGTGCAGTGGCCAGATATGAATCAGGAATGACTGGAGATAGCCCCAGATGTAAGGAAATCAGGGTTAAGTGAGTTGTCCATGGTTATACAGTTAGGGTCAAGTGTCTGAGGTCAAATTCGAATTTCTGTCTTCCTGACTCCAAGTCCAGTTCTATCCATTGTGGCAGTTAGTTGGGGCAGTGGATAGAGCAACAGCCCCAGAGTCAGTAGGACCTGAATTCAAATATGACCTCAGACACTTGATACTTACTAGCTGAATGACCTTGGACAACTCACTTAACACCATTGGCTCACCTCCCCCCCCCCCAAAAAAAAAACCCACACCAAAATCTGGACTAAGAACTAGACTTAGAAAGTCTTACATCCAAGGAACTTGTGGTACTTGGCAAAGATTGCTGCACAACAGTAAAATTAATCACATAAAATCAACAAAGAACTTCAGAGGCATTTGAAACTGGAGAGTCTGATGGGGATTCCTCTAGACTTTTTGAAGTGTGAAGAACAAGTCTAGGATTTTTTTTAAAGAAGCTCATCATTATTGAAAATGGGAAAAAAGGAATATCATTGGCAAGACAATACTAAGACTGTCACATTGAAGACTAAAAAAGAACTTTTTTACCACCTTTTTTCTTTTCTTCATTCAAGGATATATCAAAATTGTTACCAGAAGAAATTCATAGTGAGTTTATATGATTTGGGCATTTTCATGAGACTGTAATATATTTATGCCAAAAATGTTTTGTGATTTATTTTCTTCTTGTGAACATAGAAGTCTTGTCTCTATTTGAAGGAATGATAAAATCTGATAAATGTATCAGCATACTAGGAATGAACATTTTCTCTGGAGTTACAGGTATTCTTTATTGGAAATGGAAGATTGCAACATAACTGATAGAATCAAGCCAGTGATAAAGAAAGGTTAAGAAATGTTTCCAAGAGTTGAATATATACATGCTTCAATGGACTAGATACTCACCTGATTTAACTCTGTTGAAAAACCTTTGGAAATAAAGTCTAGTCTTGGAAAAAAAGGCTATTAAAGATATACTTAATATCTAATATGCAAAAATTATGATTTTATAATAAAGAATTTACTAATATGTGTCAAAATTTTATGTATTCAATTCAAAGTCATACAAAATAAGTGATGGCATCATATGGAGTTTTTCTTTAATATTTAATGTGAAGTTATTTAAAATTATAAAAAAATTATAAGCTTTATTATGTAAGCCAACAATTTAATGATTTTACTTTGTTTTATATCAATACAGCTTAGAGAAGAGAAGACAGAGTACTTTTGAGTTTTTTAAGAGCAGTCATATGGAAAAGGAAAGAAACTTGTTTTATTTAACTCCAAAGGACAGAGTCAGGAGGAGCATGATGATTATGTTTGTCCTTCAAACTCAAAGAGGACCATGGCATCAGAAGTGATGTCATGACAAACACATGAATTGGATTTGAGTGAGGGGGTGCTGTGCTAAGTCATCAGCCCCACTTTTTCCTCTAGAACCATTTGGATCTAGTGGCCAAATATGAATCAGGATGACTGGAAATGACCCTGTATACAAAACAATCAAGGTTAAATGATTTGCCTAAGGTCACACAGTGAGGCTGGATTCAAACTCTCATCCTCCTGAATCCAAAATTCTATTCACTGTGCCACCTAGGTCCTGGGTTAATTTCCAATTTGATTACTTACTACTTTTGAGACATGAGGCAAGTCACTTAATCTTTCTGGACCTCAATTCTTCATTTATAAAAACAGAGAGGGGAATGGATTAGATAATTTCTGAGGCTCCAGGTCAGAGATAGATTTTTTTTGTCTTAGGAAAGATTTCCTAAAGTTTAAAAGTTGTAGAAAATTGAAATGGTCTTTAGGTTGTCCCTTTGGGTAATTTCCTTCCAAAATAAAAATCTATAAGTAAGTTTATCTTACCCATGATACAGAAATTGTTCTAGATAAATTTGATCTCTTGATCTTTTTCTTTCCTCATTCCAATATTGGCATATATCATGTGATACTGTCAGTCAAATCACAAAGCCATATCCCTGTCCACAGAACTACTTCTCTGAGCAGTTGAGGGGTTCCAAATCAATCTTTGTGGTGCTGAGGGCTCCAGGCCTTTGGAGTCACTTACTTTCATTTTTACTTTAGGCCTTCTGCTTCCATGCTTAGCTGAAATGATTTTCCTGGACCCATCTTCAGATGTTCCATTAGGATTCTAGTTCCATTCTCAATTGTTCTTAGGGAGAAAGTACACATTCATGGACACCAGTCTTTCCTTCCAAGGTTTTTTTTTAATTTTGCAAAGCTTAGGGTTAAGTGACTTGCCCAAATTACACAGCTAGGTAATTATTAAATGTCTGAGAACAGATTTGAACTCAGGTCCTCCTGACTTCAGGTTCAGTGCTCTATCCACTGTGCAACAGTTGCTCCCAAGTTACAAAGCTCTTAACCTTGGTACTTTTTAAAAAAAATTCAATTTCATTTTAAGTTCCAAATTATCTTCTTCCCATACCCTCCCATTTAGAAAACAGGAAAATCAAACCCATTAAAGCATGTGTAGTTAAGCAAAACAAATTCTAGCATTAGCCATATCCAAAAAGAAACACAATCTGCATTCTTGAGTCCATTGCCTCTCTAATCTGAAGGAGGGGATTTTCATAATATTTCAACAAGAATCCTCTGGATTTGTTGTTGACCAATACACTGATCTGAATTTCTAGTTCAAAACTTTCTATTCACAATATTTTTATTATTTTTTATTTATTATTTTCACTTTTCTCTGCAGTTCATATAAATGTTCCCAGATTTCTTTAACCATTCCTTTTCATCATTTCTTATAGCACAGTAGTACATCACATTATTGTAATTTTTTCAGTCATTCCCCAATTGATGGATACTCTCCCAGTTTCTAATTCTTTGCCACTACAAAAAGAGCTGCTACATTTTTGTACAATTGGGTTCTTTTCTGCTTTGGTTTATTTGGGCTTTAGTAGTAGTAGTAGTAGCAGTAGTAATGTTGTATCAAAAGGAATGCAGTTTGTACTTGGTAGTCTTGGAAAACCTTCCCATGGAAGGGGTATTACCTGTATCTATTTTCCTGTCTTAAAGGCCCATTATTACTAACTCCTCTCAAGAGACTGCCTTTAGTGATGATCTGATTTCCATCCCTGGAAATCTTCACATGGAGTCTAGAGCATCACTAGAGGCTGCAATGGATATCTAAGTGATATCTATCTAAGAATGAATTGTCCCAGTTAATGACTGAGGTCTCCAGATTCTGAATTTCCATCATTTTTTTTTGAAAGTAGACAAGAGAATGGGTGGAGGCAGCTGTTTCTAGTTATGATAAATTTGTACAATCTTGAAATTTGATTCTCAGGTAGTGTCACCCCTTACCCCCACTCTAACTTGTGCTTATCACACAAAAGTTGTAAATACAAGGAGGAAATACTAAGTTTATTAGAGGTTCTATATTGACCAACCTTATAAAAACATTTGATATACTTAATATTCTTGGTACTAGCAGCTACAAAATAAATCTGGCTTGCCCTTGAAAAACCCATTTGGGTTAAGGCTCCTCCACAATACTCTGGCCATTAGTATTAGAGCTTTTAGTGTCTTCTGACCAGTTCAATTCAAATTTAAATCAATTTATTAATTACCTGCATGCGCAAAAAACTGTTCTAAGTCCTAGAAATGCAAAGACAAAAAAAAAAAACTTGGAAGGAATTTACATTCTACATATTCTACAGGCAGGGACAAAAACATACATAAGTAAATATAATTTGAAATTTGAGTAAGGAGATCACATTCACAATGGGGGAATTCCAAAAGGAGTTATGGTAGATGAGATTTGTAAAATGAGTGAGACTTAAAGAAAATTAAGAATTCTGAGAGGTATATATATATATATATATATATATATATATATATATATATATATATATATGGAAGATTGCTTTTTGGCAAATATTCAGAGGTGTGTTATATAATGTTATGTTTAAGAGATTGTTAGCAGTCCAATTTTAATGGAATAATATATGACTTGGAAGGAAATTTGTAGTCAGAGTGTGGAAATCATTTAATATTAGGGCAAAGAGTTTGTTAATTCTCCTATTTGGGAAAGATATCTATTGAAGGAATTTGAACAGGAGATTATTACATGGACAGACCTATACCTTAGGGAGATTATTCTGGCAACCACATGGAGAATGTATTGAAGAGGAGGAAGCATAGAAGTTAGAAGCCTAATAAAGAGGTTATTACAAAATCCAGGTAAGTGGTGGTGAAAGCCTGAACCAGAGCAGTGAGTGAGTGGAAATATGGATGAGACATCCAGGTTGAGATGTTTAGCAGACAGTTAGTAATGGAAGAGTGGAGATAGAAAGAGAGATTAGGCTCATGCAAATTAGGTTTTATGAAGATCAAAAAAAATTTGTAAAGAATTCAGCACAGTGTCTTGTATATAAGAGGTTCTTAATAAATGCTTTCTTCCTTCCTTTCTTCCTGATCTGGTGGCCAGATATCTATATACAGTGCCAGACTGCCTCTCATGATTCTGAGAACTCTTTAATTGTTCCAGTTTAAGTGGTTTCTACAGATATTAGGAACACCCAGTCCCATTATTAAAGCCTACAGTTGTTTTTCGTCATAATGGTTGCTGACATTTATATAAAAAAGAAATTCTCTCACTTCAACTTCTCAGGAAAGTAGTCCTTAGTTCTCAAATTCCACAAAGGATAATCCAAATTCCTTGTTAAGGTAGGTGGAGGTCAGTCACAAGGATCCATGAATAAAACAAGACAGAAGTAAACAAAATCCAAAAGCAAGAGTCAGAGAAGCATGATATTTGAGTCAGAGATTTTAGTGTTTAATATACTTTTATGAGGAGAGATATCATTTCTTTGTTTTCTATTGCATTCCGAGTGAGAGTGTGGCATAAGAGAACAAATGCTGGTCTTGGATCCAGAAGACCTGAATTTGAGAGGACAGACCCTTGAGAGTTCAGTCCTTCTAAGCTTGCTTAACCTGCCCAACTTGATGTAATTACCCTTCGTGGACTCTGGAGCATATATAAGAATTCAGTGGCTTTTTCTAAGGTCTTTCTCTCTCTATTTCTTGTCTTTGGGAGACTATCAGGCAGGTGATGCTTGTCAAGCAAGCAAATTAGATTTGAGTGAGGGGGTTGTTGTGCTAAGTCATCAGTTTACTTCCTTCTCTGGAACCATTTGGATCTAGTGGCCAGATATGGATCATGATAACTGGTGATGGCTCTGGAAGGGAGACAATCAGGGTTAAGTAGCTTGCCCAAGGTCACACAACTAGTAAGTGTCAAAGGTCTTTGACTAGATTTGGATTTGAACTCACGTACACTTGACTCCAGGACTGGTGCTCTATCTACTGTACCACCTAGCTGATGACATATCCTAAGGAACAGATACAACAGGAATAGTAGAGTCATGTTCTTATGACCCTGTTGTTGACAGGTGGGGAGAGTTTGAGTTCGAATTTTGTAACTAACACCTACTAGCTCTATGACCATGGGCAAGTCAATCTTTATAAGTCTCAGTTTCCTCTTGTGTAAAATGGGAATAATAATAGAACTTATAACTTGTTGTCAGGAATGGATGAGATAATGCATGTAAGAGTTTTACAAACATTAAAATACAATGTGTTAGCTATTAGTACTAATCTCACAACTGGATGTGGCATGCTTATAAGAAGTGAAACTAAAATACTATTAGATCAAAAAGATCTTTGCCAAAGCTATTTATAATATGGACCTTGTTCTGAAAAGCTACTTTGGTGGAATTGTGGTTTCTTCTTTCCCATTGTTCACTAATCCTGTGGCATTATTTGCCCTGATGGTGTCATATCAGAATGCTATTTCTGTTCTTCTAGAGAAAGATGGGTTTGAAAGGTTTCCATACTGGAAACAACCATAATGATTAAGTACATACAAAAGAAAAACATTATGATGAATAATTAGAGGAAAATCAATGGTTCCCTTTTTGCATTATAAATAATGAAATTTATATAGTCAACAGCTCTTAACCAGACAATGAGTGTGATATTTCATGGGGAAAAAACAAAAACCAGTCAGACAAACAAACCCAAACCCAACAAGCAAACCACATCAGGACAAGACCTATCCATTCCTAAAAGAAGCATTAATGATGATCAGTGTACCCACATTAAATCTGCCTCCAAAGATGTTTCATGTTTTTATCAGGAGATAATAATATAAAGAAGGAATTTTTCACCCCACTGTTACTTGTTGTTGATATATTTTATATTTTTTATTATATTTTATTAAATATATATATATATAATATTTTATTTTTTTAATCAGCTAGATTAGCCTTCTCAGCTTCTTCCACTAGATTTCCTTCTAATATCCAATGAGAAATGAGGAAAAACAAAACTCATTATAAATATGTATAGTCCATTAAAACAAATTTCCTCATTGGTCATTTACAAAAAAGTATTTATACATTCTGAGTCCTTCACCACTCAATCAGAAAGTAAGAATCATGTTTCAACATTAGCCTTCTAGAAACCCAATTGTTAATTACATTAATAAGAATTCAGCAAAGTGGTATTCTATCTCATTTATATACAACCATTTATTCATCCACTTCCCATCATAAGGGTTAATAGAGAAAGTCCAATTAGACAATGTCTGATATTGATTCTGTTTTGTCTTTGTGATCTAATGCAGAAGGAAAAGAAAAGGTAGGGAAAATTATTTCACATAATCAGGCCCAAGAAGCAGATATTTATACAAAGAAAGTGGGAGAGGTGGGAGTGAGTGGTTGACACTTGAATTTCACTCTCATATGCATTGGTCAAAGGAAAGAAGAATACATACTCAAATATATAACATACAATTAAGTACAGAAAATACTTCACTCAAGAGGGAAATAGGAGGGAAAAGAGAGAAAGGAGAAAGGGGAATTAAAGGGAAAGTAAATTAAGAGATGAATTAGTTTTAAAAAACTAAACTTTAAGGATGTACAAAAATATTTGAGCTCTTTTTGAGGTGACTAATGAGATCAACATGAGCTTGGAGTGCTCTACCACATGTCTGACACAGATAGTTCATGTGAATGTTTGATATGAATTCTCTAAATTTGAGCATTTCACTTATCTTTTGAAAGTCTTCAATTCTGCTTTGTTCATAGGGAACCTAGATCCTCCTTTGGTATGACCATGCCATACCCTTTGCCAGCTTCTCCCATGTCATGCTTTCAATTCTAAAGTTCATCAGAGAGAGAGAGACCTTGAGAATATACTTAGTTTGTGTGAGTTCTCTGTTAAATATACTTGAAGGCAAATATATATTTGGAAATTGAACAATGTAGTCAAGCCTTTGAAGCTGTGGCCTCTGCAGTACAGTTTGAATGTTTGGCAATTTAGTTAGAGAAAGTATGTCACTGTCTAATACCTTATCCTACCAGGTGATCTTCAGAATCTAGGAAGATTCTTAGGAAAGACAATTCAAATGGAAGCAATTCAATTTGCTGGCATGGTGCTGGTAGACTGTCTAGGTGTTTCATAGGCATACAACAATGCGGTCAGCATAAGGGCTCTGTAGACCTTGAGCTGGGTAGGCAGTCATTCAGAACTCCCCAAACACTGAGATAGTTTTGGTAATATGTGTGTCAACTTCACGTGTACATTCTTGGAAAATTTACTGCTAAGAGAAATGAACTTATTCCCAGTATTCAAAACTTCTCCATTTATTGTAACTGATAATATGGATAGTGCTATGCTGGTTGGTAGAGCACCCCTGTTTGCTTGTTGTTAATCGTTAGATCTAAATTAGCACAAACAACAGAGAATCAATTCATGCTTTGTTGATTATCAGTTTCAGAATGGATTTAATCTGCCAACAAAAAGTCATATAGCAACTCTCTCTCCAAAAGTTAAATAATTTTTCATCAATGTGGTAGCTGATCCTGATGCTGAATTTGTCCTCATTGAAGGTGTCAGACAACACTATTGAAAACATCATGCATGGTAATAATACACAGCCTTGTTTCATTTCATTGGTGACTGGGAAGACGTAAGAGCTTCATTCCTTACCCATAACAAAGGCAAATGTGTTGTCATTAATTTAAAATACAATAACTGATGAACTGGACAGCCAAATTTTGACAAAATTTTCTTTAAGGCCTCATGAATGGCACATAGAAAATTCTTAATACATGTTTTTTTGTACAGAATTGGATTGCAAGGAAGAGATATGATCAATAGTTTCAAAGACTATAAAGAGATGGAGGAGAATAAGGATTGAGAAAAGGGCATTAGATTCAACAGGTAACAGATCATTAGTAATTTTGGAGGGAGCTAAGGGAGTGATCTCAGTGGAATAATGAGGTTGGAAGCTGGATTGCAAAGGATTCAGAAGACAGTGAAAGGAGGAAAAAGTGGAAACATCTACTGTAGAAGGGCTTTTCAAGGAGTTTTGCCACAAAGGACAAAAGAGATATAGGTCAATAGTGGGCATTCAAGAATTATGGGAGGATGAGGGAGACATGGACATATTTGTATGCAATGGATAGGGAAAGATTAAAATAAGTGATAAGTGGGGATGACAGAGAGGACAATCTTTTGGAGGAGACAAGATGAAATGGGATCATTTTTTTCAGAGAAATTCATTACTGCACAAATCAATTCATTCTCTTTCTAAATAGTTCTAATTGATAGAAATTTAAGCAAGATATCTTGCTTAATAAATATTGTTGAATAAATGAATGAGTTATGATCTGCTTTCCTATTGCTTATGCTCCTTGGTTCTATTTTCTGTAACAATAAACAATATCAGTTTTTTGTTCAGATGTTAAAGCCCAGGTCTGTAATTTCTTTGTTATAGGGTCCTATGGAAGAAATTCCCTCTACCAATGCAAGTTAGCATCATCTCTAAAATCTAAGGCCAAAAGAGTTGTCTAAGAAACTGAGAGAGTTTAAATATTTTGCCTGGGGTAGAAGTCCAATATGTCCTAAAAATAAAATCTTTCTAGTTTTAATTTCAAGGTCAACTCTTTGTCCACTGCATCTTGCTGAATCTCTTCAGGTGATAGATCTCTGAATATTTGAAGTTCCCTATTTGTCCCATACCTGATTCTTTTTCCTTCTAAATATCTCTGATTCTTTCAATGATTTCTTATAGGATGTCGTTTCTATATTTTTCACTGACCACTCTCATATAGACAAATTCCTAATTATTATTTTTGCCCTTAAAATTTGATGTACATCACTGAATATCTGAATTCTTCAGATGCAGTTTGACCAGGAAACAGAGTATGGTGGAACTGCTATCTCCCTTCTAATAGACTCTGGGTTTCTGTAAGAATCTCTGTATATATATATATATATATATATATATATATATATATATATATATATATATATATATATTCATTACTTTGGTGTTTTGGAGCTAGGGTTACTGCTCCTTTAGATCTGATAATTGGAAGCTAGAAGGTCTTTCTCTTCATGAAAGAGTCAGAAAGCCTCCAAAGTTAAAATGAATACTAGGAAAGAAAGAAAGAAGATTAAAAAAGAAAGAAAATGTATAGCCTGGGTAGAAGTGCTCTATGAACTGCAGACTATTGACTGACTTTATGTAGGGAGTAATCTCTCACTGGTAATGTGACTAGATAGAGATGTATTCCTTTCCTCATAAGCTGAAGAGATCAGCACATCTTAAAACCTGCTGCTAGATAATCAAGTCTCTGCCATTCTCTGGGCAAAGGCAAAGTACCCTGTGGCAAAGAACAGTGGCTTTTGTGGAAGTGTAGAAATTGCTAACACAATTCTTTCATTGTTTTCATTTTCTATAGATTGATCAGGTACTAGAATCCCTGGACTCAGAATATATTTTGTTCTTGAGGAATGGATGTTATTGCCAATATTGGTATTTCTTGTGAATGATGTATTTCCTTGACTTTTACCCATTGAGCTATTTTCTTTTCCTACCCAGAGAAGTTGTGATTTGTGAATGAAATTTTATATCTAAAAGTATATAAAGAGTAGGATGGAATAAAATTTTAACCTAAATGAGTATCTTTAATATATACATAGAGTTTTCAAAGAGTAATAAGGGAACCATCACTTTGTACCCATGTATTTATTGAAACTCAGTTCTAGGATAAATTTTGGGAAATTTTGTAGATTATATGTATGTGCCTGATATTTTCTGTTGGTATTAAGGACCCATTAAAGCTTAAAGTTTTTACTATTTTTTATTGAACATCTTTCCTGAGAATATAGATATTGTTTTACTGTACCTATATGTTTTACTATGGTTAAATACAATGTTTGTAAAATGTTAGCTTGGTGTACACATACCTGATATCTTAGCACATTGTTGTATGATTAAGTGTTGACATTGATGCATTATGGTATATCAAGACATTGCTGTGTGCTGACATTATTGAGTTGTTATGTGATTAAGTAATGACATGATTACACTGGTGTGTGATTAAGTATTAACATCGAAGCATTGCTATGTGATTAAGTATCGACATTATTGAATTGCTATGAGATTAAATATTGGCATTGTCATGGCTATAATTGGGGCTAAGATAACACCATTTCTGTCTAGTCATTGGGAAACTGGTGGTCAGGTGCAGTATTGTATCCTTATTGAGGACTTTTAGCTTTGGGGGGTGGTGTATTGACTATGAGAAGGAAGTTATTGAAAGGCACCTTACCTCATGCAATGGGCAATTTTGGGATATATCTGAAATATACAAGGATCACTCTCCATATTAAGCAAATTATCTGATTACTAGGGCCTCTCTCTCTCTCTCTCTCTCTCTCTCTCTCTCTCTCTCTCTCTCTCTCTCTCTCTCATCTCTCGGCTCTCCATCAACTTCAATCTACACCAGTAGGTTGTGTCCTCAGCACAGTGACTGTTACTGCTTTCCAGATAGTAGAGGTAAGCAACTCCTCCTCTTTCTCTTCCTCCCAAGTCCATATCAGTGTGCTGTTTAAGAAATCAGTCTGGAGGATCAATAAAATCTTAATAAAAGTACTCAAAATAAAGCAAGAACAATAATTCTATAACATTCTTTCCATAAACCTAGGGCATGCTCTTTTCCATATCTATAAAGATTCCTGCAAAGTAGGCAGAAATTTGAGGTATTTAGAGTGAGGCACATACACACACATATATAAGGAACAAATGTCCAAGGCAATTTAAATTTAGAATCTTCAGGCTTTGATGACCACTTTCTTTATTAGTGACAGTTTTATTTCTTTTTTTTTTAGGTTTTTGCAAGGCAAGTTGGGGTTAAGTGGCTTGCCCAAGGCCACACAGCTAGGTAATTATTAAGTGTCTGAGACCGGATTTGAATTCAGGTACTCCTGACTCCAGGGCCGGTGCTCTATCCACTGTGCCACCTAGCTGCCCCTATTAGTGACAGTTTTTATGAAGTTCTTGAATGGTTATGAATGTAATACTAAACTTGGGTACTCTGTTACAGGCTTTAACTGCTCTCTTTCTGGTCCAGTTTTTTTGCAGCTGTGGTAGTACTATCTCCTCGTTCTGGAAGGATAGAGTACTCCAGCAATGGAGTCTCTGGTTCAAAGGTATGGGTGTTTTAGTTATTTTACTTGCATAATTCTAAATTGCTTTCCAATTTCCAAAATGGTCGAACCATTTCATAACTCCAACAATATTATTGTGCATCCATGTCCCCCAGCATCAACTGTTGTCATTCTTGGGAAGATAATTTTTGCAGGAAATATGGTAAATTTCAGTGTTTTTGATTTGTATTTTTCTTATTATTAGTAATTTGAAGGATTTTTATATGATTGTGAATACTTTGCAGTTCTTTTGTAAACTGTTTACTGGTTACTGTTTGTTCATATACTTTAACCATTTATCTTTTTTTTAATATTGTATCACATACATATAATTGTATGCCTAGATACACACTTGCACACACACACATATAGATATACAGACACATTACACATCCACATAGTATGTATGTCTATGTATGAACATATATATTATGTACACATATATAAAAAGTTTTAATTATATTTATAAAACTTAATTAAATTGCACACATATATATGTATACGTGTATGGGGTATTGAGTGTGCAAGAAGGACTAGAACCTTTGATAGGAGGATTTGCTCAGATTTACCTTTGGAGTTCACCTGACATTCATCTTTTACCTGTGGTTCCAAGAACCGCATGTGCAGTGACTACTCTCCAGTAAACTGTTTCAGCAGACAGACTAAATTAGGTAAAGGGAAAATGACAGATTCAAACCTGTCAATGAATGAGAAGGATGTCTACTCCAAGGCTGTGAAGACCATCCCTGGAGGAATGGGCAAATGAAGGCAATTTGTTTCAATGGCCATAAAGGTAGCTGAAGCAGGCATTGTGGAGTGCTTAGAACTTGGTCAGATGTTGAAGATTCCAAGGCTATTCACTTACTGGGTCATTACCAGATATCTTGACTTTAATCTTCCCATTGAACTTTGATGATACAGGAAGAGTGAGAAAGGATGAGGACTTTGTGCAACTCTGTTTCACTTAAATCCAATTCATGTATGAATCAAGACTTCACTCTATGATGCCATTGGTCCTTTTTGAGAAGAAAGACAAGCAACAAGAGTTAATATATCTTGGATAACAAACCCTTATCAAAGAAATTTGGTAGAAAGGTTTTTTTTTTCTTTCTGACCACCTCTCTTTTTATTCTAGATGTATTATTGTTATCTATGCAGAAGTTTTTTTAGTTTCAAGTAATCAAAGTTTCTACTTTATCTTCTGGAATTGACTCTAGCTTTTGTTTGTTAAGAATATATCTCTTACCATAGCTAGAAACACAATCTGTTTCTCTTTTAATCTTTGTGCAGTTTGATCCTTTATATTAAGATCATATGTCTATTTAAAATGTAATGTGGAGTGCGGTGTGAAGTGTGAGATGTTGCTCTAAATCTAATTTCTGCCAGATTGCTTTTTGGTTTTGCCAGTAGTTATTAATCTGATAATCTGATAGGACGGCTAGGTGGCGCAGTGGATAAAGCACCGGCCCTGGAGTCAGGAGTACCTGAGTTCAAATCTGGTCTCAGACACTTAATAATTACCTAGATGTGTGGGCCTTGGGCAAACTTAACCCTGTATGCCTGGAAAAAAAACTTAAAAAAATGTTTTCCTTTAGGTAATTATGTTTTCCACTTTATAAAACACTAGGCTCTTGAGTTCTATTGTTTGGGAATCTCCCTTTTCTATTCTGTTCCATTGATCTATCTTTTCATTCTTTAACCAATAAAATTGCTATAATGATTGCTACTTTGTAATATAATTTGAGGTCTGGAAGTGCTTTTCCTCACTCATTTTAACTTTTTTTTTCACTATTTCTCTTAATATTTTACATACTTTTTTCCCAAATGAATTTTGCTATTTAAAATTTTACCAAGCTCTGAAAAGTGTTTTTGGGGTAATTTGATCGACATAGAATTAAAAGTATGAAATAATTTTGGTAATATTTTCTTTTTTGTTATATTGACATGACTTGGCCACAAACATTGAAGGTTTTTTTCAGCTGTTTAAGTTGTTCTTTAATTCTTTAAGGAATACTTTGTAATTAGATATCAACATGTTTTGTGTACTTTGGGAAGCTGATCTCCACATATTTTATACACTTTTTAATTATTTGCAATGAGACTTCCCTTTCCATTATTGCTTCTTGTGTTTTATGACTATATAGAAATGTGTATCGATTAGTTTTATTAATTTTTTCTTGTTTATTTTTTCAAAATGTTATTTGTTATATGAAATGACTCTCTGGAAGATGTTTAGGAGAGATATACTAGTGGAAAGTTTAGTGATATAAAATATAAAAGATAATAAAATTTATTTTCAAAAAAGAAGAAAATAAAAAAAAGGAGAAAATGGAAATTATCTAGTGACAAAAACAACTTAGACCTGCTGTCTAAAACATCTGTTTTTCTATAGCAGGTCAATGAAAAAATCATGTAAGATTCATTAAACTCTAAATCCTAGACATATATTTCAAGGAAGCACAAGTAAATCTTAGAATAAAAGATCATAGTACACATAAAAAGATTGCATTCATCATTTCCTGGAAGAAACCACAAGAGAAAATTCCTGTAATATCATAGCCAAAATTCAGAATATCCATTTGAAGGTCTATTGCAAACACCCTGAAATAAAAAAAAAATTTAAAAGTCAAGGAATCACTGTCAAGATCAGACAAGATCTTGAAGTTTCTACTATAACAGGATCTTGCAGTATAATAATTCCAAAGGTGGAAAACATATATGCTTATCATCAAGAATATTTTATTCTGCAAACTGAACATAACACAATAGGACAAAATGGATTTTTAATGAAATAGAGGACTTTCAAATATTTCTGATTAACAAATGAACTGACTAGGAACTCTGAAATGCAAACAAGTTCAGAGAAACTTTATAAAGGTAAATTTATTTGAATGCTTGGAAGTATCTGTTCAGAAAAACAATCTCTTCAGAACCTTAATTTCTTCAAAGGATTTTGAGTGAATTCAGTTTTATGGATTTTAAGAGGGGGCGGAAAAAGAAAAGAAAGTGAAATGAATCTGTTTATATAGAAAGGAGGAAAAAGGCGTAGAACTCCCTCCAAGTTTTAGTTCTAGACCACCAATTTCTTACTGAACATTTTTTTTTTTAAAGTTTTTACAACGTTAAGTGCCTTGCCCAATTACCCAGCTAGGTAATTATTATATGTCTGAGACCAGATTTGAACTCAGGGACTCCTGACTCCAGGGCCAGTGCTTTATCCACTGTGCCACCTAGCTGCCCCCTCTTACTGAACATTTCAAACTGAATATCTCAAAGATATTTAAAACTTATTATCTTTAAAATTGAACTAATTCCTTCTCTCCTCTCAATGTTCTCCTCTCCCAAACTTTCCACTATCCATCCTTCTAAGGAAAGGTTTAAAATATTGCTATTACCCTGGATACCTCACTCTCTTTCACTTCACATGTCCACTATATTGTTGAATTTTCCTGTGTCTACCTTTACTACATCTTTTGAAGCCAATTCTCTATCTTCACTCACCTTGGTTCATGCCTCATCACTTCTCAGTGCACCACTTGGCTGCCCCCTCTCACCTAGATTATTGCAATAGTATTCCTGCCTGTAGTTTCTTATTTCAGTCTCTCCTTTAAACTGCAGAAAAGTAATTTTCATGTGACTTTCCTACCATCAGACTCAAGTGCCTTTTTATTTCTTCAACAATAATATGTAGGGGCAGCTAGGTGGCGCAGTGGATAGGGAGCACAGGCCTTGGAGTCAGGAGTACCTAGGTTCAAATCCGGCCTCAGACACTTAATAATAATTACCTAGCTGTGTGGCCTTGGGCAAGCCACTTAACCCCATTTGCCTTGCAAAAAAACCTAAAAAAAAGAATAATATGTAACCAATTTTTAAAGTCCTACAAAACCTGATCTCTAATTTCTATTTTCAGCTTATACTTCTTCTGTACTCTACGAGCCAGACAAACTGGTCTCTTTTTTGTTCCCCACATATAGTACAACAAGACCTTTTTTCCTTTCCACTGGTTGTCTCCCCTGCCTGGAATGGAATTCCCTCTACTTCATTATTATATAATTATTACTCTGGAGTTACTATGTGAATTCCCACTTTCACTGACAAATCAGATTCCAAGAATGGTGACTATATCTCTTCAGTGTTCTAGGAGTTCCTTGAGAATTTGGGAATGTTCAATTGACTGCTCTCTTATGAGTCCTTCTCCACCTCCGTGTTCTTTTCTTAATGATTATCAGTTATCAGAATAATCATCATCAGAATCAATTTAGTTAATTAGTCTCAGTTTTTAGAAGTGTTATTTACTAAGGTGATATAGTGATACTGAACACCCCTCAAAAGTCCATGATATATTTTATCACCAGTACATATTAATTTCAGGGGAAAGTGGCCTCAAGTTTAGAGACTTCATGTGGAAAAGGGATCATTCACTGTTTTTGGTTTCTGGAATTCTTTTTCTCCCCTTCATGGGTTATTCAAGAAGTTTTCCTTAGGCATACTATAGTTTATCAAGTAGGTACTATTTGCTAGATACTGTGGGGTAAAGACTAGGAATAAAAATGTAAGTAAAAAATAAAGATAGTCCCTTTCCTCAAGGAGCTTAAATTCTAATAGGCAAGACAACATATATAAAAGGGAGCTAAATGTTACCAGATGGGGTAAAAGGTTCCCACATAGAGACTTAGTCTGGAGGGCCATAAATAGCCATGATAGAAATGAATGTGACTAGATGAATACTTTCTCAAATAGAAATTTTGCTAGGACAGTTCAATATTCTCTGGGCCTTTAGAAGTATGTAATGCCTCTTCTCCCCACTTCCTTGAGGAAGCTAGATGACGAAATAGACCACTAGACCTACAGTCAGTGATACCTAAATTCAAATTCAGTTTAAGATGATAGTCCTGGGCAAATCACTTAATCTCAGTTTGCTTCAGTTTATTCTACTGTAAAATGGAAACAATAACAGCACCTACTTTGCAGGGTTACTGTGAGGATCAAATGAGATAATATTTGTTATGT
Source organism: Macrotis lagotis (assembly GCF_037893015.1). Taxonomy (NCBI): domain Eukaryota; kingdom Metazoa; phylum Chordata; class Mammalia; order Peramelemorphia; family Peramelidae; genus Macrotis; species Macrotis lagotis. Next base: position 503,751,261 of record NC_133658.1, read on the forward strand.
GCCTTAGCACAGTTGGTTGCTTGGTTGATTGTTGTCCATGCTTATCAAAGAAGTTCAAAATGATATCACTATGTTAGAATCAAGTTACCATGTGTCCTACTGTGGATAATGACCTTGGAATGCTCTATCACAGGGGAGGCACATATAGTCCATATGATCATCTGATTTTGCTCATTCTGTGATTCTTTTCAGCTTATTTCAATTCCTTCTTGCTTATAGAGCACAGCAGCTTTTCTGAAGAGGACACACTATGCTGGGTGGTCCTATGCCAATGTCTCCCATGTCACACAATCAATTCCAGAGTTCTTGAGACCTTGAAAGTGTCCTTTATCACTTTTTCTGAACAACATGTGAGCTCTTGCCCTATGCAACTTCTCTATAAAATAGTATTTTTGACAAGCATACATTAGCATTAGAATAACATGACAGGCTCATTGGAGTTGTGCCTTTTGGAGTAGAGTTTGAATGCTTGGAATGGAGTAGATGATGTATAGATGTTCATTCCCTTCTCCTCCTTTCCCCTTCCTTTTCCTTTCTTCCTATCCTTGCCAAGTTGTACTTTCTCAGGGGTTCTACTGGAATACCACATTCACTCCAGTCGCTGGAATAATGCTGGTTCTAAAGTAGCTTGATATTTATAGATGATCTGACCCCAAGAGTGTGATCATATTTCCTCAACCAATGTGAACACTCTATCTTTGCAACTTCATTTCAATTCCAAGGACTTTATACACTTAGTCTAAAGCCTATGATTGATTGAAACTAAAGCCTATTATTGAGGCTGATTGATTGTTTTCACCTAGTTAGGGAATCAGGACATCTTATCACTTATTTTAAGTGAGGTGGGATGACTTGATTGATCTGCTCAATCAATCCCACAATTAGGTTGCACTTCTGGAGTTTGTGTTAAGCATGAATTTTTAATGTTTTCAGGTTATTTTCCTTTTCCCTTTAAGATTTAAATAACTTCTAAATTTCCATGCTTATTTCATTTAATTTGGGTTTAGGAATGAGTTTTTAAAAATTACAATTGTGCTGCATTACAATATATTGTTGATTAATTTGGAACTGAGAGTATAGTTGATAAAAATTCAATTTTGTTCTGTTATAGGATGGGTTTGTAATCAAAATATGAATATCTTTAGTCCATTACATGTACATTCATAATGGTCAATGTTATCTGCACTGAAGTTCTTTTCTTAGGTGGAAGAGATGTTGCTATTTCTGATTTGATCCTATTTATCTTGTCTTCATTCTTCTCTTCATGTTATGTTGTATGACTTCTTGAATGATGGAACTATTTTTCTTTTTTCTTCATTTTCTTAATGCTTACCATAGTGTCTGGCCCATAATAGGTTTTTAATAAAAGTTTGTTGATTGATTGATCAATTAGCTTATGGACTATTTTAATTCAGTTTAATTTAAAATACTACTTTAATCAGAAAAATATTCCTGCTAAAGTTTAGGATATAAAAAGTTAATATCTTTTGAAAATATATATTCATTTTGAAATTTGACTGCACTGTATGTAATATGCATCTTTCTAGGCTTTCAGTCTCTTGTTCGGTACATCTTTGGAAATTAAGTCAAAGGAAATGAAGCCTATTCAAAGATGCTTAGTTCATGTTTCCTAAAACAGCCATGACACTCAGTAAATGACATTAACTTATAATTGAACAAATACTATATTTCACATTGTCAAATTTGTCCTATCTCAGTATTAAAATAAAATCCCGCTTGACTATTGGATTTCTACATGAGAAAGATAAGTATATATATATATATATATATATGTATATATATATACATATATATATATATAATGTATCTAGAAAGTCTTATAAGTACAGTAAATTTACCTTAAAGTCTTTGAAATTTATTCATTGTTTGTGTTATTCCTGTTCTGTATTTTTATTGTTCAACTATCAAATGTATAACGTTTGTTTTGGCTAATAAGTCTTGATTTCATTATGAGACATTTCATGAGGGATTGAATTTGAGATAAGAAAAACTAAAGCTGTAGAACATTAAAACAGGTTAATTGTTTCACATAATAGCTTTAAAGAAAGATTTAGCTCAAATTTTGTTTGATTACCAGCTGCCCCAATATATTTAAATTATACATTGATTCCCAGCGACACAAATGAATTGGAATGAAACTTCTCAAGCTCATTGGGCCAAGCAAGGCAAACCATTTAAAATAATTTTTAAAAATCATGAAACTTTCAAATTTAGTATAGTTTTCTTTATGCATTTGGACTGGCCAAATTTACCAATGTAGCTTCCTTTTTCCTTCTGCCATCAATTCTCATTTTTATCATTCTTTCTTATCACAGTGCCAGTTAAAGCAACTTAAATATTTGCCTCCAGCAAATAGTCAGAAACTCAGAGATTCACATTTAAAAAAAGTTATAAAAAGATTCTTTGGTAGTATTGAACTTAGGTTCTTAAAACACTGTGATAAAGTGTTGGCATAATCTTAAAAAAGAAATAAAAATTTACAAATTCCAAGGGTTGGTGTACCAATATTGCAAATGCTATTTGACAAAGTATGAATATTCCCCCTAAAGGAGATAAGAATAGCATCATTCCTTTCCTCTCTCAGTTTGCATTTGCCTCTAAGGTGTATCTCTGTAATATCTATGGATTTACAGATAAAATTGTTACTGATTCTCCTCCTTGATCAGAGTAATATTCTTGCTTATGAGACTTCCAAAGGGAAGTCTCCTCTTAACTCATGCTGAAGCAAAGATCTCTCATGTCTCTAAAAGGACCTTAACTATTCCTAAATTTCTGCTTAAGCCAGCACTCATACTCACCCAACAGTTTTTCAATTGCCAAATTTTCATTGTGTCCAAGGAAATAAAGTAATGGCAATGAAAGAACAATAAAATTGGGGTGCTAATAACTGGAGGAAGAATCAAGTTCTCACTTTAATTCTTTCCTCTTCCAGAGAGGAGGGTGGATAGGTGGTTAATTTATTCTTTACTTGGTGTGAATACAGGGAAATGTAGGTGTTTCGGTTTGGCACGTGAATTATCTTATTCTTAGCTCTTGGCGATCTCTCCAAAACCCAACAAATCTGATCACTTTGTCCTACCATGGTGTATCTTAAGAATCTCCAGAGTAGGGTGAGGGTATCTCATGCCATCCGCACTTTGCTAAACTTTCAACATAATTGGTTTCTTGTATGCTTTTTTTTTGGAGGAGGGGATGAGGGTGGCTACTTCACACTATCTCTCTGTCTCTCTGATTCTTTCTGTCTGTCTATCTTTCTCCTCTTTTTCTCTTCCTTCCTTCCTTCCTTCCTTCCTTCCTTCCTTCCTTCCTTCCTTCCTTCCTTCCTTCCTTCCTTCCTTCCTTTTTGCCCTTTTAAAATTTCTTTCCTTCCTTTCCCTCATTCTTTCTTCCTTTCTTTCTCTTATCTATTCTTACTTTTTTTTCATTCTGATTGAGAAATATCATTATTAACATTCAGAACATATCCATGAAGGGAGGAGTAAGTGAAATGACAAATTAAAAACATTTAAGACCCTGCAGACCCAGAGGGCTAGACCCTGGGGTCCTCTCAGACCTCTCAACAACAGTCAGAAACATCTGAACTTGTCCTAGAGAGTTGAAGGGTATAAGTTACATTGTTGTGAATGATGGGATGGAGTAGAGGGAAGGCCATCACCATTCAAGATCACCTCCCCCACAAAGCCAACACTAAAGGAATCCATTGGGCCTCCTTTGATGTTACAATCAGAATCTGAACTCTTTTAGTTCATTGGTTTTCTTCTTTAGATTAGTTATTGCTTTTATGAAGGAATTCTTTCTCTTCCATTTGTCCTTTGATTCTTTCCAGCTTGTAGGTGGATTCAATGTCACTTCCATCAGTCTCTTGTGGATGAATCATTGCTGCCTTTTCCACAGCCTCCACTGTCCAGCAATTCCCCAGATATGTCCCATTTCTGACCAGAGCTGGTTTGTCCCTGCTTAGGCATTCTTGTGATTCCCCTGCTCTCAGAAACACATTATATTGCTATTGGGCTTGGTGCAGGAATGTAATCATTTTAGCCCTACTGCATCTGGGAGTTCCTGAATAAAGACTCAAGTGATCCACCAGTTTCAACATACCCTAGAAGCAGGGATTATAGGAGAGTGACACCATAGCCAGACCCCTGTTGCTCTTAAAACAGAGAGCAAACTCTCCTCTTTTGGCTTCCTCTTCCCTGAATTCTCCAAAACTAAGTTCAAAGATATTACCCAAATGGTAACTTTCTAGCTACATCTGAATCTTTTGTTTCTACAGCAGATGCTACAAAGTACAGCAGTCTAGTGTAGTGAAAAAACTACAGCCAGATTTGTAGTGAGAAGATCTGATTTCCAAACCTAGTTCCTGTGTATGACCTTGGCATGCCAGGGTCTTAACTTGATAGGTTTGAATGGACTTCTACAGTTCCTTCCAGTTCTAGATCTAGGAGCTAGTATTTACTATTTAATTTAAATTTACTATTTACTACTACTACTACTACTACTACTACTACTACTACTACTACTACTACTACTACTACTACTACTACTACTATTACTACTACTGTATATCCCCTAAAATATAGGGGATACATATTTAGTTCTGTTGTATGTATAGCTGATGTAAAATGAAGTCCATGGATATAACTACAGACAATGAGATACTGATGTGTAAATCATACATTATTACCCTATTATCCATTTTTTAAATTGAAATTTTATTTTATTTTTCCAATTATTTGCAGTAGTAGTTTTTCAATATTCATTAATTTGCAAATTTATGAGTTCCACATTTTTCTTCCCTTGTCCCCATGGCAATGAACAATCTGATAACAGTTGTATATGTACATTTATGTTTAACATATTTACATATTGATGATGATGTTTGTCCTTCATTCTTGAAGAGGACCATGACATCAAAGAGGTGATGCCATGACAGGCATATGAATTGGATTTGAGTGAGGGGGTTCTGTGCTAAGTCATGGCCTCACTTTCTTCTCCAGAGCCATCTGGGACCAATGGCCAGATATGAATCAGGACAACTGGAGATGGCCCTGGATGTGAGGCAATCAGGGTTAAGTGACTTGCCCAAGGTTACACAATTAGTATCAAGTGTCTGAGGCTGGATTCAAACTCGTGTCCTTCTGACTTCAAGGTCAGTGCTCTAAACACTGTGCCACCTAGCTGCCCCTTTAACATTTTAGTCACATTGTAGTCTATCATGGAACTTGTCAGTCCATACCAAGAGTTTATGAAAAGTTATAGAATCAAACATTCTCTGGAATAGGAATCTTCTTGGGAGTGCTTCAATAAAAAAGTGAAAATGTCTCACTTGAGTAAACCTTTTTTTGTAAGGTGCAGGGTGACCTATTAGATATCTGACAACCTCTCTGTATACAGAGAAAATCACCACCAGGAGGATGCTGAATGTTTTTGGCTCTATCAATTCTTGAATCCTGTCTATTAGGTGCAGAGATGTTTTGCTTAGTGTGGGGGTAGAGGAAATATAAAGAAATGAAACATTCTCAGAAATCTGAAATGCTTCACTTTTTTTGTTTAGTTTTTTACAAGGCAGTGGGGTTAAGTGACTTGCCCATGATCACACAGCTAGGTAATTATTATGTATCTGAGACTGCATTTGAACTCAGGTCCTCCTGACTCCAAGGTTGGTACTCTATCCACTGTGTGACCTAGCTTCCCCAATGCTTCACTTTTGCAAAGTGTTTGTTCTTGGAAAATTGCACACAGGGTATGACCTATCTTTTGGCCTCAGTTACCTCAATTGTAAAATGAAAGAGTTGGATTACATTATCTTTAAGACTCTTGCCAGTCCTAAAATCCATAATCCTAAGCATCATATTTTAAATAAGTGAGAATTTCTTCTTTTAGTCTTTCAATGATCTATGATTTCAAGGTCTTACGCATTCCTGTGAATGACATAAGGTCCATCATGGGGATTAAACTGAAGCTGATCATTAGATGACACAGATACTGTAGAACTCTAGAATCATACCTTTTCAACTCTGGAGGACCTGGTAGAGTTTGCTTTCTACTGACCCAAAGTTTGGGAAGTTAGGACTGCTTCCACATCATAATGAATCATCAGTTTTAGTGGAAGATGAATGTTAGCCACTTTAGAAAAACAAACAAATCCAAATCAAAACAAAATATTTGTATGAAGACCATATTTCTTACTCCCAAAGTACTTTGAAGGATGGCTCATCTTGTTTAAGCTTCATTATTCTGTGATCTCACTGTTTTGGATATATCTTTCAAAAGTACATATTACCAACTTTTCAGATCATACTTTTTTCTGGATGCCTTCTTTGATACTATTTCTTTCACCAAACTTATTATTGGAAATATATGACAGCATATTCATGATCATCATAAATCAGATCATCTTATTGAACCCTCTTCAAAAACAGATTTATTATCTTTCAACATAATGGGAATTTTAAATAGAACTCTGAATATGGTAACAATTATAGCACATCACAACAACCTGAGTAAGTAGTTATCCCCATTTTACTGATGAGAAAACTGAGATCCTGGATTAATGTCCAGGGTCATACTGCTAATAAGTGTCTTAAACTGGATTTGAGCTCAGTTCTTGCTGAGTGTAGTGCTCAATCCACTGCATCACCTTGCTGCTTATATTTCCACCTAATGATCTCATTTCAGGTTCACTTTCTGTGGTGTTTTAGAAACGTCAGCCAAATTGTTTTTCCTCTTCTGCATCTCTCTGGAAAGACTGGAAAGAGGTTAATCTTCCCATATGTTTTGTAATTCATAGGTATTATTAAAAGCACCCTTTTATTGTGCTTTTTAAAACAAAATTAGTTCAGTGTTTACAAGGCACTGGGGGTTTAGGCAATGGGGTTAAATGACTTGCCCAAGGTCACACAGCCAGGCAATTATTAAATATCTGAGACCAGATTTGAACTCAGGTCTTTCTGACTCCAGGGCTGGTGCTCTATCCACTGCACTTCTTTATTCTTTTTTAAAATTTATTTTTATTTTTTAGTCTTTCACAGAATGCTTTTTAGTAACTTGAGATCATATTGGGCAATGCACATAATATGCTTTGATTACAATAATACAAGCTCTAATATTTTCAAAGACACCCAGTATTTGCATGTTTCCAAATACCTAATTTCTTTTAAATATCATAACATTGGCAGGATTTGCAGTCTTCAAGAATGAGTATGGCTACAAGCTTCCTAAAAGTTTCTTGACCAGTCATTGGAGAAAAGTGCCTCCATTTTGTAAGGTGCAAGGTTACTTTGCAATAAAGTAATCATTCCTCCCCTCTTAGTTCCAACATGTTGTTTATTCCTGAAAAAATTACCTATCCAAAGATCACATCCATTGAAGGTCATTCTGACCTCAGATCATTTACTGTGGGAGTGGAATAACTGAAAAATTGATGTAAGATATACTTGCCTTCAGGTGCAGTTCAGGAATGACATTTAAGAGATCCATAATGTAAGACTGGAATTTAGAATTTTTTCCTTTTCAATTGGGCAAATGCAAATTTTTTGAAAAAAATAGTTTTGAATTATCTTTGAATTTTAAAAATGAACAATAGTTCCTGGTGATGTCCTTATCTTGAAGAAAGAAAAATAAAGTAATAGAGAAGTTCATTTAGGTGTAATATCTAGGAAGAAACTTCAATCAGGGTCCAATACTTTGTACTGTAGAAAATAGGAGATAATGACAGAGAGAAAAATTGGTATTCTGTGGTACATTAGACTAAAAGTCTGTCAGGATAATTTATTAATGATCTTAGCTTTACTTATAATAATAATAATAATAATAATAATAATAATAATAATAATAATAATTTAAATTCTCCTCATGCAAGGTCTTGCATCTTACAATATTGAGAAAAAAGGAAACATTTTTCATAGCAGTAAACCTAAGACAAAATTCACATTATAGGCTTTTTTAATTCATCAAATGGAACAATAATGATATTAACATTGGGAACTTTACTCTTGGAAAGGACCCCTTTCTGGAAAACCAAGGTCTTTTCCAGGGTATGAACAAAACCAAAGGACATGTCCTTTATTTAAAAGATGCATTCCTTCCATATAATCTAAGTTTAAACAAATCTTGGTCTCCTTAAATTTTATTGTTTTCTAAAAAAAAGGAAGATTGATTGGAAATTTTTTAAAAAGGAAGGAAAAACAATTTCAGTGAATGAAATTGTCCTTTTAGATTTAGATTTAAGTGCAGGTAAGATTTTGGAACCAAGGTATTTTTTCCAGTGAACAGTATTTTTTCCCTGATTACATGTAAAGCTAGTTTTCAGCATTCATTTTTGGATCATGGTCTTTAGTCAAGGAAACTGAACTGATATTATATTATTGAAATCTAAAAGCAAGAAGTTTCTGAATCTTTTCTTCTTTCCTCAGACCTCTAATGGAGTCTTCTCCCCTCATTCTCTCAGTGGACAACTTTGTCTCATGCTTCATTGAAAAAATTGAAGACATTCAACAACAGCTCTTTCTTCTCCTTTCACAACTCAATAATTTCGATGTCTTGCTATGCTATCTCCTCCTTAACTGTGTCTTATCTGAAGAAGTGACCAATTTCCTTGTGAAAGCAAATCCATCTACATTCCTTCTTTATTCAATTCCATCCTAGTTTCTTCAACAGATTGCTCCCCTTGACATAATTTTCACTCTGTCACTAGCATAAGCCTAGTAACTAATACCCTATTGCCTACATATTCACTCATACCTCCCTCATCTTTAAAAAAACAAACCAAAAAACCTCACTTGATGCTCATTAGATGTCCATCTGTAATAAGTGCCTCCACTGTTTTTCCTTTCATTCTTCCAAATTCTCTATAGTTTGATTTCTGATTTCATAATTCAATTGAAACTGCTTTCTCCAAGTTTACTAGTGATCTTTTAATTGCCAAATCTAATGTTCATTTCTCAATCCTCAACTTTCTTGAACTATTTGTAGCCTTGATGCTGTGGATCTTCCTTTTTTTAGATTCTCTCTTGTTTCTATGTTTTCATGATACTGATTTCTATTGATTCTTCTTCTATTTCTTTGACCATTCCTTTTCAGTTTCTTTTACTGAATATTCATCAAGTATGTACCTGTTAATTATGTGTCTTCCAAATCTCTGTCCTGAATCCTCTTGTCTTCTCTCTTTATACTATCTTACTTGCTTATACCATCAGCTTCCATGTTCTAAATTTTTATCTCCATGCTGACGATTTTTGGATCTACATGTTCTGCCTTTTGCTCTTACATCTTCATTTGCCTGTTAGATGTCTCCAAGTGACTGTCTCATGAAATCTCATTCTCAATGTATAAAAAACAGAACTTAATATCCTTTATTCTAAACCTTCACTTCTTCTAAATTTCCCTATTTCTGTCCAGGTTATCATAACCCTCTAGTCACCGAGACTTGTAATCCTGGTGCCATCCTTGAGATCTCATTTGTTCTTACTTCACAAATCCTTCTGTTGACAGTTCTCATCATTTCTGTCTTTCTAAGATCACTAATATATACCCTCTTCTCATTATTCAAACAGTTGCCCTCTTCTGTGGGCCTTCATCATTTCATGGTCAGGCTATATTAACATTGGTCTTTCTGCCACAAATCTTTCCTCATTTAGTTGTCAGTAATTTTACTAAATAAACTCTAGTAGTTCTCTCTTACTTCAGGATCATATATAAAATATTCTTTTTGGCTTTTAAAGTCCTTATAATCTAACCCCTTCCTACCTTTATAATCTTCATATACTTTATTCCTCTGTATGTACTCTATGTTCTTAAGATAGCTCAAATCCTTCCAGAGTCTCTCCCTGCATTCCTTCCCTCTCTCCTACTAGTATGTTTTCTCTGAGGATTCCTCCCACTTACTCTCTATATATCTTGTGTGCATGTAATAGGGACTGAAAAATATGTAGAATACTTCTGAAAAGGCTAGAGAACTTGTTTCTGGGGAAGTTGTGATGATATTATAATTGGAAGTATTTGGTAGAAATATGAAAAATGGGTAGTCTGTAATTGATTCCAGTGGGTTAGCCAAGTGGTGAGTAGGAAATCTGAATCAGCCTCACTCTCTCTTTAGCTGCTTTGCTCTTAATTTTACTCCTGTGATGGAAGCATCCACTGAGACACAAAACAGTAAAAAGAGAGAATTTTGGGCCCTCCCCAACAAAGGCAACATGTGACCTTTGAATACAGGACTAGCTTCTTTTCCTTCCTTGGCATTTGTTCTTCTGTCTTAGGTGAAGGATTTGAAGACTCCAATTTTTTTTAATATAAAAGTTGGGACATTAGTGTACTGATGCTCCAATGTCCGGGTTTTCTAACCAGTTCAGAACTGATGCAAAGCATGACCTTTGGGCCTAGCATAGCAAAAACTGAGGCAAAGATTCATCCAACAGCAATGCCAACTTTGTGTGGCTGAAGTTATGATTAAACCTATTCTTTCCAGAGATTGTAGTTTTCTATCAGAATGTGTGACCCAAGGTGTCAGAGGAAATATATTTTGTTCTTTTAAGGTAAATGTACCTTATAAAAGCTAGTTGATTTTCACTAGTTGATAGTCACTAGCAATTAAAAAAAGAGGGAAAATACAGCCAGTGAGACTTAAGCCAATGATAATAGGAAAGAGAAACCCAAAACACCCTGGACTTTGCTCCTAGGAGAGTGAAATCAGAGTATACTTGATATATGTCCAAAGCTGTTGCACGATGTCTTTTCTGTTATGATGTGAGTTCATCACAGCATGTTTTTGATTTTTTGGTAGACCCTATCCCTTAGTATAGAAAATGCTTAATAAGCACTTTCTTAATAAGCACAAATTTGTTGACAGAGTAACTGACTAGTACACTTCTAAAGGAAATGAGGAAAAAGAAACCTTGGTAAGTTGAGAATTGAGAGAGACAAGGCAGTTCAGCTTCCTAACCTTGAGACTCACCTTTGTGTTTCAAATCCTCTTAAACACAAATACTAGTTTTTTTAAAAAAATTTATTTCTTTAAGGCAATGGGTTTAAGTAACTTGTCCAAGGTCATTTTTCTTTCTAATTATAATGGTCAATCTAATAGGTGTGAGGTGGTACCTAAGAGATTTTTTAATTTAGATTTCTCTAATTAATAATGATTTAGAGCAATTTTATATGATATATATGTATATATATATATATATATATCTATCTCTGATTTTTTCATCTGAGAATTGCTTTTCTATGTCCTTTGACCATTTATCAATTGGTGAATGACTTGTTTTTTTTATAAATTTGACTCAGTCACAGAGTAACTTCTAAAATTAAAAGTTTGGATTCAAATAAGTATAAATTATTTTTTCTTCAACAAGAACATTATTTGGTTCAAAACAATGTTTATGTTTTTCTCAACAAGATGGGAACATGGACAAAAATGACATCCTCTAATTTACAAGATTTTATTGTAGCTCAGGAACAAAAATTCTCAGTCTATAGTTCTAAGATTCTTCAGTTCCCCAAGTTGGTAATTAGGTTTCCATCCAGGCTGATATCTTTAAACATATATATCCTTGACTCTTTGGCCACACTAGAGTCTAATGAAGAGATTTAGATGTAGAAACTCATCATTTTAAATGAAATCCTATTGGTCCACCATAGATCCTTTCTAGGTATCTAGCTCATATTGGTATGTCTGAGGGAATTCTGTGTTTTGTTTTCTGATTTAGCTAGCAATTTATGTAATTTGGTATTGTTGTACAGTCACAGAAAACAAATTTGGTGACTTGCTGCTTATAGATAACATTGTTTTGACTACTAGTTTTCCAGAATTTGCCTAGAGTACTGAACCTAAGTTCAAATCCTACCTCTGATTGACTACCTATGTAACCATATGCAAATTATATGATCTCTTTCTGTTTCCTCATAGGGATAATGGTATCTGTCTTTTGCCTTAAATGAAATAATCTATATATAAAATGCATTGTAAATTTTATAAATGAATGATTGAATGGATGATTAAAAAAAAAGTGCTTCCTTTGAACAAGACACTGGAAATACAATTAAATAAATATAAGTTCTCATTTTCAAGGAGCTCTTTTATGGGGAAGACAATATGTACAGAAGCTGCAAATTTGATGGAAAGGTCTCAGAGACCATTGAATTTAGGGGGAAAAAGCATGTGATAATGCCTCATATTTAATGTCATTTCTACTGATCAAATCATATTCATTTTTGCTGAACCATTTATTAGTGTGAAGAATTCCAGTAGCAAGAATTTCTTTTCTGGGTCTTTAGTAATTATAACTGTTGAACCCCCAGCAGCAGCAGCAGTTGCCAGGCTGCATTTCCATGGAGATTTCTAAAAACAGGAGCAGTGGTAATTGGGGCATTGTTATTCCCAGGACTCTTGGACTTATCTGCCCATCTGTGGTAATTTGTCAGTTCAGAAAAACCGGTGTTCAATTGTGTCCATGGGTAATTCCCTTTACTGCTCAGTGTCACAGAATAGTGCAAGAATTTGTTATTCATCTGCTATATAGGAGAGGACATTTTCCCATCACAATCAGTCTCTTCCCAGTCTTATACTTTACTTATCTGCATGCCACTATGATCCAATGTCAATGACCTTCCGGTTCACATTCAGTACTATATCTCCTGACCTTGTGCTGTTTCATCATCTCTTTTCTATGCCTGGAATCCCCTCTCCCAATCTTCTCTGAGTTCCTTCAAAACACAACTCAATTCTTTCATCTTATCTCATCTTCTCTAAGAGTAATCTCCTGCACAATTTCCTTTTAAGTTAGGTATATATATATTTGCATATCTATATCTTATATGCATACATTGGGAACTGGTAAATATGCCATCTAGATGGTATCTAGCCATATGCTAGGGAACATGCTTCTGGGAAAGTTTTGACGATGTCGAGAAGTTAAACTTGTTTTTGGCAGTGCATACTCATTTTTTTTAAACTGAAAGTGGAAGACAAGTAATCTAGGGGATTCCTTCACTAGGATACTTTAGAAACAAATGGCTCCATGAAATTCAAAAGGAAGACACACTTGTGCTCCTGAATATAAGGATGGCATCTGCAGTTACATTAATTGGGATAACAATTACAAAAGCTGTAAAGCTTCAGGTTTCAGAGCCTATAATAATCACCAGGAAGAATTTTCCCCTGGTGGATATAGTATTGCAGTGTTCCAGGTGCATTCCTAAGATGTATTACATTTCTCTGACTCACTTGGTAAAGGCCATTGGTGGAGGTAGTGTTCAAGGCCAGTTAGAATCTTTTGTTGCAAGAATTTCTGTGACCTGCTCATGAAACTCTTATTTTAACAAAGATTCTATATGGGCATGTGGGAGACGTTCACCATATTAGTCAGCAAAGTCTGATCTTTAGTTTTCTGATGAAATTCATAGCAGGGATATAGCAGTTAACTTACTGGTAACTTTTGTGTTTACATGTCAATAATGCATTTCTTTGTTCTGTTTACATAGATGTAGTCATATTTCTGATGATGAGACGGTTTACTTTGTTGATTAACTGCTGGCAGAAATTAAAGTTCTACTGAAAACAGAATGCAATTTACCTCCTCCCCCAAAATAAAACATTAAAATTGTTGGCGATTCCCCCACCCTTCAGGCTAAGTTAAAAAAGAACACCATTTGAAGTGGACACCCTTGATTAGCTTCCAGAGCTCTGTTTTGGATCTCCTGGTGGTGGCAACAAGCTATTGTGAAATGTCAGCTATTATTATGAAAAACAACTCACTCACCTTTGAAAAATGAGCCTCCTATTATTTCTTAAGAGGAGCGATAGCTTTTTTTTTTTTCAAATGTCTTTGAAGGCTACTAAATTATTGTCTAATCCTTACCTCAGGGCTAAAAGCCTTTCAATAGAACAAACATATATAATAACAAATAGACCAGAGGCTACTCCATACAATATTACCAGGTAGTTTGTCTTTAGCTCTCTCCTTAGAATTTGTATTCAGAGAATCTAATGTGACAGGAGCACATTAAATCATGACATTGTCTTCAATTACAGATACTGTCTGCATTCATGCCCACTCTGATTTCTGTAGCCTTTAAAGAAATGAGAGCTAGCACATGTGAGGAGATGCGCTATTTTTGCAAATGCACTTGAATAACTCATATTTTTTCCCCTCACCTTCTTAAAGTAGCCTATCATTACAGTTGTGTCAGAAAACAGTAAATTATTAAGTTCATAAATCTTTCTTTCAAGGAATCTGTTTTTATATTTGCTTAAGATGAAAAGGAGGAATGTCTAGTACATATAGTAATCTTTTCTAATTATATTCATTTAATGTCCTAGTTGCATATGATTTCAAGATTTTCTACTTTTATTTGTCTGTGAAATCAGATTTAGGATATTTAGGTCTGAAAGATGTTATGAGTTTTATATGACAGTCACCTCCATTAGCTAGTGAGCTTTCCTTCTCATGGCAGGAGATCCTGACCTCAGTTTGGCAGGATGCATTGCCAAGGGATTTTTTTTGGGTACCTTTTTCATCAATTATCATGGAATACTGGGTGATAATAGAAAGAATTCGGATGATTGCGTTTAATAACTCATTTACTATGGCTTAGGAACACTCTGAAAAAGGAAATGTAATAAAAAGTAATACTTTCTAGTCTTTTTAGTAAGAAAACCCCAAATGGGTGTAGGACAAGACAAAATGATTGCATGAGAACAAGAACAGGAACAAGGACAAGGACAACAAACAACAACACGAATAAAGGGAAGTCTTAGATGTTTTAGTTCACATATTCTGGACATAATTTCCTACAGTGCTTTACTCAGTCAACAAGCCTCACAATTGGTTGGGGGGAGGAGAGGAATGGACATTTCTTCTTATGATATTAATATCACTCAAAAGGGTTGAATCTTTTAGGGAGGTTATGTGAGAAAATTATATATTTCAGTTATAATACAAAGTAGTTAACTTTTTAATTAATTTGAATCAGTTAGGCAGCACAGTGGATGAAGCATTGAGTCTGGAGTTAGAGATCTGGATTCAGATCTATCCCCAGACTCTTCCTAGCTACTCACCTAACCTCAGTTTGTCTCAGGTTCCCTTATCTGTAGAATGGGGATTACAACACATCTACCTTTCAGGACTGTTGTGAGCCAAAAGATACCATAATTGTAAAATATTTAGCATAGTGCCTGTCACAATAGTAAGCATGATCTGAATGTTAACTATTACTATTATTTTAAATTTTAAAATTTCTTAGAGACAAACTCTTCCTAGTAAAATTAGTCATTTTTGTTGCAAAGCTTCTAATTTTTGTTCATTTATTTATTCAGTTTCAGATGATACTAGCTCATTAGTAGATTACATATCATAATAGAATTTCTTTGCTATTTATTCTGAATATTTTCCTAGCCTGAACTTTCTGGTTTTTCTAATACTTGTGAGTTTCTTTATTTTTCTTTCTTTTCTATACTTTCATTCTGGGGTGACTGCCACCATTGTCAGTTACCAGATATTTCTAATTTATTTAGGGTGAATGATATCCAGATCTATAACTTGCATAGGGCAAATGGGATTTGGCCCCCCATCCCCCCAATATGCTGACATGAGAAGGAAATTTTGTCTTCTCCTTGATGTCTACTATTTCCTCCCAGTTCCCTGATTTGGCTTGTTGTGGCAAAACTTCAGTGGATCTGAGGCTATCTAAATCTTATTATCCACCTTTCTTCTAACCTCAGCTTGGTCAAAGGATGGACTTACTGGGGGACAAACTAACTTTTCTCTAAGCACACCTGCAATGACTGTCAGATAGTCCTTTGCATTGCCTAGGTCATCCCCTTCCCCTTTGTTTTTTGCTCCAGGTGAATGGAATTTTAGGTTGATCCCTTAAAAGGATAATTTACAATCCTACATCAAATAAAACACAGGCTAAACAAAGTTAAACAATAACAATGGAATGATGACAGGAAGGCAGAAGTCCTAAAAATCATTGTATATTCAACGAAGACTTCCTATGTTGTTCTCTCATTCTAGGTCATACAATTTATTGTTTTACGTAATTTTTTGGTCATCTGAGTGTTGAATCTTAGACTCTGGTAATGGTAATTTCATCGCCCTCTTCCTATTTCATATTCACTTTAGGTCATGATCTTTGCTTTCTTGTGTGGCAAGGGTGATTTCATACATGTACCAGGGAGTTGTTGTGTAACTTGTCATGTGGCAAAATAGTCATCTTTAGTTTCTTTACTCCCACCCTTCTCCAAGGGGTACTGTTTCCTATCAGTAGGGGAAGTAAGAGGTTGGGGGCAGAAACTCTTGTCAGAGAGAGAGGGGGAACTGGGCTAGAATTATATTCATATGTTGTTTTAAATATTACTAATCTAAGGGTGGTTTTCAAATTCAATCTAACTTCTGATTTTTATTTCATTAATTGGAAGGAGCAGGACTCTAAGCTTTTTGATAGATTTTTAGGGTTTTTTTTTTTGCAAGGCAATTGGGTTAAGTGATTTGTCCAAGGCCACACAGCTAGGTAATTATTAAGTGTCTGAGGCTGGATTTGAGGTACTCCTGACTCCAGGGCTGATGCTCTATCCACTGCACCACCTAGCCGCCCCTGACAGCTTTTTGGCCAAGTCTTGACTCCCTCCCAACAAACACCAGTTCTATAATGAAACACATAGCAGAGAGTAGAGAAACCCTTTATCTAAATTGGTATTAAAATAGAAATCATTGAAAGTATACATAAAAGAATGTATATAAGATGTTTCAAAGTGAAGTATTTTAATATAATATTTGTCAAGCAAGACTATTGGGTTTCAACACATAGGATCTTTCTTTCTTACCTTTGTAAGAGTCTATTTCTACCCTGAGGACATTTTAGTAGTTAAAGTTCATACTGTATCATAATTAGATAAAAATTTGCCAAGATACAGCAAACTGTTGATTTTCTGTGCAAAAGAAATGGTCTGCAGGAATGAAAGTGTATTAGTTCTTTCATTTAAAACTCTAAAACTGATCAACTGCTTATAAAGATATTCCCACTTGTTAAGGCAGTTTCTTCTCTCTTAAGGGTGACAATATGCAACCAAATTTGTATATGCAGGATATTTCTGATTAGTTCCAAAATGTTGACATTTCTGATCAGTTCCAAATGTATTTTTAACAAATACAAGGTACTTTTGAAACTCATTGATCATTGGAACTTGCCTCATGCTTTATTTTTTTTTTTGTCTTCTGCACACATGAATGCTGAGTTTGAAATCTTTTTTTCTTTCCGTTTCCTCATTTCCCTCTGGTTTCCCTGACAGAAGATTGTCAAATGCTGAATGATTAAGGATTCTTTTTTTTTTTTTTCTCCCAGGCTCTGTACTGAGCTAACTGACCTCTTCATACTGGTCCTGAACAGTGGTAATTTGAACTCAGCTTGATTTCTTCATATGCTGTCATTTTACACATTTAGATAATGAAAGAAGTGACAGTTAGTAGAAATTATCCTTGCTAGCACTAGTTATGACCCGGATGCTTTCGTGATTTTTTTTTTCCAGGTGTGTCTTAAGCTGAAATGAAACTGGACAGGATATTTTTTGACTTTTTCTTTTTTTTTAGGTTTTTTTGCAAGGCAAATGGGGTTAAGTGGCTTGCCCAAGGACACACGCTAGGTAATTATTAAGTGTCTGAGACCAGATTTGAACCCAGGTACTCCTGACTCCAGGGCCGGTGCTCTATCCACTGCGCCACCTAGCCACCCCAGGACAGGATATTTTTTTAATGAGATTTAGTACATGCTACTATCTAATAAGCAACTTCAACCTGAAAATCAACAGAACTGACACAGATATTCACTGAGCATGCATGACTAAGGCTATAATTTATCATTTTTAGAAGAGAAAAAGAGAAAAGAGCTAGAACAATTGTATGGCTTAAGATGTGAGACTTCAAAGCTAAATGTCTAAAAGGCTACTTTGCATTTGCTATATAAACTTTTCTCCATCTCATCGGTAATTCAGAGACTTTTGGATTGATATTTTAAGTTGACTATTAAATCAAAAGAAAGTATATTATTCAGCTCATAGCTTTAAAATATATTAAGCTACTATATATAAAGGACAATGCTGAGCATATGAGATAGTTTTTGTTCTCAAAGAAACTAATGTGGGGAAGAAAGGGCAAGTATACAAATGACTATGAAACCAGGGAAAGTGATATGAAAGGTCCATCCACAGTCTTAGAGAAATTGGATCATTTTCACCTAAAGGTAATCTAGGAAGGGTTAATAGAAAAGATATTTGGTGTTATCCTATTTCTGACTCTAGAGTACTCCCTATGTCTTTTTGGCCTTTCTTCATGTAATTTTATTTAAATATTTACTATTTGGAAGTAATCAACCTAAAAGTCCTAACACTGCTAATAACTGAATCAACTAAAGGAAAACTCCCTATATCTCTGAGCTTTATTCTTATAGAAAGAGGAGGGTGGACTTGATAATCTTCAAAGATTTTTCCATGTCTAAAATTCTGTAGGTGTTTGACTGAATAAAGGTAACTCTTGTAAATATAGAGGGTTTAGTTCAAGATTATAGTGTATGCAAACACAGGATTCTCTCTCTCTCTCTTTACATTTATTTATATAGCCTTAAAGATCTCTGAATATTCTTTGTAAGTGTCTTTGTTGAATTAACTTCTCCAGAAACCATAGTTATATTTAGTTCTGACCCTTAATTCTCAAGTTTGGTAAAGGTTGTTTGAATGAATGTATAGGTCTATTTCTTCTTCGGGGAATATTATTTACCTGGAGATGGCTAAGATTGCTAGAAAAAGAACATATATAACCTATTTACTTTCTCTTGTTCAATCTCCTCCTTCTCTTCCCCTTCTACTTTCTCCTCCATTCTGATTCCTGACAATTTGCTTTTTAGAGCTATTCTATACTACCACTTTGGTTCTTGCTAACTACACTGGTAAAATTTTAAAGTAGAAGCAATAAAACTTATAGTTCTCATTTCAAGATTTCCATGAGGTTATTTGGGAAATAATTTGTCATTATTTTAAAAAGGGCAGCTCAGAATCCTTTAAGTAATCTATATTTAGTTGAAAAAAAAGGAAACCTTTGTTAATTCTAAGAGACAATAGCCATGGGACCACAGAAGATGAATTGAAAAAGGCATCCAAGGTCAATGAGTCTAATATAAAAAATGAAACCCAAAATTCTTTGCACATCTCTGACAAATGTTGATGCAACCGAATTCTTTGACAAACATTTGGTGAGCAATAATATGCACATGGTTCTATATTTGACTCTAATATATAAAGACAGACATAAAAAATGCCCTAAAGGAATGTTTATCTTGCCTGGTTACTAGGGAGGCCTTCAGAGTAGAATAGATAGGACTTTGAGAAAGGGGTCAGGAACACTACACAGAAGTTGAAGCTGGTGATGAATACTTAGGACAACAAAAGAAAGCTTCTTTAACTATGTTGTATGTTATATATATATATATATATATATATGTTCAAATATATATTCAGTTAAAAGAAAGGTTAGGATCAATCATTGCATATAAAAATCAGAAGATAAGCATAAAGGATAAATGAGGGCAAAATTATTCAACTCTTATTTTGCTTCTGCTTTCTCTGCAAAGGAGAATAATTTTTGGATTGAAATAGAAGGAATAAAATTGGCTCATAAGGAATTAAAGATAAGTGAGAATATAAAAATGACAATATAGGGTACTAAAAGAATTGTAAGATATTGTTGAGATCATCATAAGTGATCTTTGAAAGACAATGAGCATGGTTACAAAGATGCTATAAATTCTACTTTGCTAAAAAGGAAAGAAAGCAGATTTTATAAACCAGGTTAGCAAGTTTGATGACTTCTTTACAAAATTCTGCATTACATTTTTAAAGAGTTGTTTTTACAGTTAGTATGTATATAGAATTTTACAAATATCTCATTTGATGAGTATTTAGAAAAGGAAAAGCAATTATCTTTATCAAGGACAAAGTTTGGCTGATTTAATTTTTGGTTTTTGATATGATTATTAGGATGGTAGATTAGGAGAATGCTTTAGACATAACATCTATTCATCAAGGCAATAAAAATGGTCGAACCAATTATTAGGATTCACCTAAGTGAATTAGTATTCCCGTTCTCCTTAATCCAATTTTTATGCAATCAAAATTTTAATTTTATCCTTTGTAATCACCTTTATCCTTTGTTCAGTCAGTAATCCTCTTATTCATGTTTTCAAAAATATCTCACTACTCCAACTTGTTTCAGATATTCATATAAACATATATATATATATATACTCACATATGTGTATATATACCTACATTATATATAGTGGTATAAATACACACACATACATACATATAAATCACTCTACTGTTTGGAACTTACTGTGACAATGATATGAAATTATGGTCAAAATTCTTTCTTTGAGATCTTATTTTTTTTAATAGGTAGGGAGTCTGTACCATATTATTGGGTGTCCTTAGGTTTATTAAATATGATGGTACAATATTCAATTGCTGCTGTATCTTCTTTACTTAATATGTTCCATTGATAACTTTGCTATTTTTTTAACCAGAACCAAATAGTTTTAATGTTTACTCCTTTATAGTTTGAGATCTGGTACTGCAAATCTCCTTTAATTGCTACTTATTTTTATTATTTACCTTTAAATTCTTTAACTTTTGTTCTTTGAGATGAATTTTATTATTTTTTTAGATCTATAAAATATCTAAATAATTCTTTGGTAGTTTCATTGGTATGATATCATATGAATGTTTTTTCAGATTACTTTTTATGTATTAAATAATGTGTTCCTTAAAGCAACTCTATAGAAGAAGTAGGACAGTCATCATTATTTTTATTTGGTTTATGAGGGAGCTGAAACATTAAATGATAAGTGACATGTATTCATACCACTTCTTAGTGAAATTAGGATTCAGCTCTGCTTCTTTTCTAAAATATTCTTTCTAGTACTATATATATATATATATATCACATACTATTACAATTTATTCTAGTAAAGTTACTCTTCTGGACCCTTACTTTTATCATGACATAGAATATATGCTGATTTCTTTAAAAATTGTATGTGTAAATCACTGGTTTGGATGCTAGAGTTAGGACTTTTGATAATTATTATAGCAATGTGAAACCAAAAAGGATAACACTGAAAATCTTCCCAAGTCTAATGACTTGGGTATCTGAAAGTAGCCTATTTATAGTAGTGATTCCCCCACCTCCCCAATGCATGACATTTTGGTTTTATGCTTTCTTAATGATCTTTTCAATTGAGAATTGAATTTTTAGGCATTGTGCCACAAACATTGATAACAAATATTACAAAGGAGAGACCTGCTTCATCTTAACTCAGATGTTTTTTGATGAATGTGAGAGGGCAGGATAACTATTATATTTATCATGTTAAGGAAACTTGAATATTTTAATTTTAAAGTTATTCACCAGACAACATAATATTTCAGAAAAAGAAATCAATCAACATGTATTATTGGATACCTACTACAGTCAGTAAATAAGCATTTATTAAGCACTGTGCTAAGTTCTTGGTGATATTAAAGAAGTGTCAAGAAGCTTACAATCTATTGGGGGGGGGAGACAACAAGCAAGCAAATATGAATAAACCAGCTGCATGCAAGATAAATAGAAAATAATTAAAGAGAGTTTGGGAAAAGCTCATAGTAGAAGATGGAATTTTAGTTGAGTTGAAGGAAGCAGGAAGTGAAACAGAGGATTAAGAGCATTCCAGGCATCAGAGACAGCTAGGGAACATGCCCAGAGCTCAGAGATAGTGTCTTGTTTAGGGAACATCTGAGAGGTCAGCATCACTGGAATGAAAAGTATGTGAGGTTGAGTAAGGTGCAAGAAGACTGGCAGGGACCATGTGATGAAGTGCTATAGCTTAGTGTTAGATGTTTAGACACACACAGGTGAAGTTTAATATACGAACTATCCTGGATCTTTTTATGAATCTGTTTGGGGAGGGGAATCCATCTTCAACATATGAAAAATGATAAAGAGAAATTGGATATTTGAACTCCATGCCAAAATGCTGGTTAAACTTTTTATTACAAAGATAAAATCTTTAACCTTTGGGACCTGATTTGCCCTTGACTTAATTTCTTCTAACTAGCTCAGTAAGTACTAAGAATTAGTATTATTTTTGCTAATAGCCATGTTAATGAAACTAGATTGCAGCTAGGTGGTAGAGTGTTGAACTAGGAGTCAAGAAGCTGAGTCTCAGACATTTCCTAGCTGTGTAATACTAGTTAAATTGCCTAACCTTTGTTTACCTGAATTTCCCTCATCTATAAATTGAAGAGAATAAGCATACTTGCCTCATACTTGCCTCCCAGGGGAATTGCAATGAAAATATTAGATAATATTTGTAAATGTACTTTGCAAACCTTAAAGTATTATATAAATATCAGCTATTATTATTATTATTATTACTATTATAGTAACAGACTCTTTATGATCTTTATGATGATATCATTTATCAGTGACATTTTTTCTTTATAAAATATGAAGTTTAGTTAAGTATTTTTCACCTTCAATAAATGAATTTTTTTTAGGTTTTTGCAAGGCAAATGGGATTAAGTGGCTTGCTCAAGGCCACACAGCTAGGTAATTATTAAGTGTCTGAGGTTGGATTTGAACTCAGGTACTCCTGACTCCAGGGCCAGTGCTCTATCCATTGCATCACCTAGCCCCCCATGAATATTTTTCTAATCTATACTATTCTAGATGTTTTGTGAGTTATAAATACACATATGCCAGCATCCTTAGGGAGCTTTTAAGTAGATGGGGAGAAAAGACCTAAAGACCTGAAAAGTTAAGTACCAATAAATTCTAGGTAAGCCTCAGTTTCCTAATCTATAAAATGAGGAGATTGAACTATATGATTTCCAGATGGTTTGACTAGGTAATTCTGTCTAGTAACTATATGATATGATTCTATATTTCTGAGGGTCAATGACCCATTATAATAAGAGCAGTATTCTTCTATATTATCATTGTTAATTTATTTTTTCTCTCTAAGCATTATATAATAAATATTATATAATATTTTACATTTTTTTGTAAAATTAGCATTTTGTAATTTACATTTAATGTGATTTTCTTTTATTATGATAAAATAAGCAAAAATATAAATAGAAAAGCATTGCTGCAATATATTTGATGAAATTCTATTACAGATCTTGATATAGATGACTAAAAATTTCTTTTATTTTCAGTGTTTTTATACATGTTCTTAAAAATTAATTTTTTTCTTTAAAAATCACTATTCTTCCTCTATTGTCTCTCCTCTTCCTAACCACAATATCCTTAAAAAACTTGTTTGAGCAAAACAAGTCAACACATGGGTTAGGTTTGAAAATTTTTGCTTCATTCTAAACTACTAGTTCATTTCTAGTCTGCCAAGAGTTGGTAGGGGACATGTTGCCAAGAGTTGGCGGGGCATGCTTCAACATCAGTATTCAGAATATCAAAGTAATTTCATTGTTATTTTCTTTTATATTATTGTGGTCATTATGAAATTGTTCTCCTGGTTCTACTAATTTCATTCTCTCTCAATTTATATGTCTTCTCAATTTTTTCTGAATTCATCATAGTTACTTCTAATATCTCTTGATTTCTGCTAGTCTACAGAGATGACTCTACCAACCTACAAATTAGCACACTGTACTGATCAATATAGACTTTAGAAATATAAGACCAGGAATGAATAAAAACAATAGCAATAGGTTTCATTTGCTAGAGACATAACAACTAGGCGAAGACAGAGGTTAGACACTGTCAATGTCCCAATTCAATTGCTCACAGTGGTTTCTGTTATGCTTGCTACTAAGTAGAAAAAATGTAAATGGTCAAGTTTATGAATATATCAATTATTTTGCATATGAATTCATTTCTAGCTCTGTTGCTAGTCCTCACAACTCTGAAGTCAATGAGTAATTTGTCACCAGCTCCTCAGTTCAAAGGTAGGTTCATCAAAGTGCTTTATTTGATGAATTGATATCAGGAAGGAATACTGTGCATGTTCACTGACTAGTGTCCTATTATATAAAATATCATTTTCCTATTTCTGTTTTAAGAAATGTCCTTTATTGAAAATAAAAAATAGGTATTTGGATTTCTAATCATTGGTTTCTATTTGAGTATAGATTTCTATTTTACTATTACTGTGTATGTAAAGAAAATTATAGTTACAAATCATTTTGCAATTTAAAAAAATCAGATTTGATTTCTGGGAAATACTTTTATTTCTGGTTATATAAAGCAAAGCTGATTGTAAGTAGTAGCCATTTTTCTTCCAGTATTTAGTTTTATTCACACTGACTTATTTTTAAATAAATTT
This sequence comes from Macrotis lagotis, assembly GCF_037893015.1. Lineage (NCBI taxonomy): Eukaryota > Metazoa > Chordata > Mammalia > Peramelemorphia > Peramelidae > Macrotis > Macrotis lagotis. The sequence goes on from NC_133658.1 coordinate 503,775,651, forward strand.
TTCACTCTATTTCACTAGCTGTTTATTTTTAAGTGATATTGGTCTTATTTTTGTGAGAGAGAAATACATGTTGAAGCTATGAAGCTATGTACTCATTCATTTAATTCCTCTTGATTTTTATCTTGACTTCTTTTCTAAGTAGTCAAACATACTTATGAGCTTAAAGAGATGAACTGACCTGACTGATGTTTATGCTTGTGAAGAGGGATTGCTCACTAATAATTTAGAAGTGTCCTCTCCCACTATTATTACCAAAATTCACAGTTCCTTAATTTTAATATTGGTTAACCATAAGGCAGCTAAGTGGTGCAGTGGATAGAGTACTAGATCTAGAGTCAGGAAGACTCATCTTCCTGAGTTTAAATCTGGCTTCAGACACCGACTAGCTATGGGACCCTGGGTAAGTCACATTTAACCCTGTTTGTTCAGTTTCCTTATATGGAAAAAACACTGGAGAAGGAAGTGGCAAACTCCTTTATTCTCTTTGCCAAGAAAACTCAAATGGTGTCACAAAGAGTCAGATATAGCTGAAAATGACTGAACAAGACATTAGTCAAAATATCTACATTATAAACAAGAATTGAACAGACCATTCAGAACTGTATAGTGTGCTGACTTTGTAAAATAAGTGTAGATTAGCCAAGATCCAAAGATATTGGAAATAAAATAATGATTGGAAAAGACAAGAGAAAGGAAATGGGTGAGAGGTGCCAGGAAAGTGAATTTCTAAAGAAGACTTTCTGGCAGACAGCTGTTGAAGAAAGCTTCCATTTATGTTATAGTTTTTGGAAAGAATATATACCCTTCACATGTCATCTGGTTTACAGTGGTTGGGATATCCTGGCCATCCCTTCTTCCCTAAGGAGGTGCTATGAACTCAGGCTTGTGATCTGGACACAATTCAGTTTTGAGAGAGCTTGGCTCCTAATGAGAATAGTGAGAATCCCTTTTGCCATAAGTTTTGACAAGTTAACCCAGTTCCAGAGGACATTTTTCCTAAGGCTAATGTTTAAGTCATGCCTAAGTGTCCACAAAATGTGGAATAAAAAGGCATTCAGGTTGGAATACGAATCAGACAAATGGCAAGTATTTGTTTCCTACATTCAAAAGAAATGCTAAAACAGAACAAAGCAAAACTAACCCAAGTATACTTTGAAAGAATTATTTGAAACAGCATTCAGTAACAACTCATCAGCATTGTTAGTATTTGCTGGTGGGCTAATACTTAAACTTCATCAGAACCCAAACTAATTTGAGGGATTTCTAATTAATTATTTTTATGTTTCATTTCAACTTTGCACAATCTGAACATTTAGTCTCATATTCCAGTAATCCTGGCTGGGGCTTGGTCATCTCCTCTTGTCAATAGTCATATTTTTCAATAAACTTCCCTTGTTACTATTCAATTTCCAATTAAATTTGCACCTCGTGATCTCTTGAACTCTCAAGGTTGTTATTGAACCTATAACCTTGAGGCTGTTAGAAAAATCTTTTCAGGAAAAGAAACAAAGTAGAAAAGGCAACCAGGACCCAGGTGCAGGCTTTTCTAGGGGAATTCCTTTATTCTGTCATGTGAGATCACCATGATGAAAAAAGTGGGGAAGGTCAGCTCATCATTCAACTTTCACTCTAAGTGTTGGTGTTATATGATGCTGCCTGCGGGGGGGTCAAAGGAAGAAAACACCAGCTGCAAAGCTCTTCTTTTAACAGAAGCAGCACCACATCCTGAGCTACTGAGGGGGCAGGTGGTGGGGAAGAAAGTAGCTTCAAGGTCTTGGTTCCTTGTAGTTAAACGTTGTTTTCTGGACACTTGTATTTTCTTTGACCTAGAGGCTCTGGATTTTGGTATAAGTTCCTGGGAGTTTCCATTTTGAAGTTTATTTCAGCAGATGTTTGATTCCTTTTATTTTCACTTTGCCTTTTTGTTTTAATAGATCTGGGAAGTTTTAATTTATATTTTGAAATATAGCTTTAAAAGAGCTTGTAAAAACTTTTAAAAAATTAAACATGATTTCCAGGTAGAATGATTCTTAGATGATCTCTCTTTGATCTATTTTCCAATTGCTTTTATAGTATATATCTTATATTTTCTTGTTTTCCCCCTAGGTTTTTGATCATGTTTTTGTATTTCTAGTTGTCTCATGGAGTCATTGCATTTGATTAGTCCCATTCTAATTTTCAAGGAGTCTTATTACTCAAATACAATTTAATTCTTTTTTTCTTAAGCTATTACTTCTTCCCTTTTCCATTTTTTCACGTGTAGTTTTCCTTTAATTTTTATATTAAATTTTGTATTTCTTTCTTACACTCTTGTAGTCTTTAGAGTAGGGGTTTTTTCCCTCTGAACTAGAGTAAAAATATTGAATTGAAACCCAAGATAAGTTGTATATATAGTAAACACAGTAAGGAGCAACTAACTGCCTTTAATAAACCTAAGTCATCAGATCTGAATGGTCTACATTCCAAAACACATAAAAAGATGACAAATGTGATTAATAGTGATCTTTGAAAAACAGACAAGGTGGCACTACAATATAAAATATGGACAAATATACTGATTTTCAAAGAAGGAAAAAAGAATAGCTTCCCCCCCCCCCATATTATAGTTGAGAACTACCACTGTATCCTAGAAAATTTGTTATAAGACTCTTTTAGGAACCTATTTTGTCTTTTAAAAACATTTATTAGTGGTGTTTTATTTCTTACATCATCATAATATTCCATGCATTCCTCTTCCTTCCCTTCTACAAGACCCATCTCATATGACAGTGTTTTTTTTAGTCAGCACAGTTAATTAATATATTGAGAAAGTCCCAAAACATATATAGTCTGTAAGAACTGTGTATCTCCCACTTTCAGAAATGTATACTATGGGGATGTTTTCTTATATCTTTTCTTTAGAAAAGATTTGATCTTTATAATTTTGTTACATTTATTTTTGATTTTTTTGGTTTGTCATTGTTTCCATTTATATGGTTTTAGTCATGAGCTCTGCTTACTTTTCTCTTCAACAGTTATAGTTCTTCATTACCTATCTCATTTCTTACAGCACAGTAGTACTTTATTCCATTTATGCAGCACAATTTGTTTAGTCATTATCCAATCAATGGGAATCTATTTTGTTTCCAATTTTTGGTTATCACAAATTTGTAGCAAAAATTATTATGGAGTATATGGAGATATAGGTTATTTCTTAACTGTTGGCTTCCCTGGGATTTAAGCTCAGGGTTGTAGCTTCTGGTTCAGAGACTAAGGAATTTTAGTTATTTTATCTGTACAATTCCAATTTTTTTCCAAAAATAATTGTACTATTTCACTGTTCTACCAAAAATGTACTAAAATGCCTTTCTTTCCATAACCCCCCCCAACACTGATTGCTGCCATTTTTTGGTCATTCTCTCTCTCTCTCTCTCTCTCTCTCTCATTTTTGCAAGGCAATGGAGTTATAAGTGACTTGAACAAGTTCACATAGCTAGATAATTATTAAGTGTCTGAAGCTGAATTTGAATTTAAGTCCACCTGACTCCAAGGCCAGTGCTCTATCCACTGTGCCACCTAGCTACCCTAATTTTTTGGTCATTTTTGACAATTTGCAGGATGTGAGAAGAAACCTTAGAATTGTTCAGATGTGCATATATCTCTTAACAATAGTAATATGCAGTAGTTTTTTGTTTTTCAGTATTTTGTGTTTCTTTTGAGAACTGATTGCTCATGTCCTTTGACCATTTTTCCATTGCTGAATGCCTATAAATTTCATATATTTTTGTTGATTATTTATATATCTTGGATATCAAACCTTTATCAGAGAAGTTTGATACAAGGATTCTGTTCCCTGCCTCCCCCTCCCCCTTCTTATCCTAGTTACATTAATATTGTTTGTCCAGAAGCTTTTCATTTTCAAGTAGTCAAAATGACTAATTTTATCTTTTGGAACCACTTCTATCTCTTTGGCTTTTATGAGAGGAACATGATCTGTTTCTTTTTTAATTTTCTTATAGTATGATCTTTTGTATTAAGGTCATGTATCCATTTAGAATCTTTTGTGGAGTGTGGTGTGAGGTATTTGTCTAAGCTTAATTTCTGCCAGATTGCTTTCCAGTTTTCCCAGCAATTTAATCAAACAAAAAATTTTCTTTAGGTAATTTATATTTCCCACTTTATCAAACAATGAATTATTGAGGTCTGTTGTTGAATTCTGAATCTCTCCTTTCTAGTCTGTTCCATTGATATATTTCTTTATTCTTTAACCAATACCAGATACTTTCTGATGTCTGGAGTCTTTTAATAAAGTTTGAAATCTGGAGATGCTGGTCCTCCTTAATTCTTACTTCTTTTCATCATTTCCATTGATATTCTAGATCTTTTGTTTTTTGCAAATGAATTTTGCTATTATTTCATAAAGTTTTACAAAGTATGCTTTTAGCAATTTGATTAGGGTAGCATTAAAAAGTATAAATTAAATTTGATAATGTTAATTTTATCATATTGGCACAGCCTAGTCGGGGGCACTTAATATTCTATCATTTATTAAATTCTTCTTTAATGCTTTAAGGAATACTTTGTAATGGAAATTATAAAACTGCTATTGTTGTTTTTGCTATTTCAATCTGTTTATATTCAAGGTCTTGAGATGTTTTTACAGTTTTTAGTATTTTCAGTCTCTTCTTCCCATTTATTTTTCTTGCTGATCAATTCTGATTTTCTACTTGCTTATTGGGGTTTCTGTGGGACTGGATTTTGAAGTATTTCAGTTTCTGCCATCCTGGGCAATCCACAGATCACCAACCTAGGTTTCTTCCCTAAATGACTATCAAGCTATCAGAGTTGGATTTGCTGCTGTGCTCATCTCTCAGGCTTGATGGAGTACTGTATAGCTTCCCCAAAGCACAGGGTTCTTTCCTGGTAACCTGGTAACTCTTTTTGTTCCTTAGTTCTTTGGCTTGGCACTCACAGTTCAATCTGCTGACATAGGTAATTTAGAGCCTGCTTTTCCCCATCACAGTAGTTTATAGCTTTGCAGTACTGGTGCTTCCAAGTTGCAGACTAAACTTGCAAAAAGTCTAATGACTTTTGCTCCTGAAGGGATTTAATGAACTGACAGTTGAGGACTAAAGAAACTTCTACAATTTGGAACTGGAATACCTGTAACACTGGACAGAGGAAGGGGAGACCAGATTGTGGGGTGGGGTAAGTTTATGTCATATTCTTGGTTCTATTAGTACAGCTTCACTTCTAATAGCATGGACAATGAGGAAGGGGTGCTTGTTGAATGAACTCAGGGTCAATGAATATCAGTTCCTGTTTTATTTAAACCTTTTTTTTTTTTAGATTTTTCAAGGCAATGGGGTTAAGTGTCTTGCCCAAGGCCACACGGCTAGGTAATTATTAAGTGTCTGAGGTCCAATTTGAACTCAGGTACTCCTGGCTCCAAGGCCAGTGCTCTATCCACTGTGCCACCTAGCCACCCTTTTTAAACCTTCTTGTGGATTCTTGGAATCCTAGGCCATGGAAATAGCTAAAGTTGCTTTATCTTTGGCACAAAATTTCTGTTTTTGGAAAACTTGAGAGGTTGTGGGAAACCAGAGAACATGTTTAGACTGCCATCTTATTGCTCACATGATCTATGTTAACTATAATTTTTCCTTAGGCTAAAATGAAACAACAAAGTTAGTTTGATAAATGAAGTTTAATTCTCTAGGATCTTACCAAAACCTATGGGTGGATGGCATCCTTACAAATGCCAACATTGACACAACATTTTGGGATCATTTTATACAATTTGAACAAAGAATAATAAAACTATTGGTGGTCAACCAATGAGATTTCATATAGATGACATGGTTTTACAATGTTATTCTCACAAATCTTATAATATTTACTTAAATTCCTATTGACAAGAATAAATGTTTACAAATAACAATAGGATTTTCTCTCTGCTCATTCAGGATGTCTCTTATCTTAAAGTTTATTGATCGGGTACTAACATTGGGATAAGCAGATAGTATTGACACAGGTATAGTCAACATTGTAGGAGATAGGCCTTATATAACAGACTGACTTTTTATAACCCTTAGTTAAAGGATAAGAGACTAACTTCTGATCAGAAATATATTGACCAAGAAATAATTCTATCTTAAAGCATATCATATTAGACACCTAGATGAAGATATACTTTTTCTACTTAGTTGTAAAATATACTACAATTTCTGCTACCACCACTCGTTACTACCTCATGTTTGTAGTACTTTAAGATTTATGTATCAATTTTATCATTCTAATTTAGAAAAAAGATTCAAGGATGACTAAGAGCCAACTTGGCTTCATTTAGCCATGCCAGACTAGCTTTATTTACTTTGGGGGTGGGGTTTAGAGATTTTAGACCAGTAGATAAGGGAAATGTATTTTGTCTTTGAGATACCTGAATTTCAGTAAAGTATTTGATGAAGTCTCTCATGCTGTTTTAGTGGAAGAGGTGAAGAGATGTGGCTTAGATGATGATGTATTAGGTGGATTTTGAAGTGATTAAATTTTTTGACACAAAGATAATGATTAATGGTTGATATTAACCTGCAGGTAGGTCAGGGAGAGTCCTAATGATCTGTCCTTGGCCTTCTTCTGCCCAACATTTTTTATCAACTTAATTGAAGGCATACTTCATGTGCTTATTCAATTTTCTAGTGACTCAAAGCTAGGATGGATGACTAAATCTAACCTTATATTTGGATTCATCTCTAGCTAACTGCTGGCCTTTTTTGTGGTTAAGGCAAAATTCAGTTTACTGGAAATGTTTGAATAATGAAAAAGCAAGTGTCTGTGGATAGACAGGTATTAGGAGGGGAATTCTTTTTTTTTAAGATTTTTTTTTTATTTTGAGTTTTACAATTTTCCCCTAATCTTACTTCCCTCTCCCTACACCCCACAGAAGGCAATTTGCCAGTCTTTACATTTTTTCCATGGTATACATTGATCCAAATTGAGTGTGATGAGAGAGAAATCATATCCTTAAGCAAGAAACATAAAGTATAAGAGATAGCAAGATCAGACAATAAGATATCAGGTTTTTTTCTAAATTGAAGGTAATAGTCCTTGGTCTTTGTTCAAAGTCCACAGTTCTTTCTCTGGATTCTCCATTGCAGACAGTCCCAAATTGTTCCTGACTGTTGCACTGATGGAATGAGCAAGTCCATCAAGGTTGATCATCACCCCCATGTTGCTGTTAGGGTATACAATGCTTTTCTGGTTCTGTTCATTTCGCTCAGCTTCAGTTTATGCAAATCCCTCCAGGCTTCCCTGAATTCCCATCCCTAGGAGGGGAATTCTAAGGAAGAGTCAGCTTTTTAAGTTGTTGGGGGGGGAGCTCTCTCAGTCTGGGTCTTTGATATATCTCCCTTCTCTGCCTTGTGGAAATTAGATCCTCCATGTTTTCTTCAATTACTCAGACCCAGATATTCAGAATCTTCTCTTCTTCCACTACTCTTTTTCATCCCCTTCACAAAAATGTAAAGACTTTTCCCAGGTGGAATGGGCCGATGGGAACAATTTGCAGATACTGTGGAGTGTGTGGAGTTTAGTCAAACATCCAAGATCCAAGATTAGTCACTGTATCATGGGTTATCACCATTGTCTTGACTTTTATCTTGGGTGACTCTGTAGGAGAGGGGGAGGCTGACAACTAAATCCAATTCATGGGCAAGTCAAGACATTATCCTGTGATGCCATTGGTCCTCTTTGAAAATGAAAGATGAACATCAGCCCCTTGACTTGATTCATTGATTATGTAGATTTCCAGGTAGAAATATTCATCTTTTGTTTTTGAGAAGTTGTTATGAAAATATCTGAAATTCTTTTTTTCCCCCTGGCAAAAACAATTTTGTGTTAGATTTCCCTTTTTTTTAACCTTTGGCATCAGTGATGTGTTTATGATTTATTTAATGTCTAATACTGATTCTTTGAAAAATGTATATACATAGCATATTTTAAGTTTAATATGTATTATTAATATTTTATCCATCACATTTTTAAGACTAACCAATCAACAAAACATGTAGTCAAGACCTGATTTTTAACATCCACTGATTTAGGAAGTACAGAAGTTTATTCCTGGGTTAGTTTGAGTGGGGTCCAGCCTGCTCCTGCTGGGAATGAGTATGCCCCTCAATTACCTTTGCGTTTAACACTGTTTATAAGAACAAACTCTGTCAAGTCAAATCAATAAGCTTTTATTAAACACTGATAAGCACAGGTCAGGTATTGTGCTAAATATTGCAAATACAAAGAAAGACAAAAACCATTCCTTGATTTTAAGGAGTTAAATGTCTAAAGGAAGTGAGGAATTAACATGCTGGCGACTTTGTACAAGCAACACACACACACACACACACACACACATATGGTAAATTGGAATTAATATCAGGTAAATATCTATTTATTTCCTCCTCAAAACTGGGACTGAAACTCATAGCCTTTGATTTTAACTAATTTTTTAATATAACAACCTGTGTAATAAGTAAACTGCTTAGAAATAAATCATTGATTATTTGAAGCCAAAACCTCTTTTATGATATTATTAAATTAAATAATTAAATTAATCAATTAATTATATAAAATAAATAAAAAATTAAAATTAATTCTTTAATTAATTTTAAAAATTATGAATTTTTAATTACTCTTTCTCATTTCTTTTCCCTTCTCCCAGAGAGCTACTAGGAAGTCTTCCTGGACACTTAGATAGTCCTTTCAAGATTTAAGATTTTGATTTTAACTACAAAAAACTTTCCAGGGAGGACTTTTCTTTTTTCAAAATTTAAAAAATAAAAAAAGGAGAAAGCAAAAAAGCAAAGTGACCTATTGAAAAAGTCTAATGTGACCCACAGTATTCCATACCTCTGAAAAGAAAAGCAAAGGGTGTCTTCTCTCCTTTCTTTGGGGTCAAGCTTGCTTATTATAACTTCATAACATTCAGATTTGATTGTTTTGTGGTTATTATGCTTTCCAGTTACATTGTTGCAGTTAAATGGTGCTAGAAGTCAGTAAGACTTTGAGTTCAAATCCATTCTCAGAAAAATTGTGATTCTGAGATTCTGGGCAAATCATTTAACCTCTGACTGTCTCAGTTTCATCATTTGTAAAATGGAGTTAATATTAGTACCTACTTCCCAGAATTATTTCGAGGATAAAATAAGACAGTATTTGTAAAATACTTTGTAAACCATGAAGTTTTATATATAAATTCTATTTTCATGCATATACTGAACATGAGCACATATTCTCTCTTACACATGCACACAGATAACATTTTTATATAGAGAGTAGGATATGTAAAAATATTCTACATGAAACAGTGTAATTCCATTTCATAATACTTCATAATACTTCCACATATTACTTTCAAAATTGTCTTTCTTGTCTGTATTTTTCTAAACCTTATTTTCTGTTTTGTGAACTTTGAAAATGCTTTATTGATCTTTTAAATTTTTTTTGGTGTCTCTATTACTATCTCCCTCCCCCATCCCTCAATTAAAAATGAAGAGAAAATAACACTAGGCTAGTGAAGTAGAACAAAGTCATAAAATACTCATAACCAAAAAGAATGTTTCTTTTTTTAATTTGAGTCCATCGCATCTCCAGTAGGAGGTTGGTAACATGTGACTTTTCAAGTACTCTGAAGACACAGTTGGTCATTGAACTGATCAGAGCTCTTCCAAAGTTGATTGTTTTTAAAATATTATTATTGTTTAAATTTTTCCCTAGTTCTGTTCATTCACTCTAAGATTCACTTTAAAATTCTCTGAAATAATCTCATTTGTCATTAGAATATTTTTTTAGGTTTTTGCAAGGCAAATGGGGTTAAGTGGCTTGCCCAAGGCCACACAGCTAGGTAATTATTAAGTGTCTGAGACCAGATTTGAATCCAGGTACTCCTGACTCCAGGGCCGGTGCTTTATCCACTACATCACCTAACCGCCCCCTTGTCATTAGAATATTGATCAACAATAGTAACATATTCATAATATTCATGTTCCTCAATTGATATGTATTTCCTCAGATTTAAATTTCTTTCTTTCCTTTTCTCTTTTTCTTCAATTCTTGCTTCAGTAATTGATTTCTTGCTTGCAACTCTCAGATTTATTTGCCTAGCCACTATCTCTCTCCTGACTAAGTCTCCTATCTTCAGCTGCCTATTTGACACCTTAAATAGTCAGTTGAAGAGCTCAGACTGCTTTAGAAGCAGAATATTTTCACTAGTTTGGCCATTCTGTAAGAGAAAAATCTGGATTATCAATGTTATAAAGACAAAATTATCTATTTACTTCAGGAGGACAGAATTTTTGTGTGCTTGAAGTCAATTCAAAGGCTCTAAAATAATCAGCCTTTTCTTCTTTCTCTCCGTACTTAAATATAAATATAGTGCTTTTTTCTTTACCCACATACTCTACACCCACATACACACATACTTTGTAAGCATGTGTGTTTATTTGTGTGGATAAATATGAATGTTTTTTCTTCAAAAGTGGAGGAAAAAGAAATTTCTAACTCAAAACTAAATGCTACATTTTGGACCAGATTCACATATGAATCTGTGTTAAGTCTCTGCATAGCTAACGACATGTCATTTGGTGAGAGAATTTTCCTAATTAATGAACCAGTTCAATTTACTCTGTTGCTTGACTTTGATGAATATGCTTTTCAGTGTTCCCACTGGGGCTTGTTCAGTTCATTCAGTCAGCTCTCATGTCTATATTCTGTTTGTAGGTATGGATCCAAGTTCTGGAACCAGATGCTCTCCCTGAAGGGTTAGGTCAACGAATAGCCCTTCTGACTCTGAAGAAAGCAAATTGTGATGGATATGGTCCCAAGTACAGACATGGACCAAAGAATCAGACCAATAAGCTGAAGTCTGTTATAGAAGGATAAGAACTGCTCTTTTACCTACTGGACAGAAAATCAAACTGGAACAAATTTAAAAATGGAGTCTTGAAACTTGATTTTATCAAGAACTTATTGTATGATTCTATTTTTTATTCTATTTTTTTTTGCAAGGCAATGGGGTTAAGCAGTTTGCCCAAGGCCACACAGCTAGTTAATAAGTTTCTGAGGCTGGATTTGAACTCAGGTTCTTCTGACTCGAGGGCTGGTGCTCTACCACTGCTCTACCTAGCTGCCCCTATTTTTGATTCTAAATAAATAACTTGCTCCCTTTGTGCCTCATTGTGATCATTTCTACTATGTAGTTGTCACTTCATTACATAATCACTTATGTACAGAAATATTCATATGAAGAAACTTTCTAATGAAGTATCCTACTGAAATTCAAAGTAATTGGACATTTCTCTATTTGAATAGTAGGAAAGGTGACAGATCATGTCCCCTATACATGTTTATATAATTGAAGTAAAAATAATAGCACTTATTTATATAACACTATAAAGTTTGCAAAGTACTTTGAAAACATTATGTCATTTAAATATCATAACAACTCTGTGAAGTAGATTCTATAGTTATTCTATATTATTCTATAGTTATTACATTACTTATTTTATAGTTGAAGAAGTCAAAGTTCAGAGAGGTTAAGTGAGTTGCCCATGTTCAAAGTAAATATTGCCCAAAAAGCAAGAAAAATAAAGTGCAAAAAAATACTTCAATCAGCATTCAGAATTCTTTCATCGTAGGTCTTTTGAAATTGTCTTGGATCATTGCATAGATCAGAATAACTAAGTCTTTCTCAGTTGATCATTATTACAAAATTACTGTAACCCTGTACATTATCCTTCTGGTTTTTCTAACTTCCCTTTGCTTCAGTTCATATAAGGCTTCACAGATTTTTTCTGAACCATTTAAACCATTCATTTTAGTACAATAGTATTCCACCACAATCATATACCACAACTTATTCATCTTTACCCAACTGATAAGCATTCCCTCAATTTTTAATTCTTTGCCACCACAAAAGAGCTGCTATAAATATTTTCATAAATATGGATCATTTTCATTTCTTTCATCTCTTTGGATTATAGCCCTAGTAGAGTTATTGCTTGGTAAAGAGTATAAACAGTTTTATAGACTTTTGAGCATAATTCCAATTGGTTTTCCACAATGGTTGGATCATTTCATAGCTCCAGCAACAGTGCATTAATGTCTTAATTATTTTTCGCAATTCTTTCCATGATTTTCTAAAATCATTGACCTTATCATTTCTTATAGTACATCACAATCATATGCCACAACCTGTTCAGTCATTTCCAAATTAATGGACTTCCCTGCAATTTTCAGTTTTTTGCCACCACAAAGAAAGTTGCTTATAAACATTTTAGAACATATAGGACCTTTCCCTTTTTCCATAATCATTTTTGGAAATAGATCTCATTGTGGTAATGGTGGATCAAAAGTATTAAGTCATTTAATAACTCTTTGGACATAAATCTAGTCTGCTCTTCAAAATGTTTGGATCACTTCATAATTAGGTATAAAATATCTCAAGGTTATTTTAATTTGTATTTCTCTAATCAGTAATTACTTAGCACATTTTTTTCATATGAATATGAACTGTTTTGATTTCTTAATTGGAAAACTTCCTGTTTATATCCTTTGACAATTTATTAATTGAGGAACAACTCATTTCCTTATAGATTTGACAAAATTTTTATGTTTGAGATATGAGACCTTTATCTGATGAACTATCTATAAAAGCTTTCCTCCAATTTTCTGCTTTACTTCTGAGCTTTACTATATTTGTTTTATTTGTATTAAAAACTTTAATTAAAATGTAATTAAAATTATCCATTTTGCACTTAACTCTGTTCTCTAGATCTTGTTTATTCATAAATTGTTCACTTACTTATGTCTGATTAATAATATAGGACAAAGAATCTTTTTCTTGAAAGAAAAGTGTATTCCAACCAAAGCTCTGAAAACAGATCCTTCACAAGGGGAAAAAATTGTAAAGGACTTTTCCCTAAAAAAAACATTTTCCCCTCTTGCCTAATGACTGAATGTTGGAAACTTCTGCTTTCTAAAATGTCAATAATAAGGAAAAATCTTAAGCCAAAACAGGCAGAACCTACTCAAACATCAGGAAAAAAGGAAATTCTCCAGCTAAGGATTCCAATTACAACCAGAGCCAGAAAGAAAGACCTTTGCAACTATGTGTCAAGAGGAAATATATTTAGCAGTGAGAAATACCAATTACAAGATGGGTAGGCTTTGAGGGGAGCAATGCTTTCTTTTTTTGGGGGGGAATCTACCCATCTAGTAGAAACTGTGAACTATGTAAGATTGTGGGTAACAGGTCCTGGGGGAGCAGTGTGATAGTATCACCAGAAGACATTCGTGATCCTACATCTGTTGATCTTTCCATGCATGTATCTAGGCCACATGCATCTCTATATGATTTCCACCCATGCTCCCTTGACATGTATTCACTTCATATGTTCCTTTCCATTTTTCCCTACCTCTGTTCATGTTTCCTATGTGTATAGGGTGGCCAAGATTGCTACTTCTCTTTACTGTGTTATCTCCTTTAAACATTGGAAAAAACTGACTTAAATGAATTATGACTTAGTAAAGGTTAACATAGTGTAATTTAAATTTAAATTTATATTTTCAATTATATATAAAGATAGTTTTTGTAAAGTTTTTTCCTTCCTACCTTTCACTCCCCCTCAACCTGTGAAAGCAAGTTATCTGATACAGGTTATACATATACAACATGTTATCTATATTTCCATATTAGTCATACTGTGAAAGAAGAGTCAGAGTAAAGGGGGGAAACTATGAGAAGAAAAAATAAAGAAGAAATTTAAAAAGGTGAAAATAGTGTGCTTTCATCCTTATTCAGATTCCATAATTCTTTCTCTGGATGTGGATGGCATTTTCCATTACAAGTCTTTTAGAATTTTCTTTGATTGCTATATTGCTGAGAAGAGCTAAATCTATCAAAGCTGATCATCACACAGGTTGCCATTGAGGTTTTCAATGTTCTCCTGGTTCTGCTCATTTCACTCAGTATCAGTTCATGTAAGTCTTTTCATGTTTTTCTGAAATCTGTTGATCATTATTTCTTTTTGAGCAATAATATTCATATTCCACAGCTTGTTCAGCCATTCCCCAATTGAAGGATATCCCTTCAATTTCCAATATTTGTTACTGCAAAAAAGAGATGCTATGAATATTTAGTACATAGATCTTTCCCCCTTTTTATGATCTCTTTGGGATATAGACCTAATAGTGATATTACTGAATCAAAGATTGTCCATAGTTTTTATTGAACTTTAGTCTTACTTCCAAATTGCTCTCCAGAATTATTGGAACAGTTCACTATTCCAGAAAAAGTTAACATATTGATGAAAGTTCTGAGCTATGGTTTTGAGTTGATGTGTCCCTTTAGAGTACTTTGGTTCTAAAATATCCTTATCTAGGAGATTCACATTTTAGGTTAGAAAGACTACATCTTCACCTGAATCTTCTTCTCATCAGACTTGGCTTAAAGTTAACTTATACATACTTAGTTAACTTAAAAACCATATATCCTTTCAAGTATTAAAACGGGAAAAGGAGAGGGGGGGTGGAGAAAGGGAGGGGGAGTGGGGGAAAAAGGGGGAACTAACAAAAGGAAGGGAAGGGAAAAAAGAAAAAGGGAAAGGGGAAAGAAAGGGGAGGGGGAGATATAGGAGGGCAAACACACTGAAGGGGGTATTCAGAAACAACATACTGGGGAATACAGATAAAGGGGGGAAATGGGGAAAATACAAACAGAGGAAAGCATGGAGGGAAATAAAGAATTAGTAATCATAACTTTGAATGTGAAAGGGATGAACTCTCCCTTAAAACATAAGCAAATAGCAGAGGGGATTAAAAACCAGAATCCTACAATATGCTGCTTACAAGAAACTCATTTGAAGAAGAGAGATACATATAGAGTAAAAGTAAAAGTTTGGAACAAAACATATTTTGCTTCAGCTGAAGTAAAAAAACAGGGGTAGCAATCCTTATATCAGACAAAGCAGCAGCAAAATAGATAGCATTAAAAGAGATAAGGAAGGAAACTTTATCCTCCTAAAAGGTACCATAGACAATAAAGTTATTCAATACTGAATATATATATATATATATATATATATATATATATATATATATATATATGCACCCAATGGGACAGCATCCAAATTCTTAGAGGAGAAGCTGAAAGAATTATAGGAAGACATAGACAGCAAAACTCCAAACTCAAACTTTTTACTGGTACCTTTTTCCCCCACTCTCAAAGAGCCTCAGAACATGGAGTTAAATTTAAAATTTATGTAGTTCTCTCTTAAGATAGAAATATATTTGTCTATTTACATAAGGAAGGATCGCACAGCTATCTCTAAGAAAAGAATACCAATATGGTGATCTCATTTGTGAATATACGCAATATTCAGCTTTCATAATCCCTTACCTTTCTGCCAAGAAGAATGAGGTATTTTTGGATAGGTGTCACAGGATCTGTGGTTGATCAGAGAGAAAGAGGAATAGAAGTGTGGTTTATCAGGCAGAGAGGAAAGATTGAATAGAATACCTGTGAAACTTATCTGAGCCACACTGAGAACTTTAATTAAGGTCTCCTTTTGCTCTCTCAGAATATGGAGGGTAAGCTGGAATTAGAGTTCAAGGGTTTAAAACATACCTTTGCTACATATTACCTGTGAGCTGGAAAAATCATTTCACTTTCCTGAGGATCAGTTTCTAACATATAAAATGAGAATTTTGAACTAAATAATCAATAAAGTAACTTTTAGCTCTAAAGTTACTGTCTAAACTCATAATTGTATGCTTCTATATCCTATGTACCTTGAGCATGGAGCTATAAAATGAAAAAGAATCTACTTATCTTGATGAAGTTACATTAGTTCAGTTAATTTTCCTTCATTCTTTTATGAACATATCCCTAACTCTCTTTTCGTAGGATTGGAGAAACCCAAAGGTATTTTCTATTTGAGTTGATGGTGATGGTTATCAGTTATAATTGTGACATGTCAACAGTTATAATTGCTAATACAATCCTACATCTGGTCAGCTAAGGACAGTGTTGACTTGTCTTAATAGGATTCAATATATACCCACAGGGAAAGTGTTATAAAAAGATTAGAACTGCATTGATGGACCTATAAAGCAGCAGAAAAACAATTTTTTGGAGTTAATCTTATTTTATGCAATAGACCATACAACAGAAAATTGGAAACCCTAGAGATATTCTTGATAGTCATGAATTGACTTCTTACTTGAAGAGGCATTGCTGACTGGAATCTCTAGGGCCTGAAGGAGAGGAAGCTATTCAATGAAAAATGTTCATATATGTGTTAAATATAGGGGCACAAATATTTAATAGAGGTGAATCATCAGTCACTTAATGTTTTTAGTCAAGTGAGCAGTTTCAACTCACATAAAGTTGGAGGTTTGCCAAACAATTTGAGGTGGTTAATGGCCTGTTCATACTTTGGATGGAATCTAAAAAAACCAGCCCACTCTAGCTAAATTAAGCATAGCTTCTGATTTCATATTTCCCCAGATAGATCTACCTTTCAGCCCTAGGGAATGGAAAAGTGCTGCAACTGATTTTTTTACCTGTAGGGCTTTGTGAACCCATATGTAAACCACGAATTTATGGCTCTGAAAAAATGTCTGGCAGTATTGTCCTGTCTAATTAAAAAAATTATAGCATCATAGAATTTTTAAGCTAGAAGGGACCTTAGAAATATATAATATCAGGAACCCACTCTTTAATTTGTAATGGAAAAGAACATTAAATTGGAAATCAAAAGACCTCAGGTCAAATCTAAATTTTATTACTCACTTTATGTATGACCTTAAGCAAGTCACTTATTCTTATTAAGCTTCCTTATCTATGAAATGAAAAAAATTGAAAATATCCATTTCCAGCTCCATGTCACGTCATCCTATTGTTGAAAGTTCTCCAATATGTATACATGACATGACAGAGAATCTCTCAGGACTTATCTCAAGACAAAACAGATAGAAAATGTTCAATTCTGGGATTCATGTGACTAACAAAAGATATTTCTAGCAAAAACCTTAAGAGTTTTCCCAATGATTGTGATGTCTTTGGCAAGAAACTGAACCCTATAGGAAAATACAGGTTGTATTTTCCTCCCTCAATAACTCTTGAGTGAGGAAAGATATTAAAACAAATATAAGCATTACTAATATATGAAACTATATATAATGTAAAACTATATACATTGTTTTGCTAAAAAAAGCAAAAAATGAGAAATATAAACCAAGAATTTCCAGAATGACTGTATTACATCACTACATCAAAACTGTTGATAATTTTTACTAGTCACGATATAGAATTTTCCACAAAATCCTATTCTAATGCCTTATCATGCATTGGATTTGATTGATCCTATTCTAATGCCTTATCATGCATTGGAGGTGATTGCACTTCCAATTGCACATTATTGGTGGCTATGTCAGCAGAACATAAGCTTTGGTAGATTATACAATGATGAAAATAAAGGATTTGAGTGTGATCCCCAGCACAGAATCTGTTTTCAGAGGACCATTCTAGAGGTATAGTACCAATAGTAGTTGGGAATTCACTGGTCATGCATCTTGAGGAAGATATTTGTCAATCTGGAAACAATAATAGTGATGTCTGTTGACTTCCAGGAATTCACTTGATTAACAAATAATACTTATAGAGTATTCCTAAAGAGTTTTCCTAATGATGATGAAGTCATGTGCAAGAAATTGATGACTTTAGGGTACAGGCTGTATTTTCCATACTGTTGCCAACTGAAGGGAAGGGGTAGAGGAGAGAACACTAATTTGGGAATGAATAATTATTTCAGAATGTGATGCCTAAGAATAGGATTTGTAGTTTTGTATCATTGTTCAATTTAAAGAGTTGTCAGATTCTTGGCCAGAAATGACATTTGAAATTCAACAATAATGTGTTTTCCATGTGTCTTTCAAATCTTATCAAAAGGACTTTAAACTAAAAAGAATAGGGATGAGGGGAAAGATGGTCTCTATATATCCTCTAAGATAGACACAGAGTCACAAATAAGGAAAAAGAAAAGGAGATGGAACACACATAAATTCACAGAAGATATAATCCAAGAAAGGAGATAGTAGTAAAACCCATAAGTAAAACCCCTAAATAAAAATTCCTAGAGGTTTGATTACTAATAAGAGAAACTAGAAGGCTTAATACAAAGATGCAGGTTTGATCTCAGTCATTATTGAGAATTTGTGAGATGAAACCCATGATTATTCTATAGCTCTATGTAAATATACCATATTTAAAAAAGAAACAGGAAAGGCAAAAGGATTTGTGTAGCATTTTGTATTAAGAAAGCATATTAAAAAAGAAATTCAAGTGAAGAAATGCAGAGGCTAGAGTAGTAGATCATGACTGAGAATATTTGGGTGAAAGTCATCAGAGAGAAAGATGAGTTTTTTGGTCATAGAAATATACATCAGACTGATGGATAGAAAGAGAAAATAAATGAGTTTGGGAAATAGATTACAATATGTCATAGAACCATGATATAGTAGGAGGAATTTGGATTATCTGGAAACCTATAGGAGTTCTCTTTCTAGTAGAAGCAGAACAGGTAATACAGTCTTGTTATGTTTTGTTCAGTTCATCCTTGGTGAGGAACCAAAATGGTGAAATTCTGCCATGGATCTGATTCTTACTAACAGCAATAGGTTATTGGGGTGAGAAAGGACCACCATCCTAGGGTTCTTGATAAAGAAGGGGAAATTCAATCATGATCTAACATGCACCATGTGGTAGTTTAAGTTGTGACTGTGTGCTTTTTGATTCTTCATGACCCCATATGAAGATTTCCTGGCAAAGGGATTGAAATGATTTGCCATTTCCTTCTCTAGCAAATTTTACAGTTGAGGAATTGAGGCAAACACGATTAAATGATTTGTCTAGGATCATAGAATTATTAAATATCTGAGGTTGGATTGAACACAGGACTTCCTGACTCTAGGCCTGGAGCTCTATCCATTGCATCACCTAACTGCTCATAAATTTTGGGAAAACAGATTTCAAATGGATCAGAAGAAAGAAAAGCAGAATCTCATGAAATAAAACACTTCAAGGAATGCCAGCCCAAGAAAGATTGGAGATACTCAAGAATGAAACTAGCAGGAAAAAATTCTAGTGATAAACATATGATATTTTTCTGAAGAAACCAATGCAAATGCAGAGGGAACTCACCAATCAACTTAGATATAAAAAAGAAATGGATAGAAGATGCAGGTAAGGTCAAGTAACTAAAGATAAATAAATGTGGAAAAGTTCTGTAACAAAAAATTAGGGACAACTAAAAAGGGTTTTTCTTTTCAAGCTATAATGAGAGAAAAAGAATGATTGAAGAAGGGTAGGACCTTTGATAAATGAAGTGGTAATAACTGATAACTGGTAGAAGGCAAAGATGCTCAATTTTTATGTTTTTATTTTCTCTGTCAAGAATAACCCTTGCTGATAAAAACTCTCACTTCAATAAAAACTGTTGGGAAAATTGGAAGATAGTATGAAACTTGGATTAGACCAACACATAACACCCTATACCAAGATAAGATCAAAATGGATACAGGATTTAGACATAAAAAATATTATAAGCAAACCAGGAGATCAAGGAATAGTTTACCTGTCAGATCTATGGAAAGGGAAGCAGTTTATAACCAAGGAAGAGATGGAGAACATAATTAAAAGCAAACCAGGGGGTGGCTAGGTGGCTCAGTGAATAGAGCACCGACCCTGGAGTCAGGAGTACCTGAGTTCAAATTCATCTTCAGACACTTAATAATTACCTAGCTGTGTGGCCTTGGGCAAACCACTTAACCCCGTTTGCCTTGCAAAAACCTAAAAAACAAAGCAAACCAGATAATTTCGATTACATTAAATTAAAAATCTTTTGCACAGACAAAACCACTGTAACCAAGATAAAAAGAAATGTAGTAAATTGGGAAACAATTTTTACAACTAGTATTTCTGACAAAGAACTCATTTCTAAAATATACAGAGAACGGAGTCAAATTAAAAAAAAACCAAACCATTCCCCAATTGACAAATGGTCAAAGGATATGCAAAGGCAATTTACAGATGAGGAAATCAAAGCAATTCATAGTCATATGAAAAATTGCTCTAAATCACTACTTATTAGAGAAATGCAAATTAAAGCATCTCTGAGGTACCACCTCATACTCTCAGACTGGCCAATATGACCAGAAAGGATTGGGAAATCTGAGACACTAATACATTGTTGGTAGAGCTGTAAACTCATCCAAACTTTCTGGAGAGCAGTTTGTAATTATTCCCAAAGGGCAACAAAAATGTGCATACCCTTTGATTCAGCAATACCACTACTGGGTTTATACCCTGAAGAGATCATGAAAAAGGGTAAAAAAATATCACTTGTACAAAAATATTTATAGCAGCTCTGTTTGGGGTGGCAAAGAATTGGAAATTGAGGAGATGCCAATCAATTGGGGAATGGCTTAATAAACTGTGGTATATGTATGTGATGGAACACTATTGTTCTATTAGAAACCAGGAGAGATAGGAATTCAGGGAAGCCTAGAAGGATTTACATGAACTGATGCTGAGCGAGATGAGAAGAACCAGAAGAATATTATATAACCTAACAGCAACATGGGGGTGATGATCAACCTTGAAGGAATTGCTCATTCCATCAGTGCAACAACCAGGGACAATCTTGGACTATCTGCAATAGAGAATACTATCTGTATCCAGAGAAAGAATTATGGACTTTGAACAAAGACCAAAGACTATTACTTTCAAATTAGAAAAAAAAGTTATATTATTATGTAATTTTGCTATCTCATACTTTGGTTTTATTCCTTAAGGATATGAGTAAAGACTAACAAATTGCCTTCTATGGGGGGGTGGGGAGAGGGAAGCAAAGTTAGGGGGAAATTGTAAATCTCAAAATAAATAAAATAAATAATCTCAAAATAAATAAAATCTTTCTAAAAAAATGTTTATCCAACTTAAAAAAAGAAATGGAAGGGAAGTTCATTGGTCCCTAGAATGTAAATTCTATTCTCTTTACTTTTTTGGAAATTTGGACAAGATTTCTTCTCCAATCTCAAGTTGCCTTTTCCATTTTTCAAACATTTTTGATAGTAGTTCAATAAAGTAATCATAGCTGTCAATCCTTTCATAAATATAGAATGTAGTTCATATCGACAGGTGACTTGAATTCATCAAGGGAAACTAGGTGTTCTCTTATTATTTCCATCTTTATATTGAGCAGTCACTCTCCATTAATAGTTTTTATTTCTGTCATTTGAACAGCAAGGGTTATTCTTTTTTTTTCTTTTTTTTCTTTTTTTAAAGTTATTTATTTTGAATTTTTAAAATTTTTCCCCTAATCTCACTTCCCTCCCCCTCCCCCACCCCACAGAAGACAGTTTGTTAGTCTTCACATTGTTTCCATGGTATATATTGATCTAAGTTGAATGTGATGAGAGAAATAATATCCTTAAAAAAGAAACATAAAGTATGAGATATAGCAGAATTATATAAGATAATAGTTTTTTAAAAATTAAAAGTAATAGTCCTTGGTTTTTGTTCAAACTGCATAATTCTTTCTGAGAATACAGATGGCATTCTTCATTGCAGATACCCCAAAATTGTCCCTAGTTGTTGCACTTAAGGGATGAACAAGTCCATCAAGGCTGATCATCACTCCGATTTTTCTGTTAGGTTGTACAATGTTCTTCTGTTTCTGCTCATCTCGCTCAGCATCAGATCATGCAAATCCTTCCAGGCTTCCCTGAATTCTCATCCCTCTTGGTTTCTAATAGAACAATAGTATTCCATCATATACATATGCTACAGTTTATTGAGCCATTCCCCAATTGATGAACATTCACTCAATTTCCAATTCTTTGCCATCACAAATGGGGCTGCTATGAATATTTTTGTACAAGTGATGTTTTTACCCTATTGTAGACCTAAAGGTAGGCACATTTTCGTTGCCTTTTGGGCATGATTCCAAAATGCTCTCCAGAAAGGTTGGATGAGTTCATAGCTCTACCAACAATGTATTAGTGTCCCAGATTTCCTATATCCCTTCCAACATTGATCATTGTACTTTCTGGTTCCCCTCCATTTCTGAGAAAAATTTAATGTAACTGAATTGTTGGGGCTAAAAGGATCTGTGATAACCTATTCCATTCCACAATTTTTTTTTTAGGATTTTGCAAGGCAAATGGGGTTACGTGGCTTGCCCAAGGCCACACAGCTAGGTAATTATTAAGTGTCTGAGGCCAGATTTGAACTCAGGTACTCCTGACTCCAAGGGCAGTGTTCTATCCACTGCGCCACCTAGCCACCCCACTGCACCACCTAGCCGCCCCTCCATTCCACATTTTCAAGGGAGATTGTGATTTTTTTTCCTTTTTAATGAACAAATAAAAGAATGGTTGTCACAAGACAATCACTACTTCACTCTCCTGTATTTAGTGGGAGTATTGGGCAACAATTTTGCCAATTACTCCACTTATTTGTAGTCTTGGGTAGAATGTCTTTTTAGGGATTCAAAATTAAATCTACTTACCATGGGCACTATAAAGGGAATGTGAAATTATTTTACTCTTGGTCACCTTAGGACCTTCTCACCAAATGCTTAATACACACAAAACAATCATAAGTATTGAGAAAATATTTATCAATGCAAGTAGTAAAACAGTAGAAGTAGTATGCAAATAGAATGGAATACACAAGTTTAAACAGGCTCTTCAACTCCTAGTGAGATAAAATCTCAGTTTAACAAAGGAGAGATCTCACCAGAGAAGTCCTGTCTTAGCAGAATTTTAGGGTACACAGTACATCTTGAAGGGGGTCAGAATTTACCTAGATGCCTATAACTCTAGGGGTGAGGTGTCTCCCATCTGCTATACAAAATTTATATCGTGTCTCAGTTTCTGATTCTCTCTCCTCCTGAACCTCCTCTTATATTTTCCCTATATGGCTCAGAGGTACAGAAGACTTTTAGCAAATCAAAGGCCTGTCTTCCTTCATGGACTTGGTAAGCAGCAAGGAACTAACAAAGTCCACCTAGAGAGGGGTGTGTTATACTAGAAAAAGAAATTATTAAAGAGATGGATTAGTGAACATCTAGAAAATAGAGTCATGATTATAAAGAATTGGAAACAATTTATCAAGAAGAGGTCATACCAGAATAACTTTTGACAGACTTACTAGAATTCTAACAAAGTTTTGGATAAAAATATTTCATGTTATTCTTGTAAAGAAGATGGAGAAATCTGTGTGAGATATATTACATCAGTTAGATGATTCAGCCCTGTTGACCTGAATTTAAAGAGTAGTTTGTAGAAGTTCAACACTACTATGGTCTAGGTCCCCAGAGAAGAATGTTAGGGATTTGTGCTTGGCCTTGTGCTGTTTAACATTCTTATCAATGACTTGAATAAAAACATAGATGATCTTCTCATTACATTTGTAGTTGACACAAAGTTGGTAGGGATAGTTAACATAATTGATAACAGATTCAACTTCCAGAAAAACCTTTGACAACAACTTTGAGATAAAATTTAGACAATAAATGTAAAGGACTTAAAGGTATATATCACATTGTTGATTTATATTGAACTTGCAGTTCAGTTATAGTCCTCTCCATTTTTTTCAGAATAGTGATCCAAATATGTCTCATGTATCTTATTATGAAGTTGTTTTTTATACCCAAATATGACTCTACATTTTCTCTTTTTATTTTCATGCTTTCAGAGCCTTTTGTATCTTGACTATTGTACACAGTGTAATTAGTGTCATCTGTACCTTTAACCAAGTCACTGATAAAAATGCTAAATAGTACAAGGTCAACCACAGATACTTGAACTACTTACTCCATTCTATGTCTCTTGCCACAATTATTTTGAACTTTAATTACTACTCTAGGAATCTATCTATCCAACTATTTCTGAAACCATTGAAATTTATTACTGCACAATCAATATCTTTTCCTCTGGTCCACAGAAAAAATATACTTTATCAAAAGCTTTGTTAAAATCTAGATAATCTATATTCATAGCATTTGCCCTCTCTACTAGTTTAATTTTTCTGACAAGAAAGGAAATGAGATTAGTCTGGTGTGACTTTTTATTGATGAAGCCATGTAATTATGGTTTGCCTTCCTAGATGTTCGCCAACAATCTCTTTAATAGTCCTTTCCAGAATTTCTCCATTCATCAGTCAAACTCACACCCCTAATAGCTTGAAGAAGGTGGAATTTGAGGTGAATCTTGAAAGAAACCAGGGAAGGTAGCTGGTGTGAGTGGTGGTCAGGAGTAGAGGATTGGAAATGAAATATCTTTTGCAAGAAATAGCAAATTGTTCAGTGTAGTTGAATGAGTTGAATGTAAGGAGATTAAAGTGTAAGAAGACTCAACATTTAGGGAGAAGTCAGGGTTTCAAGAACCATACATTCCAAATAGGATTCATAGTTGATCTTGGAGATCATAGAAAGCCACTGGAGTTTATTGAATTGGGGGTTGAGATAGTTAGATTTGAACTTTAGGAAAATTACTTTGGCAACTGAATGAAGGATAGATTGGAGTGTGCAGAGACTTGAGGCAGGGACACATATAAGACTGCTATTGCAATCCAAGTGAGAAGTGAGGAGGGACTGTAGAACAATAGTGATTATATGAAAGATAGGGGAGGGGAAAGGGAATAATATCATTTGTTTTTCACAATAATTCTATGAGGTAGGTATTTATCATTCCCATTTTATGAAACTGAAATGTTCAGAGGGTAGAAATGACTAGAGTGGACAACAGGTGGTAGTGTGTTCAGTATTAATTATCAAATTGGGAAGAGGGAGTGTTTTCAAGGAAAGAAAATGAATTTTGTCCTGGCTATTTTGAGCTTAAAATATCTATGAGGCAGCATATCTAAAGAGTAGTTGGTGATATAGTATTGGAACTCAGGAGAAGGATTAGGACTATAGGATACAGAGTGGTAAAGATGGATAAGAATTGAGAAAAGGCACTATTTTTCAAGAGATTTCTTGTAACCCTGAAAAAAGCAATTTCAATTGAATGTTAAGACTGGAAGCTGAATTGCAGTTTCAGAAGGGAATGGAGAAGAAATCGAGGAAATTAGTACAGATGACTCTCTCAAGATATTTAGCTCAGAAGAGGAAGAGATGGTAGTGAATGGGGATGTTGAATCAGTTTAGGATTTTTAAAGGATGAGGAGACATGGTTACATTTGTAGGGAGCTGGGAGAGTCAGTAAATAGGGATAGACAAGATTAGAGGATTGGATTGATGGAGGGAAATATGTTCAAGATAATAAAAGGAGATGAATCAAGTCTGCGTGTGGGTTGGTTTGCTTTGAAAAGGAGAAGAGTCACTTCCTTGTGAGAGACAGGACTGAAAGAAGAGATAGTAGGAAATATTTCCTATGGATTCAAGAAGAGGAGGAAGGGAGAAGAGAGAATTCTAAATGAATGATTTTATTTTTACATTTGTACCATTTCTCATATAAACTATTTTCTTTCCCTTTCTTTCCTCTAATATGTCTCCCACCCTGGTAGACCCTCATTATCTCACACTTGATCTACAGAAGTAGCTTTCTCATCGATTTCCTTGCTTCAGAACTCTCCATTCCAATGCATCTTCTTATCAATTGTCAAAACGAGCTTCCTAAAAAGTATGTTTGACCATTTTATATTCCTATTTGTTAAACTCCAGCTCCCTATTACTATCAGGACCAAGTATAAAATGCTCAATTAGGCTTTCAAAGACTTTTATAACCTGCTTATGTTTCCAGTATTCTGACATTTTCCTCTCTTCCTAGTACTTTGTGATCCATTGACATTGGTCTCCTAGCTATAAGTAGGCAATGGCACTCTATCCTGACTGATCATTTTCATTAGCTATTCCCCCATATCTGCAATTCTTTCCTCACTTGTCTCTGTCTCATAATTTCCTTGATTTTCTTCAAGTCACAGCTAAAGCCTTTTCCAGTCCTTCTTGACATTCCCTCTGAGTTTATCACCCCATCCCAATTTGTCCAGTATATATCATGTTCTACTACTTTTATGTTGTCTCCTCCCTTATACTATGAGTTCCTTGAGAGTTAAAGACTAGTTTTTGTATTTCTTCATATCCCCAGAATTTAATATAATACCTAACTCATAAGAGATGCTTAATAAATATTAGTTGATCAACCAACTCACTGAACTTCAGTGAAGGACGATATATCTAAAATTCGTTGTGACTCCTATGAGCATAATTTCATGATTTTCTTCAACTCTATGTGAATAGGTTTGAAGAAGGTGGATGGTGGAAGTAACTGAAAAATAATAATTACCGGACATCTTGAAAATTGTTTGTTCTATTTTAAAACAACTTACTAAACCTCCAAGAGCAGAATATAAAACATAATCCATGACTTTATTGTATATACATGTATCTATCTATCTAATATATCTAATCTGCCTATCTACATATACTTGTCATGTATATATAATCAGAGGCAGAGAGAAATATAATATCTATATAAATGAATGAATAAGTAATGTATCATGTGTTCAAAGGAATTGTGCTAAGCACTAGGGAAGCAAATAGAAAATCTTTTCTCTCAAGGAGCTCCCAGTATACATGAAAGATTTCAGCTGCAAGTATGGAAAGATATATACATATATACATAAATATAATGATATATTTTTCCAAATTCATAAATGTGATATAATTAAATCATAATGAAAGATATACTTAACATAAATATCATTAAAATGCATATGTGCATATCTACATACATATATAATTATTATATATACACACAAATCTAGAAATTATTTTTTTATATTCTTAGTGTATTGGCTTCTGAAACTAAGTTCTTCCTTCTAATCAGAGAATAGGATTGAGGAGGGAGAGAAGGAGAGAAAGAAAAGAGAAAATGGTGGTAAGTAGCTAGGAGGGAGAGTTGTGCTCCAAGATGACTGTACAGGCAGAGATAATCATTGTTTGAATAAGTTTCCCTTCTCTCTCTTTTTGGTTGGGAGAAGGTGGGGAAGAGGTAAAAGAAGAGTATCAATCCAGCTGGTTACCATTGCACTATCTAATGGTTACACAAAAATGTTGTTTCCACTGATGAAGAAAAGACATAGTTATCTTTAAAAAATAGCATGTATCATTCGTTGTACTTCTACAAGTTTACTCTTTGAATGGTCATGAAGTAATACAGTTCATTTGGTTCTCATGTCAAAATTTTATGTGGATTTGCTTTCACTTTCTCTGCTTTTTACTGCTTTATAAAGTGATATTATTGACAATCATATGGAATCTTTGTATTTTAAAATTGATTTTATGATACATAAATGTAATGAGATATTACTGAATTTAAGAAACAATGAATATGTGGCTAGGTGGCATTGTGGATAAAGCACTGGCCTTGCAGTCAGGAGTACCTGGGTTCAAATCCAGTTTCAGACACTTAATAATTACCTAGCTGTGTAGCCTTGGGCAAGCCACTTAACTCCATTTGCCTTGCAAAAACCTAATAAAAACCCCAAAAACAAAACAAAAAACTACTATTCTATGGGGTGGCTAGGTGGTGCAGTGAATAGAGCACCGGCCTTGGAGTCAGGACTACTTGGGTTCAAATCCGACCTCAGACACTTAATTACCTAGCCATGTGGCCTTGGGCAAGCCACTGAACCCCATTGCCTTGAAAAAAATCTAAAAAAAAAAAGAAACAATAAATATGCAAAATCTGGAGAAACACCCTGAAACTATATACATTGATAATTTGGGATCTAAGCAGACCCAACCACTTCTTTGGTTATCATTTTCAGGTAGTCCAATGTTTTTAAAATTATTTCTTATGATCTATTTTCTAAGTCATTCATTTTTGCAATGTGATAATAAATTTTCTTTCTTTTCTTCAGGATTTTGATTTTTGTTATTTTTTTTCTCCTCAGGGAGTTTTTATGTATGGATAAATTTTTGTACCTCTTATGCCAAATTGTTTATTTTCTTTCAAATTCTCTCTTCCATAGCTTTCTGGGCACTGTAGAAGTTTGTTGCCACTAAATTCTATATACTAAAATACTAACTTTATTTTTAGATCTGAGATGTTACAGGGATAATCAAGATGTCTCAGGGTTAAACTTAATTATATGAATCTAAACTGCCAAGGTTCACAGGGGAAAAGGGGGTAATTGGGAGAG
Organism: Macrotis lagotis; assembly: GCF_037893015.1. Taxonomy (NCBI): domain Eukaryota; kingdom Metazoa; phylum Chordata; class Mammalia; order Peramelemorphia; family Peramelidae; genus Macrotis; species Macrotis lagotis. The sequence goes on from NC_133658.1 coordinate 503,803,897, forward strand.
TAGGAGTTTTTAAAAAATTGCTAACAGTCTAGCTGTGGTGGAACCAAGAATTTCTAGGAATCTAGAATTTCTCCTTCTATGCTCCTTTTACTGGGCCAGTGGTTTTCCATTTGCACTAAAGAGTTCCAAAGAAGTTTTTTAGGGTTTCTTGTGGAAAATTAGGTTGCATATTCCTTCTCAACTGTTAGAGCTATGTTTTCTAATTCTTTTATAACAAAAATATTGCCAGAACTTTATATTAGTCTTAATAAAACCTAAAATTCAGGTTATTGCCATTTTTACTTAGAGAAATTTGCCCTTTTACTGAGAATGAAAGTAATTTTAAGGTCAAAGGTTAAGCATTATGCCATGTCTACAGAGATATCTATCATTTGAATAAGGATTAATGGTGGCTTAAACGTTGAAAATCACTAGAACATACTGTTTTCATATGTGCAATTTTAGTTGCCAAGTCAAACTATATTAACTTGGAATACAGTGTATTACTACTTTCAGAATCCCTTGAAATTGGAAGTAGTGTGCTTCTGGTGTTTCTAATTCTCCAAGAACCAGTATGCAAAACACTTTGGCTTCCTTTAAGGCTTAGATATTATGACAAGCTATAAATGTCATTTATATAATAAAAGAGGAACAAAGGATTATATATGTATACTGCATTTTTTAGGAATGTAAATGTCTCTGGCACATGAAAAACAGTCTTTCATCAGCAAGATTTTTAAAAGTCATAAATATTATTTCCAGATAAGCAGAAAAGTTCTCAAGTTCTGAGTCACTGATGTTTGAGTAGATGTTTTGTAAGGCTAAGTTTAATAAATAAGGTGGTAATGAACAAAACAGTCCCTTTAAATGGAATGGGAAAGTTTTATATTATGTGCTCAGCCTTCTGAAGAGTGCCATAGTTTATAACTTTTTCCCTAAAATTTCTTTCTTTTTTTTTTAAAAAAACTTTTTATTATTATGAGTGTAGGGTAGAGGAACAGGTGCTAACTGGCAGCTTTGACATTCACTATCTACTACTGGATCAGAAATCCAGGTTCAACTGAGAAGGTGATTTGCACGAAGCGGGTGGCATCTGGGGTAGGGTGGCAATGTAATGAGAAATGAGCCAGTTCAGAAACAAGCTGTGTGACTCTGACTCCAGTAGCAGAGTTGAGTCTGAAGTCTGCTGAGGAAAAACCAGGTCAGGAATTCCAGACCAAAGGGGAACCGGTTCTTTCACACTGAACCACCAAAATTCCACTTTATATGACTATTGCTGAGCCAGCTTCAGTTCAGTGTTGTTCAGATCCAAACCTAGGTCAAGAGTTTGGTGAAGCACTCAGATCATGGGGAGTGGTAATCAGACTTTGCTCTGGATCAGACCAGTTTGGGGTACTGAAAGTTGCAGGACCCCAACCTCTCCTTGAGATCCTGTAAAGCACACCAATACTTACAAGTAGTTCATATCTCCTATTACTTTCTGTATTGGTCATTAGAAAGTAAGTACTCTGGAGATACCTTATGCACAAGCTTAAATTGGGAAAAGTTCTGGGGTGGTGGTGGTGGCATATGACATCATTCTTCTCATTTTCATCTGCCATAGGAATCTAGTAGTAGTTACTGCCCAAGTCCAATTTGACAATCCAGGATATCTTAAACTCTTAGCACAATATGCTGATCCACTTTCATTCTTTTAAGTATGATGGTCTATACATATTCATGATTTATTTTTCAGTTTTCATATATTGTGAGTTTGGGAGATCCAGATGTTTCATAAGAGCTTCCACAAGTTTTTAGAACAGAATATCTGAAGTATCAGTGTTCTTCAGAAATGATAGTGGCTGCCTGCAGGTGCAAAAGCACATACCAAGGATGTTGACAGGCTGAGGATGTCCTGAGGATGAGAGTAGCTTCTGGAAGCATGGGTCCTTGTGTGGGAGAGAAATGTTGCTTATAGACACTAGAAAGGCATGAATCCTCAGAGTTCAACTGAAAGATCTGGTCAGCTGAGAGTTGGGCAATATAAAGAACACTCTAAGAAGGAAGAAAAAAAAGATTTTTAGCATAAAAGTTGTGAATTACATTTTTTTTTTGTCACACGTCTCCCTTCAACTGTTTTGTATATTTGTGGGAAAGTGAGCCCCAAACTTAGAGAATATACTAACAATTTTTTTTATCCTACCTTAATGAATACTTTAAAAAAGCTATGTGTAAATGTCAATACATTTTCCATCAGCAGCTTTGCTTAGTTTTTGACTGCAAAAGCATCAAGATTTCCCAGGATAAGGTCATCACTAGGAATAGCATCATCATGGAGACTGTTTCAGTTTGGTACCCTCAGTTACCTCTCTCTTTTTGTAGTTTGTTTTTTGCAAGGCAATGGGGTTAAGTGGTTTGCCCAAGGCCACGCAGCTAGGTAATTATTAAGTGTCTGAGGTCGAATTTGAACTCAGGTACTCCTGACTCCAGGGCTGCTACTCTATCCACTGTGCCACCTAACGCCCCTCAGTTACCTCTCTTCTGAATAAAGCAGTGAAAGGAGCAAAGAACTCCTCTCAAAGACTTTCTTTTTTTAAAAAAACAAAATGATTTTTATTGTGAAATTATTATAATTATTGTTATTGTTATTGAGTTGACAAGCTCTTGCAATTCAAAAAATATAATAGAAAGGTAAGTCAATAAAACTCATTTCCCATCAGTTCCTCTGCTTAGTTTTGACTCCACAAATAACATATGCCTTCCCTCAAGTCCAATTCTACTTTTTGTATATTGTGTTCCCCATTAGTTCCTTGAGGGCAGGGATTGACTTTCTTCTTCTTATTGGTATTCATATGGTTTAGCACAGTGTCTGGCATCTAGTAGGTGTTTGTTAAATGCTTATTATTTGGGGCAGTTAGGTTGCACAGTAGAAAAAAGCATCTGCCCTGGAGTCAGGAGGACCCAAGTTCAAATCTGACTAGAGATACTTCATGATTACATAGCTGTGTGACCTTAGGCAAGTCATTTAACCCACTGCCTTGCAAAAACTCCAAAAAAGGTTTATTGATTATTGATTGAATATCTACAGTGAACTACATCTATGAAATTAAAATGACATTGATTTTCCTTAATTGCAGATATGACCCTGTCACTCTCACATTCAATAAATAGTGGTAGTTTTCTCCCTTACCTTTCTATAAAATATAATTTTTGGTTTTAAATGAAAAGAATAAAATCTAAATTATAGTTTTATTATATAAAAAAATTTTCCCTTTGGCCTTACCCATAATAATTGGAATACCCCAAAACTCAAAATGTCTATTCTCAAAATAAACTGCCTCTGATTCCCCATCATTAACTGTGATTTATAAATAGTCTTCTATCTACTTCTACTAGATGCCCTACCTTTTTGTGAGTATCACCTTGAAGCCTCCTATGTATTCATTTGGAATACCCTGGTATGACAGAAAGTAGCCCTTTGCATCCTTGACCCTCTTTTAGGGTCGCCATAACTTGGGCATGTGACCTCTGTTCTTCTTGAGGTTCTACATCTGAGTCACAATGAAACCTTATTCTTGGCTTAAGGCATATTCTTCCCCTAACTCCCTCAAATCTGGACGGAGATATTTCAGTTGTTCAGGACTGTGAAATTCATGTGATCTTAGTGGATGCCTTGGAGGTTGGGAAGTTTCCCCTGTAACTCCCAATTGGGTTTAACTAGAACCTCCCAAGTTCTCTGATAATTGCATTCTTATCAACTCCTTGTTTCAGAAGTCATAACTAAAGCTCCTCAAGGGTTAGAGTATCATAGTCCCCTGCCTATTTGGCAGGCTAGTAGATAAGGGGATTCTTAGAGAACCATTTGCACTCATGGTTATCTTTTCTTTGACAACCACTGCTATCCTAATCTCTTACTCACAGTTTACTAATTGATATATCCAGTCCTTTATGGTTGTACAGGGAGGATGGGACATTCAATTGGGACTCTAGTCAGAAAATGAGATCTAATTTTTCTTGGAAAACAATAGTGGCTCCTGAATTAGAAAAGATCCACTTATATCCCAATTTTAATGAAGGGCAAAGCCAAGGGATGTTTAAATTTCTGAGCAAATGTACTCATATCATATGTCAGCTGAGGATTCGTAATATGTGAACCAAGAATTACCAGAAGAGCAGACTGGTTTTCAAAGAGGCAGAGAAACCAGAGACCAAATCACCAACATTCACTATATTATGGAGAAAGCAAGGGAGCTCCAGGAAAAAAAACACATTTATTTCTGTTTCTTTGACTAGACTAAGACCTTTGACAGTGTAGATCACAACAAAATGTGATAAGTACTCAAACAGATGAGAGGTTCAGATTATTTTACTTGTCTCTTGAGAAACCTGAAGGCAAGACCATGAAGCAAGTTAGAAATGAACATGGGACAACTGATTGATTTAAGATGGAAAAAAGACCACAAAGTTGTGTATAGTGTCTTCTTATTTATTTAACGTATTCAGAGTATATCAGGTAAAATGCCAGACTGGATGAATCAAAAACCAAAATCAAGGTGGCTGGTAGCAATATCAACAATCTCAGATATGGAGATGAGACTATTCTGATTCAGAAAGTGGAAAGCAATAAAGAAGTCTTGAGGATGAAAGAGGAGAGTGTTAAAGTTGGCTTGAAGTTTAACTTTAAAAAAAAAACCCAATTAAAATCTTAACAACTGGTCTCATAACTTCCTGCCCCCAAAAAGGGGAAAAAATGGAAACAGTGAAATATTCTTGGTCTCAAAGATCTCTGCAGACAGCAACTGTAGCAATGAAATTCAAAGGCACTTGCTTCTTGGAAGAAAAACTATGACAAATCTGGAAGGATTTTAAATAACAGAAACAACAGGTCTATTTAATCAAAGTTTTTCCAGTAGCAAAGTGTGGCTGTGAAAGTTGGATTATAAGGAAAGGACCACAGAACTGATACTTTTGAATTGTAGTGCTAGAGAAGACTTCTGAGAATCCCTTGAACAGTGAGAGGTCAAATCAGTCAATACTTAAGGAAATTAATCAAATTACTTATTGGAAAATCAAATATTGAAGATGAAGCTTAAGTACTTTGGCCATAAAATGAAAAGACAGAACTCACTGGAAAAGACTATAATGTTGGGAAAGATTAAAGACAAAAGGAAAATGGGATGGCAGAGAATGAGATGATGAATAGATAATGTCATGGAAATAATGAACATGAATTTGGACAGGCTTTGAGAGTTAGTGGGGGACAGAAGGGCCTGCCTTGCTATGTATGGTTCATGGGGTCTGAAAGAGTCAGACGAGATGCAGCAACAAAAGTAGCAATTTTCCTTGAGGCAGACTAGCCATAGGTTTTGGGAAACTGTGGAGAGGCTGCATATTTCAATATATCAAATAAATTTCCTTTAGGAACTTAATTTCCTTCTTTGCAGATCCCCAAGGGAAGTTGGCTAAAATGGGAATTCAAGTTTGTGGAATCAGGCATGAGTAATTTCCCATCTCAGTCATCTAAAAAGAGACAAAGGGAGGTTCCTGTCTATAGCTTTTAATTGATTTGTCTGATTTTCTAGAAATAAATCCTCAGAGGGTTCTCCAAAACAATGAAAATCCAATGCAGAGAGAGAATCTCTGCCTTAAGTCCTTTAGATCAGGCCCTTAGGAATCATTGCTCCACTGATTTATCAGATAGCTATTTGAATTTTACTTGTAACCTAGAAAGTGCCTTTATAGTAAACACCTTCCAGCTCCATGCCCACCTAGAGAGGACTTTCTTAGCATTTCTGGGAATTCCCAAGTCTCTCCCTCACTGACTCTCACTGTTCATTCTTGTGATTTGGATCTCAGTAGGACCTGAACCTAAAGCTGAATCTCTGTGTAAGAGACAATAGAATCTCTTACTAGCTGGGGCTCCTCAGTCTCCATCCCCTTCAGATAATCTGTTTTTTAAAGACCAGTCTAGTTAAATTTGGACATTCATTAAGAGAATCTCTCTACCTGGGGAAATTTTTTTTATTTTTTAATTTTTTTTATTAAAGATATTATTTGAGACTTTCGGCCAAGATGGCAGAGAGAAGACAAGGCATAGTTCTAAAGTCTCCTGATCTCTTCCCCATCTATCACATGAAACAAACTTCTTAAAAGAATTCCAACCCACAAAACCCAGAAAGAAAAGTCAGGAAAAAGAACATCTACCTCAGGATTTGTCTCCGGCAGCAGCTTTTGCCAAATTTGGGCAGGCCCAGGTGTGTGAGCAGAAGAACCAGCCGAGCTGAGGAATGACCTCAGGCCAGGGTAAAGCCCACCATTGATTGAAGGCAAAAGAATTCAATAGCTTCAACTCCTCTCTTCAAGGAAAGGGAGAAGGCCTCAGCCAAGGTCACAGACACTCCAGAGAAATCAACCAACACCTCCTACTGGCCAGCCAGAGAAACTGCACTCAGTGAGTAGCGATCCCAAGGCCCTGTGAACCAGCCCCTCCCCAACTCAGGTCTTAGCAAAATGAAGAAGGGTCAGCGGAAAGGTGGATCCATAGAAAAATTCTTGGAAAGGAAAGACCCTAACTCAGAGAGACCTGGAACCTCTGAGGAGAATACAATCTGGTCTTCAGCAGAGAAATACTTCCTTGAAGAAATAAGGAAGGAGTTTAAAAATCAACTGGAAAATTTGGGAGATACAATTAATACCTTGCAACAAGAAAACAAAACCTTAGAAAGTACAATTGGACAAATACAAAATGAGAATAAATGTCTCAGATCTTCAAATGGGCAAATGCAAAGAGAAATTAATTCTCTCAAAACATCAATTGGTCAAATGGAAAGCTCTTTCAAAAGTAGAATTGACCAATTGGAAAAGGAGTTGCAAAAGGTTATGAAAAAAACTCCTCCCCCCAAAAAAGAATGGAGTCTACAGAAACTAATGACTCCATGAGACAGCAAGAGTCAGTTAAACAAAATCAAAAAATAGAAAAAATAGAAGCAAATGTAAAATACCTCATCAACAAAACCACTGACTTCAAGAATAGATCGAGGAGGGGCAGCCTGAAAATTATAGGACTTCCTGAAAACATTGAAGAGAAAAAAAAGCCTGGACTTAATATTACAGGATCTAGTGATAGAAAACTGCCCTGATATCATGGAATCGGAGGGCAAAGTAGTTATTGAAAGAGTACATTGATCCCCACCAGAAAAAGATCCTAAAAAGAAAACACCAAGGAATGTTGTGACCAAACTCCAGAACTATCAGATAAAAGAGAAAATCCTGCAAGCAGCCAGAAAGAAAGAATTTAAATATCAAGGAGCCACAGTAAGGATCATGCAGGACCTGGCTGCATCAACATTAAGGGTTCGAAGGGCCTGGAATGAGATATTTTGAAGAGCAAGGGAGCTTGGAATGCAGCCAAGAATCTACTTTCCTGCAAAGCTGAGCCTTCTCTTCCAGGGAAAAAAGATGGATATTTAATGAAATGGAAGAATTCCAAAAATTTCGGATGAAAAGACCAGAGCTAAACAGAAAATTTGGACATCAAACAGGAGGTTCAAGAGACACATGAAAAGGTAAAAAAAACAGTGGCAGTAAAAGCAAAAAAAATGCAATCCATTAAGTTGAAACTGGCTATATCCTAGCATAGGGGGAAAAAGATTCTCATAAATCTTGAGAATTGTAACTCTAACAGAGAGAATATACCTAGCCAGAAATGATGGACATTCATGACCTATCCATGAGACTGATATCTAAAGAGATGTAACTAGCTTTAACCCCACTTGGGAGAAAGACCCTAATAACTCTCAGGAATTTTGACTCTATTTGATAGAATATACTGAATTAGAATGGACACTCAGAATTTTCTATGACTTAGATAGAATGATCTAAAAAACACTACTTCCTTAAAAAGGGGGACAGGAAAGAGACTGGAGGAAGGAGGGGAGTGAATGGGGTAAATCTCATTACACTAAGAGGTACCAAAAAACCCTATGGTAATAGAGGGGAAGAAGGGAGCAGAGCAGAAACACCTGAATCTTTTTCTCATCAGACTTGGCTTAAAGTCAACCTACACATACTCAGTTAACTTATAAAACATCTAACCTTTCAAGTATTAAAAGGGGAAAAGGGGAGGGGGATGGAGAAAGGGAAGGGGAGTGGGGGAAAAAAGGGGAAATAGCAAAAGGAAGGGAAAGGGAAAGAAAGTGGAGGGTGTGATATAGGAGGGCAAACACACTGAAGGGGGTGGTATACAGAAACAAAATACTGGGGAATGTGGATAAAGTGGGGAGAAAGGGGGAAATACAAATGGAGGGAAGATAGCACGGAGGGCAATAAAGAATTAGTAATCATAACCTTGAATGTGAATGGGATGAACTCTCCCTTAAAATGTAAGTGAGGGGCGGCTAGGTGGCACAGTGGATAAAGCACAGGCCTGGGAGTCAAGAGTACCTGGATTCAAATCTGGTCTCAGACACTTACTAATTAACTAGCTGTATGGCCTTGGGGCAAGCCACTTAACCCCGTTTGCCTTGCAAAAAAAACACCTAAAAAAAAGTAAGCGAATAGCAGAGTGGATTAAAAACCAGAATCCTACAAAATGCTGCTTACAATAAATTCATTTGAAGCAGAGAGTTACATATAGAGTAAAGGTAAAAGGTTGGAGCAAAATATATTTTGCTTCAGCTGAAGTAAAAAAAGAAGGGGTAGCAATCCTTATCTCAGACAAAGCAGCAGCAAAAATAGATAGCATTAAAAGAGATAAGGAGGGAAACTTTATCCTCCTAAAAGGTACTATAGACAATAAAGCTATTTCAATACTGAATATATATGCACCCAATGGGACAACATCCAAATTCTTATAGGAGAAGCTGAAAGAACTACAGGAAGACATAGATAGAAAAACTCCACTAGTGGGAGACCTCAACCTCCCTCTCTCAGATCTAGATAAATTGAATCATAAAATAAACAAGAAAGAAGTTAAGGAGGTAAATAGAATGTTAGCAAAATTAGATATGGTAGACTTATGGAGGAAATTGAATGGGGGATAGAAAGGAATATACCTTTTTCTCTGCAGTACATAGAACTTATACAAAAATTGACCATGTACTAGGACATCAAAACCTAATGATCAACTGCAGAAAGGCAGAAATAGTGAATACATCTTTCTCAGATCACAATGCAATAAAAGTCATATGCAATATTGGGCCAAGGAGATATAGACCAGAACCATTTGGAAACTGAATAAACTCATTTTAAAGAATGAGTGGACCAAAAAACAAAATATAGAAAGAATTAACCATTTTATCCTAGATAATGATAATAATGAAACAACATACCAAAAACCTATTGGATTCACTCAAAGCAGCTCTCAGGGGATATATTATAGCTTTAAATGCTTACGTGAATAAACTGGAGAAAGAGGAAATCAGTGAAGTAAACATTCAACTAAAAAAATTAGAGAAAGAACAAATTAAATATCCCCAATTAAATACAAAATTAAAAATTCTAAAAATTAAAAGAGAAATTAATAAAATCGAAAGCAAAAACTATTGAATTAATAAAACCAAAAGTTGGTATTATGAAAAACCCAATAAAATTGATAAACTCCTGGTCAATTTGATAAAAAAAAGAAAGAAGAAAATCAAATTGCTAGTATCATAAACGAAAAAGGTGAACTCACCACCAATGAGGAGGAAATTAAAGTAATTATCTGAAATTATTTTGCCCAACTCTATGCCAATAAATCTGATAATCTAAGTGAAATGGATGAATATTAACAAAAATATAAGTTGTCCAGGTTAAAGAGGAGATTAAATACCTAAACAATGCTATCTTAGAAAAAGAAATCCAACAAGCCATCATTGAACTCCCTAAGAAAAAATCTCCAGGGCCTGATGGATTCACAAGTGAATTCTACCCAACATTTAAGGAACAATTGGTTCCAATTCTATATAAACTCTCTGGAAAAATAGGGAAAGATGGAACTCTGCCTAACACTTTCTATGAAACCAATATGGTACTGTTACCTAAACCAGGAAGAGTTAAAAAGAGAAAGAAAATTATAGACCTATTTCCCCGATGAATATAGATGCAAAAATCTTAAATAAAATCTTAGCAAAACGATTACACCAAGTCATCACTAGGATAATACATTATGACCAATTAGGATTTATTCCAGGAATGCAGGGTTGGTTCAATATTAGGAAAACTGTTAGCATACTCAATTATATCAACAACAAACCTATCAGAAATCATATGATCATATCAATAGATGCTGAAAAAGCTTTTGACAAAATACAGCATCCATTCCTATTAGTTTCATCAATTAGAGAAGAAAAAGAAATCGAAGGAATTAGAATTGGGAAGGAAGAGACAAAACTCTCTCTCTCTTTGTAGATGACATGATGGTCTACTTAGAGAATCCCAAGAAATCATCTAAAAAACTACTGGAAACAATTAGCAATTTTAGCAAAGTTGCAGGTTATAAAATAAACCCTCATAAATCTTTAACTTTTCTATATATGTCTAGCAAGAAACAGCAGGAAGTGCTAGAAAGAGAAATCCCATTCAAAGTAACCTCAGACAATATAAAATATTTGGGAGTCTATTTGCCAAGACAGACTCAGAATCTTTTTGAAAACAATTATAAAACACTTCTCACACAAATTAAATTAGATTTAAATAAGTGGGCAAATATCAAATGCTCATGGATAGGTAGAGCTAATATAATAAAAATGACAATTCTACCAAAACTAAACTGTTTTTTGCCCTACCAATCAAAATTCCAAAAAATTATTTTAAGGAGTTAGAAAAAAAATGTAAGTAAATTCATATGGAGAAATAAAAAGTCAAGAATTTCCAGGAGCTTAATGAAAAAAAAGTGCAAAAGAAGGTATATTATAAAGCATCAGTCATCAAAACTGTTTGATATTGGCTAAGAAATAGAGTGGTGGATCAGTGGAATAGACTAGGTGCAAAAGCAGGAGACAATTATAGTAATCGGCTGTTTGATAAATCCAAAGAGTCCAGCTATTTGGATAAAAACTCCCTCTTTGATAAAAACTGCTGGGAAAATTGGAAGTTAGTATGGAAGAAACTTAGATTAGCTCAACACCTAACACCCTTTACCAAGATAAGATCCAAATGCTTACAGGACTTAGACATAAAAAAAATACTGTAGCAAATTAGAAGATCAAGGACTAGTTTACCTGTCAGATCTATGGAAAGGGGAGCAGTTTATGACTAAGGAAGAGTTGGAGAACATCACCAAAAACCAACTAGATGATTTTGATTACATTAAATTAAAAAGCTTTTGCACAGATAAAACTACTGTAACCAAGATCCAAAGAAATGTAATAAATTGGGAAATAATCTTTACAACTAATGATTCTGACAAAGGACTCATTTCTAAAATATACGAGAACTGAATCATATTTTTAAAACAAAAAGCCATTCCCAATTGACAAATGGTCAAAGGATATGCAAAGGCAATATACAGATGAGGAGATCAAAGCAATCCATAGCCATGTGAAAAATTGCTCTAAATCATTACTTATTAGAGGAAATGCAAATTAAAGCTTCTCTGAGGTACCACCTCACACCTCTCAGATTGGTCAATATGACCAGAAAGGATAATGATCATTGTTGGAAGGGTTGTGGGAAATCTGGGACACTATTACACTGTTGGTGGAGCTGTGAACTCATCCAACCCTTCTGGAGAGCTATTTGGAACTATGCCCAAAGGGCACCAAAAATGTGCATACCCTTTGACCCAGCAATACCACTACTGGGTCTATACCCTGAAGAAATGAGGAAAAAGTGTGAAAACATCACTTGTACAATAATATTTATAGCAGCCCTGTTTGTGGTGGCAAAGCATTGGAAATCCAGTAAATGTCCTTCAATTGGGGAATGGGGTATGTGTATGTCATGGAACACTATTGTTCTATTAGAAACCAGGAGGGATGGGATTTGAGGGAAACCTGGAGAGATTTGCATGAACTGATGCTGAGTGAGATGAGCAGAACCAGAAAAACACTGTACACCCTAACAGCAACATGGGAGTGATGTTCAACCTTGAAGGACTCGTTCATTCCATCAGTGCAACAATCAGGAACAATTTTGGGTTGTCTGCAAAGGAGAGTACCATCTGTATCCAGATAAAGAGCCATGGAGTTTGAACAAAGTGCAAGGCCTATTCCCTTTAATTTAGAAAAAAAACCAGATATCTTATTGTCTGGTCTTTTTACCTCTTAAACTTCTCTTTAAGGATTTGATTTCTCTCTCATCACACCCAATTTGGATCAAGGTACAACATGGAAACAAAATGAAGACTGACAGAGTGCTATCTGTGCGGGGGTGGGGGGAAGGTAAGCAAGACTGGGGGAAAATTGTAAAACTCTAATTATATCTTTAATAAAAATAAATTTAAAAATAAAAACAAAACAAAAAAATATAATATTTGAGTTTTACAATTTTCCCCCCAATCTTACTTCCCTCCCCACCCCCAGGAAAGCAATCTGTCAGTATTTACTTTGTTTCCATGTTGTACATTGATCCAAATTGATTATGATGAGAGAGAAATCATATCCTTAAGGAAGAGACAAGAAGTCTAAGAGATAACAAGATCAGACAATAAGATATCTGTATTTTTTCAAAATTAAAGTTAATAGTCCTTGAACTTTGTTCAAACTCCATGGCTCTTTATCTGGATACAGATTGCACTCTCCTTTGCAGACAGCCTCGTTTGTTGCATGGATGGAATGAATGAGTCCTTCAAGGTTGAACATCACCTCCATGTTGCTGTAAGATTGTTTCCCAATTTACTACATTTCTTTTGATCTTGGTTACAGTGTTTTTATCTGTGCAAAAGCTTTTTAATTTAATGTAATCAAAATCATCTAGTTGGTTTTTGATGATGTTCTCCAACTCTTCCTTAGTCATAAACTGCTCCCTTTTCCAAATATCTGACAGGTAAACTAGTCCTTGATCTTCTAATTTGCTTACAGTATTTTTTTTTTTATGTCTAAGTCCTGTAACCATTTGGATCTTATCTTGGTAAAGGGTGTTCTGGGGAAATTTTTTGATCAAAATTCATAGACCCCCTATAACCTGTATCAAATGTACATATTAGTGAAATCATAGATTCTGTCCTGAAATTTTGAATATTTTTGAAGTAGTATTATATTCTTAGATGTAATACCTATACAAATATGATTAAAGATCAAACATATAAATAAATAATTCAAATAAACTACAATTTCTTTTCCAAATAATGACATGCTTAATGAAGAAATAGATGCTTGAACAAATAAATCATGCCTAATTGTTATTTCAGAAATTCATGACTAAGGAAAGAAGGACCATTGGGTAAGGATATTCTTAAGTATTTATTAACTTAAATAAATTAATAATCCATTGCATAGATAACTCACTTAAATATATAGATTAAACCTATTATTTCATGATCACATGAGTTCTAGGAACTGATAGTGGAAGTTTCTACCTAGGAGGAGTTCAAGCTGGGGAGACTAAGCAGCCCAATAGAAAATCTGTGTAGCCAGAGTACCGGGGCACAATATTGGTTTGCCAAGAAAGTGCACCTTTGCACTTAGAACTTAGTAAATCTATTGTTACGTAGCAATTGTACTAAACTATGAACATAACATTTACCCTCCCCAGACAAAACTGTAAAGTAGAAGGATTACATCCCCAAGATACTGGGGAAATATTTGTTTTTTTGAGTACTTTTGAGTAAATATTCTTTTGTTAAAGCTAATCTGAATGTTAAATAATTAAATGGAACTGGGGTGCTTTGTCTCCTAAAACTGGGGAAACATAACCAGTGGGGGGGTGCTTGATACATTGGCAGAGACAAAAAACCACCCTAATCTCTCAAGGGTATCAGAGAAATGTAACTTATCTGGCTTTCAGACAGTAGGTCCAGAAAATCACTATTATTCATGATAATAGTTAACATTTATAATAGTAATTAACATTTTGTAAACTTTAAGGTTTATAGTAGATGGACAGTAGATGTTAAAATTAACTTCATTTTTATGGGTGAAGAAATTGGTTCAAGAAGGTTAAATGATTTGCCCAAGGTCCTTCAGCTAGGAAGTTTTTGAGGCCAGATTTTAAACTTCGATATTCCTGATTCCAGGTCTAATGTTCTATATAGTCCATGTATTGTATACATACATCTCCCTTCTTCCTGTCAGAAATACTAGGAAGATTAGTAAGATATAGTAGTATTATCCCTTCTCCAAGTATAAAATGATGAATCTCCAGGCCTTTATCATTATACCTTTATAATCCACTTAACTTTGAGGAAATAAGATTATTATTTTTTTTAGTTTTTTTTACAAGGTAGTGGAGTTAAGTGACTTGCCCAAGGTCATGCAACTATGCAATTATTACGTGTCTGAGACTGGATTTGAACTCAGGTCCTCTGGAATCTAGGGCCGGTGCTCTATCCACTGTGCCACCTAACTGTCCTCAAAAAGATTATTTTTTAACCACCACCACAACAAAAAGTTGTATTGCTACTAATTGCATATAACACATGCCTTGAAGTTTTACTAGTTGCTTGTTCATATTTTGGATGGAATATCCTAAAAAGTCAGATTGAATATTTTATTCAGTATCCTGTGGTTCTTGCCCTCATATTCCATTGATAGCTCAGACTTTTTGACCCATTAGAGCAAGTGACTATAAATAACTCACATCTGGAGTTGATATCAGCCTCCTATATTGATTGTACGGTAATAAACCTGCTTTAAAGCTGGTATCTATCTATAGGACAGCTTGTTGGCCAGAGACTTAATCAAGCAAGGGTACAGTGAGCAATCTTTTCTAGTGCATTCTGTGTCTACTGAAGGAAATTTGACTTTCTTTTTTTTTGCCAGGCAATGGAGTTAAGTCCACACAGCTAGGCAAATATTAAATGTTTGAGGTTGGTTTTGAACTCAGGTCCTCCTGACTCCAATTATCTAGTTGTCCTGGTCTTCTTTTTTCTCTTTTTTCAAAAAGTGACACATATCAATCCTTTCTCCTCCTCACCATTACTATATTTAGTTTACTGTTTTACCAGAAAGCCTTTTGAGAGAGTTTTTAAACATGAGGGGATTCCATTATCTTGTCAGAGGATGCCAAAGAAACTAAATTAATGTTAGAGTTGGGATAAATTGGTTTTTGAACCTTTTATAATATAAAATAATAAGAAAACACAGGCAAAAATAACAAACTTTCTTAACTTTAAACTTCTCTAAAGAAAACATTTTCTAGTCATTGAATTATGTTTGGATATGTAAGTTAAATGTAAAGCTTGGAATATTGATGTATAGATCTTTGTAGAATTAAAAAAATTTACCCTAATAAATTTTTGGTAAAGGAATTTTTATCTCAAAACTTTAGGCAAAATAAGTGTTAAAATTCATCTAAGCAAGTGAAAAGCTAGGCTAGATGAATGAAGGAATGTATGAATCAAGACTGATAAAGGACACTAGTGAAAAGAAAGAGGTCAGAAAGGAAGTTTATGAGACCATGGAATCTGGAGAAAAAAATGACTGTGACATCAGGAATTTGGGATTCCAGTTAGTGAAGGAGAAATTATAATGCACTATCTTTAGCAGTATAGTTTAATGGAATGAACCCTGTATTTGGAATCAGATGTTAGTCTTAATCTTATCAGTATAATTTCAATGTTCTTATGATCTTAGAGCATCCCTTTAGCTGCTCTTAAAGTTGTCTCTAACAAGTTCGAAATCTAGGCTCTTAACATCTGTAGTGTTTCATTTTTTTTATGAGAAACCCCAACTCATTTTTTGAACATCAGTTATTAAGAAACTATTCCTTATTTTGAGTCAAAATCTGATTCAAAGTTTTTGGTCAGAGTTATGTCTCTAGATCCCAAGAAAATAAGTTCAGTTCTTCTACTTTACACATGAAGAAACTGAGATCAAGGGATTTTAAGTGATTTATTCTAGTTTATACATTTAGTTAGTAGCAGAATTTGTATAAATCACGGGCATCCTTTCTGCTTCACCATACTTATTTCAGTTCATATTGTGTGAACAGAAATATGTAATACATAGTTAATTATAAAATAGAAACATAGTTGTAATACAAATAGTTGTAACAAATAGTTATCTTATATAAAACCAGAGCATGCTTTTATTTTAATTAACTAATTGATATTAATTGATAGAAAATCAATACAAATGATATTCCTTCAAATATTTAGATATGAGGGAATAGTAACAAGCAAGCCAAGTCTTAGCTTCCTATAGCAGATCACAAAGTGAGGATTAAAAGAAGAGAAAGTATAAGACTAGGATACTGGGTAAGGAGTAGAGGGGCAAAAATGTGATCAGACTACTTTACTTATGATTACTAAGGCTGATTCCATTCTTTTTCTCCAAAAAAGAGAAGAAAAAGTTTTAGAGGAAATGAAGTAAATAAATAACATAACAATCATAACTGTGGAAATGAACACAATGATCTTGTCTATAAAATAGAGGAGGGTAGCAGAACCGGTTAAAAAGCACAACCCAGGACCAACATAAGAGAAAATAATATATTTCTCTGATCTTCTTGACCTCTTGAAACTTTTCAAATAAGAATTATGTACAAGGAGTAAAGCAATTGCGACTATATCCTCAGGTTAAAACTAAAAACCATGAGAAGGTAGCCACTGGAAGAACAGAAAAATCATAACTCAGTAAAAATAATATTACAGACAAAGAAGGAAAACATAAATCCAACTCTAATAATTTTGAAGGGGTCTAGATTAAACAAACCAATAAAATGAAAGAAAATGATAGATTGGAAAACAAAAGAAAACCTCACAATCTGATGTTTATAAGAAACCCTAAAAAACCCAGACATACAAAGAATAAAAATGGTGGACTGGAACAAAATTTACAAAGTATCTGGTTAATTAAAAAAGCAGGAATAGCAATTATGCTATTAGATAAAGAAACAAGCATTTAAAATAAGAAGAAATGAACAAGGAAACTATAATATGTTGAAAGGAACCTAAAACAGCAAACAATATTAATATTTAACTTACATGCTCCAAAGCCTTAACATCTATATTCATAAAAGAAAAAATGAATTATAAGATGTAGTCAGTAATATCAGAAGCATATTGTTCCTCTCTTAATTTTGGCAAATCTAGCAGAAAGATAAAAGGAAAATAAAGTGTTGAACAAATTTCTGGATAAACTTCAAATAAATGTCAAAAGACAGAAATACACATACTTTACTGAACATAATGCAAAAAAAAAACAACCCTCAAACAAAACTATCAACAGCTAAGTGGTATAGTGGAGAGAATGCCAGCAATAGAGTTAAGAAGACCTGAGTTCCAGATAAAATAGAAGCAAAAAATTGATCTTATTAAAAGGGATAAGGAAAGAAACTACATCTTCTTAAAAGACACCATTGATAATGAAGCTATATCATTACTAAACATGAATACACCTAGTGGCATAGCATCCAAATTCCTAGAGGAAAAGTTGAATGAATTGTTAGGAGACATAGACAGCAAAACTTTAATAATGGGGGACCTCAACCTCCCTCTCTCAGAAATAGATAAATATAACCACAAAATAAACAAGAAGGAAGTTAAGAAGGTGAATGAAATCTTAGAAAGCTTACATATGATAGTCCTCTGGAGAAAACTTAAAGAAGATAGAAAAGAATATACTTTTTTCTTGGCAATAAATAACACCTATACCAAACTTGACCATGTACTAAATGCAGAAAGGCAGAAATAATAAATGTGCACTCCTCAGACCATGATGCAATAAAAATTACATATAATAAAGGATCACAGAAATTTAAATTGAAAACTGGAAATTAAATAATTATTTTAAATGGTGGGTGGATCAAACAGCAAATAGTAGAAATAATCAGTAATCATATACAAGAAAATAACACTGATGAGAAATCATACCAAAAATTTTTGGGATGCAACCAAGGCATTTTTAAGGGGAAACTCTCTATATCCTAAATGTCTTTTGGAATAAAATAGAAAAAGAGGAGCTCGATGAATTGATTAGGCAACTAAAGAAGCTAGAAAAAGATCAAATTAAAGATTCTCCAATTAAATACCAAATCAGAAATTCTAAAAAGCAAGGGGCAGATTAATAAAATTGAAAGCAAGAAAACTGTTAATCTAATCTAAACTGAGTTGGTCCTATGAAAAAAGTCAATAAAATAGACAAACCTTTAGTTAATCTGATTTAAAAAAAAGAAGATAAACAAATTACCAGTATAAAAATTAAAAAGGATGAACTAACCACCAATGAGGAGGAAATTAAAGGGATAATGGGGAACAACTTTGAGTAAATGTATGCCAATAAATTGGATAACCTGAGTGAAATGACTGAACATTTATAAAAATACAAACTGCCCAGATCAGCAGAAGAGGAAATAAATTACTTAAATAACCCCATTTCAGGGGCATCAGTCTCCCAGGTCTGATGGATTTACATGTGAATTCTACCAAACATTTAAGGAACAATTAATTCCTATTCTACATAAATTACTTGAAAAAATAGAAGACAGAGTTCTGCCAAATTCATTTTATGACACCAACATGGTACTGATACCTAAACCAGGAAGAACCAAAACAGACAAAGAAAATTATAGGCCAATCTCCATAATGAATATTGATGAAAAATCTTAAATAAAATTTTAATAATGAAACTACAACAAGTTATTATTAGGATAATACACCTTGATCAGATAGAATTTATACTAGGTAGACAGGGATGGTCAATATTAGAAAAACATCAACAGATCAATAGCAAAACCAACAGAAATCGTATGATTATCTCAACAGATGCTGGAAAAGCCTTTGATAAAATACAACATCCATTCCTATCAAAAACACTAGAAAATTTAGGAATAAATGGAGTTTTTTGAAAATAATAAATAGTATCTATGTAAAACCATCAACAAATATATACAATTGGGATCAACTCAGAGTATTTCCAACAAAATCAGGGGTGAAACATGGATGCCCATTATCACCATTACTATTTGATATAGTATTAGAAATGCTAGCTTTGGCAATAAGAGAAGAAAAAGAAATTGATGGAATCAGAATTGGCAATGAGGAAGCAAAACTAACAGTCTTTGCAGATGATATGATGGTATATTTAGAGAACCCTAGAAAATTATCTTAAAAACTCCTTGAAACAATTAACAAATACAACAAAATAGCAGGAAATATAATAAATCCACACATCAGTATTTGCATATATGAAGAACAAAGCCCAAGAATAAGAGATAGAAACTAACTATAGACAATATTAAATACTTGGCACTCTGCTTCCCAAGACAAACCCAGAAGCTGTATAAACACAATTATAAAACACTTCTAACCCAAACAAAGTCAGATCTAAATAATTGGAAAAATATCAATTGCTCATGATTAGTTCAAGCTAATATAATAAAAATGACAATTCTACCCAAATTAAATTACTTATTCAGTGCCATACCAATCAAACTACCAAATGACTACTTTACCAAGCTAGAAAAAAATAGTAACATAATTCATTTGGAGCAATAAAGGTCAAGAATAGTAAGGGCACTGATGGAAAAAAAAATGTAAAGGAAGGTGACCTAACTCTATCAGATCTAAAACTATACTATAAGGTGGCAGTCATCAAAACTGCCTGATACTGGTTAAGAAATAGAGTAATGGATCAGTGTATTAGGATAGGTTCAAAAGTAGCAAATGACTATAGTATCTATGGTTTGACAAACCGAGAGAAATTAGCTTCTAGGATAAGAACTCATTTGATGAAAATTGTTGGGTAAATTAGAAAATAATATAGCAAAAACTAGGCATAAGCCCACATCTCACACCCTAAACCAAAATAAGGTCAACATGGGTGTAGGATTTGGACATAAAGGGGGATACCATAGTTAAACTAATAGACCAAGAAATACTCTTTCTATCAGCTCTATGGAAAGGATACAAATATATGACCAAGCAAGAAATATGGTACATTATAAACTTTAAAATGATTGATTTTGACTATATTAAATTAAAAAGTTTTTCACTAATAAAATCAATGCTGCCAAGATCAGAAGGAAAGCAGAAAACTGGAAAATAATCTTCACAACTAGGAGTTCTGATAAAGATCTCATTTCTAAACTATATAGGCAATTGCATCAGATTTATAAGGTTACAAGTCATTTCCCCAATTGATAAATAGTTAAAGGACATGAACAGTTTTCAAATGAAGAAATTAAAGCTATATACAATCATATGAAAAAATGCTCCAAATCATTATTGATTAGAGAAATGCAAATTAAAACAACTCCGAGATATCTCACATCCATAAGATTAATTAAGATGAGAAGAAGGGTAAATGATCAGTGTTGGAGATTGTGGGGGGATTGGGACATTGATGCATTGCTGGAGGAGTTTTGAATTGATCCAACCATTCTGGAGAGCAATATGAAACTGTCCATTCCCTTTGACCCAGCAGTCCCAATTCTAGGCCTATATCTAGAAGAAATCATAAAAAAGGGGAAAGTCCCATGAGTTCCAAAATATTCATCACAGAAATGAGCAAAGTAGTGGCAAAAAATTGGAAATTGAGGGATGCCCTTAATTTGGGGAATAGCTAAACAAATTATGGTACATGAATACTATGGAATATTACTGTTCTAAAATAAACCATAAATGATTGGACTCTAGAAAAGCATGGAATGAGTTACAGGATCTGATGCTGAGTGAAGGGAGCAGAACTAAGAGAACAATGTACACATCAGCAGCATCATTGTGAGATGATCAACCTTGATGGAAGCAGCTCCTCTCAGGAATTCAGAGAGCTAGGACATATTAGACCAGCTATGGATGATACTATCCCCATCCAGAGGAAAATAAACAAAGCAAAACCAAACCAAAAATAAAATTGAAAACCAAACCCCTTCAGAATCTGATGTGAACACTTTATAAAAAATATCTCTTACATATCTCTTTCCCTTAATCCTAATTTCTCATATTGAAAATTACTAATCTGTAAGCATGTTTATCACAAATATGTATGTATAATGTTACCTGTTTGCCACTGAAGGGAGGGGGGTGGGAAGGGAGGGTGGAAGAAAATTTTGTAACTTAAATATACATATGCATATGAATGAATGTTGAAAATCATAATATGTATTCATAAAAATAAAATATCAATAAAAAATAAAAAAGACCCGAGTTCACATGTAACCTTAGACATTTACTAGCTGTGTCCCCAGAGGCAAATCACTTAATCTCTTTATCTCAGTTTTCTCAACAGTAAAGTGGGGGGCAACTAGGTGTAGTAGTGGATAAAGCATTGGCCCTGGAGTCAGGAGTACCTGGGTTCAAATCTGGTCTCAGACACTTAATAATTACCTAGCTGTGTGGCCTTGGGCAAGCCACTTAACCCCATTTGCCTTGCAAAAAAAACCTAAAAAAAACCAAATCCCCCCCAAAAAAACAGTAAAGTAGGAATAATATTAGCACCTACTTTCCCTGGATGTTATAAAGATCAAATGAGATAATACTTATTGTTATTATAATTCTAAATGAGGTAATATTTATAAAGCACTTATCATAGGACCAGGCATACAGTGTTGCTACATTGTATAATTATTGCTTATTTAATTTTAATTGGTTTAGGGAACACAAAGAAAAAACTGACATATAAATAGACAGCAATGAAATCCTAAGTAAGGACTGAGTCAAAGAATAATCAAAGAAATAATAATTTTGTGAAAGAAAATGATAATGATGAAATAGTATACTGAAATTTCAGAGATACAATATAAAGTAATTATTAAAAGGAAAATTATTATCCCTAAAATATATAGTAATAAAATAAAAATATGGGAATTAATAAATTAATTTTGATTTAAAAAAATTAGGTCAACAAACCTACTAAAAATAAACACCAAAAAGGAGATATTAGAAATTAGAGAAGAGGGTCATCTAGGTGGTACAGTGGATAGAGCACTGACCCTAGAGTCAGGAGGACCTGAGTTCAAATCCAGCCTCAGACTCTTAATAATTACTTAACTGTGTGACCTTGGGCAAATCACTTAACCCCATTGCCTTGCAAAAATTAAAAAAATAGAAATTAGAGGAGAAATATAGATAAACTGGAAGCTAAAAATAATTTAGAAATTATAAATAAAATTAATAGATAATTCTTTGCAAAAGCTAACAAAATTGACAAATCACTTTAACCAATCTAATTAAAAGAACCTAGAAAACCAAATCAACAAAGTAGAAAATCGACAAACTGAAATCACAAATGAAACCAGAAGAAAAATTTAAAAATAATCAGAATCTACAACAAAACTTTGGAAGAGGAAGGAGAGGAATATCTTTAAAATCATTAAATGACCACATTAACAGAAGACCAAATTAGAGATATTAAATAGGCTAATCATGGAAAAAGAAATTGAGCTCACTGAGCTTTATAACTCACAATCAAAATCTCCCCCCCAAAAACTTTATTGATAGAGTCACAGATTTCTATTAAACTTATTCAGAACAATTATTACCGGTACCATTCAAATTATTCTCAAAACTGAGAAAGCATTACATCAGACTCCTTTTATGAGACAAATATAACCTTAATATCTTAATCAGGAACAGATAAAGCAATAAAGAACTCTAGAACAAGGTATTAATGAAGATCACTTCAAGAATTTATGTCAAAGGAGAGACAGAGAATATTATGGTGCAAAATGGATAATTTTGATTACATTAAATTGAAAAGTTTTTCTGATGCTGAGCGAGATGAGCAGAACCAGAACAATGTACACCCTAACAGCAACATGGGGTTGATGATCAACCTTAATGATTTGCTCATTCCATCAGTGCAGCAATCAGGCACAATTTTGGGATACCATCTGTATCCAGAGAAAGAATTGTGGAGTTTGAACAAAGATCAAAGCCTGTTACCCTTAATTAAAAAAAACCTGTTATTTTATTATGTAATTTTGCTATCTCTTACACTTTATTTTTTTCCCCTTAAGGATATGATTTCTCTCTCATTACATTCAACTTAGATCAATGTATACCATGGAAATTGCCCTCAAACCTATCAGATCAGCTAATTTGATAAAAAAGGTAAATGATACATGCTTAAGGGCATGTGGGACACAAATCTACTTTGGTGGAGTTATGAACTGATTCAACCGTTCTGGAAAGCAATTTGGAGCTAAGCCCAAATGATGAGCAGGCAGATTACAGAAAAACCTGGAAAGACTTCCATGAACTGATGCTAAGTGAAGAGAGCAGAACCAGGAGAACACTGTACACAGTCATAGCAGCACTGTATAATAGCCTTAGCTTTTTCAAAAGAGACAATTCTAAAAGAAAATAAAAAATGTCAAATAACAAGACAAAGAATATTGAAGGCATAAAGACAGGCAAAGAATAGATAAAACAGATCTAGATTAAAATAGTTTTAAAAAATTGTAGGGATTTAGTTAAGATACTGATCAAGACAATAGCATCAGGTGATTTGTAAGCCATAGAATCAAAAATATTTCTATATAATAAAAACAAAATCCAACAGGCAATAATAGAAAGGAAAATTCCATTGCAAGTAACTGCAAAATTTGTAAAATATTTGTGGTTCAATCTACTAAAGAACACAAAACATTTGTGCAAATTTAATTACAAAGGGTTTCTTAAAGAACTAAAAATAAACTGAAATAATTGAAGGGCTATTCATTCATTGCTCCTGTTTGAGCTGTATCAAAATAATAAAAATGATAATACTATCAAAGTTAATCTACTATTTTAATGCTAATATAATCAAATGCATTCATTCAGAGAAACAAGATTTAGAATGTTAATGGAAATAGTGATGCTAGTCTCCCTTTTGTTCCTAAAATAAGATACTTTATCTCTCAGTTCTGGCTATATCCCATGTCTGGAATGCTCTCCCTTGTCATCTTTTTCTCCTGACATCTCTAGTTCTTGTAAATATTTAGCTAAAGCTCCCATTTTTCTATAAGAAGCCTTTCCCAATCTCTCTTAATTCTATTACTTTCTATCTATTAATTATTTATTTATCAAGTAAATAGCCAGTTTGTCTATATTTATTGGCTTGTTTTGTTTCCCATTCGATTGTTACCTTTTCCAGAGAAAGGATGTCATTTGCCTTTGTATTCCCAGCAATTAGAATAGTGTTTGTCATATAGTAGATATATTAATAATGTTTATTGGCTGAACAAAAAAAAAGATAAACCTGAGAAAAGAGTATCATTTCCAGACCTCAAACTATAGAAAACATCAACCAGTAAGACCACTGAATACTAGTTTAAAAAATAGAATTGTTCAATGGAGCACACTAGATAAGAATCAGAAACAATGGATTTCAATAACCTAGGGTTTCATAAACCAGAAGGCAAAGATAGCTGGTGTCACAGTGGATAACTGAATACAAACCTAGTTTTACACACTTATTAGTTGTGTGATCCTGGGCAATTCACTTAATTTCTGTACAACGTCTTAAGCAGTTTCTGGCACATAGTAGGTGCTATATAAGAACTTATTTACTTACCCCCTTCCCAGGAACATAAATCATAACTAGGGAAAGAGTTCCCTATTTGTTTTTTAATTAATTAATTTTTCTAAATATATGTAGAGATAATTTTCAACCTTCATTAAAATTTTTTTCTAATTATATGCAAAAGGTAGTTTTCAACATTCATACATTTACAAGTTTCTGAGTTCCACATTTTTCTGCCACTTTATCTTTCTTCCCTCCTCACCATGGCAGCTAGCAATCTTGTAAAAGTTGTACATGTACAATTGTAATTAACATTTTCCATATTAGTCATGTTGTGAAAGAGGAATTAAAGCTAAGAGGAAAAATGAGAAGGAAAAAACAAAAGAAAATTAAAAAGTAAACATAGTATGCTTGCTCTGCTTTCAGACTCCAAAGTTTTTTTTTTTTCTGGATGTGAGTATTATTTTCCACAATGGGTTCCTCAGGGATGTGTTTGATCACTGATCTATTGAGAACTATGTCCATCATAGTTGATCCATCTCACAATGTTACTATTAATGTGTACAATGTTCTCCTGGTTCTACTTACTTCACTCAGCATCAGTTCATGCTAGACTTTCCAATCTGTTCTAAAAGTCTGGTTGCTCATGATTTCTCACAGAACAATAGTATGATGACAGGGAATTGGATGGTGCCATCACAAAGATCAGGGTTCTTGAAAGTGAAACACTCCAGATTAGCCCTGGAGATGTAAAAAAGACTTAGATTCTTTATTTCACAAGCCTGCAGAGTTCATCACAGATTTTGCAAAAGTTCAAGCAGTTTCCCAGTTTAACTTTTTCTGAAGAGAAAATAAATTGCTTAAAGATAGATTGCAAAACAAAAATCTAGGAGTGAATACCCGAGGGAAAGAGAGAGAAAAACAGCTATAAAAAGTGACTGGGCTAATACCACTACTGGGTATATATATATATATGTCCTGAGGAAATCTTGAAAAAAGGTAAAAACCCCATATGTATAAAAATATTCATAGCAACTCTGTTTATAGTGGTAAAGAACTGGAAATTGAGGGGATGCCCATCACTTGGGGAATGGCTGAACAAATTGTGGTGGAATGATGGAACACTATTGTTCTATAAAAAATCAAAAAGGACAGGATTTCAGAAACCAGAGAGACCTCCATGAATTGATGCTCAGTGAAATGAGCAGAACCAGAACATTGTACACACTAACAACAATATGAGTGATGATCAACCTTGATGGAGTTGTTCATTCCATCAGTGCAATAATCAGGGACAATTTTAGGGAATCTGTAATAGAGAATACCATCTGTATCCAGAGAAGGAATTGTAGAGTTTAAACAAGGACCAAAGCTTATTATCTTCAATTTTTAGAAATTGTCTTCTGCATTATATAATTTTGCTATCTCTTTTTTCTTTCTTCCATTTGGGTCTGATTCTCTCTTTCTCACAAAACATCCAATTTCGATCTATGCTTATCATGGATACAAATATAAAACCTATATTAGATTGTCTTCTGTTGGGGGGGAAGGAGAAAAAACTGTAAACCTCAAAACCTTGCAAAATGATTAGTAGAAACTACCATTATGTAATTGGAAAGCAATAAAATATTTGTATAATTAAAAAATAAAGGGGATATACATTTTTTTAAAAAAAGAAAGTGACTGGACTTGGACTTAAGTGAGTCCAGCTTGGAGGAAATGTGAGCCAAACTTTTATAGTCTCACCCATTTCCTGTGCAGGGAAGAGTCAGGGAAAAGTGAGTATACCACCTCTATGTGACTGGAGTCAGGTACCCTCTTTGGAAGACTGAGAAACAGGAAGCTGGAGGAGGTATAGAGGGATGAACTGAGATTGCTCTAATTTGGTAAATTTATATTTAACGGTGAAGTTACATTGAATAACTGGAGGAAATTGGCATCTGATTGGGGTCCATGGTGCCAAAGGAGCCCCCAGAAAACTTCAGATAGGCACAAACAAATATTTTTCTAATATTAAAAAAGTATTTCTAATCAACATGTATGTCCAGTTTTATAGCCCTTTGGTCATAGTTTAAAATTGCTCTCCAGAATGATTGTATCAATTCACAATTCCACCAAAAGTGCATTAGTGTCCAAGTATTCCATATCCCCTCCAATACTGATCATTTATTTTTTCTATCATATTAGTCAATCTGAGAGATGTGACATGGTACCTCAGGGTTTTTTTTTAATTGCATTTCTCTAATTAATAGTAATTCAGAGCATTTTTTTCCCTATGACTACAGATAGCTTTAATTTTTCATCTAAAAATTACTAGCTGTTTATATCCTTTGACCATTTATCAATTGGGGCATGACTTGTATTCTTATCTTATTTGACACAGAAGGACTCCATTTATGTTAAAAACTACTGGGGAAAATGGCCTGGAAGGATTTATGCCACTACCTTCTGCCATGTTTCACAATACATTAAAAATATATTTAAAACCTTAATATTAAAGTTCAAACCACAAAAAGGAGGAACTCATATATTTTTTCACAGCTATGAGATTTATTTTTAATCAAATAAGGATTAGCAACAATAACAAAATACCGAGGAGACAAATTTGATTACATTAAACTTGAAAAGCTTCTGTACAAACAAAATTAATGTACTTAAAATAAGAAATGAAGAGGTTGAAAGGGGAAAAGAGCAAGTTTCTTGGATAAGACTTTAGTATCTAAGATCAACTAATCTGTTTGTATGTGTGTGTGTATGTGTGTATGTGTAATCAAAAACCATTCTCAGTTAAAAATACAAGGATATTAATATTTCTCAAAAGAATTGTAAACTATTAAAATTATAATAAATAATGTTCCAAATTCACTAATAATACAAGAAATGCAAATCAGTTCATCCCTGACATTTTGCCTTGAAAACTGGCAAAGAAGAAAAACGATGGGATTGATCAGTATTGGAAGGGATAAGGGAAGATAGGTACATTAGTACATTATTGGGGAATATGTGAATCAGGACAACTATTTTGGAAAAAAATTTAGAATTATACAAATAAAATGATTAAAATATTCCAGAAATTTTAATAATAAACTTATATCCCAAGTGAGTCATTCAAAAGAAGATTCCCCAATACACCAAAACATTTTTAACTGCTCTTTATGTAGTGGCAAAAATAGTCCTATTGAATGAGAAATGGCTAAAAAAATTGTGGATCATATTATGGAATCTCTCTTTTTAAATTTTTTTTTATTTATTTAAGGCAATGAGGTTAATTGACTTGCCCAAAGTTACGTAGCTAGGCAATTATTAAGTGTCTGAGGTCAAATTTGCTCTATCCACTGTGCCACCTAGCTATCCCTATGGACTCCCTTGTGCAGAAGGAAACAGTTTCATTATTTTGATTTTATTGTCATGATTAGCACTCTTCTAGAAGCATTGAAATTCTTAATTGAGGATAAAGTATGTGAAATTTAATCCCATTTTTATTTTTTTTCTTCTTATTAAGTGTGTTGTCAGTGAAGTTTTGTGGCATATATAAACTTCCCTTCAGTTGAGAAACTTTCAATTTCATTACAAATCTTTAGGTGGGACTGAAGACAATGATATTAACCATATATCCAATTAGAAAAATTACCAGGAATTTTTTTAATCATGATATCATTAGGTTATTTAGTTTAAACTTTAATTTATTTTTCATATTTCATTTATTTTTCCAACTACTTGCAGTCATTTTTTTTGCAAGGTTTTGAGTTTTAAATTTTTCTCCCTTCCTCCGCCTCCCCCTTCCCCCTAACAGAGAGCAATTCCTATAGGCTCTGTATGTATACCTATTAAACTCTAATTTTTAAAGTCTATAACATCTACTTAATATTCTTCCATTGAATTTCTATTTCCTTTTTTTTAAAAGAAATTTTGCTTAATTTTGACTTAACAATACCAGGTACATTTATATTGGTAAAGTTATTATTAGATTGTGTGGCAATTGAGTAATACTTTTCTTGCTTTTAGTCTACTAGACTCAGGTCTTTAGCATTTATACATCTTTCCTATTGTCCTATAGTTTATGCTGGTCAAAAGAAACTTGATTTATAGAGTCATTCATTTAACATTTACCAAGTATCTACTTTGTGTTTTATGGTAGAGTAATAGATATGAAGGCACAGACAGGAAGTTCAATTTAAAAAGGCATCATGGAGTCTCCATCAGAAAGATTGATCATAATTGGCCTAAGGTAGAGTCTAAACATACATCCAGTACTGCTGAGCTCTCCCCCCCCTTAGATTACCTTCCATTTACAGTGGGTATATTCTATATGTAGCATTTCTTGCATATTGCCTCTTCTAGTAGAATATGAGCATCTTGAGGACAGGGACTACATTTTTGTCTTTCTTTATATTTCCATTGTTTGTCAATGATTGCCTAATTAATTATTATCAGTTTACTTCATGTCAGATTTCAATGTTCAGTAAAAGAAGCACAGATGTTTCCCTATTTGATGAGCTCTGAGATCAGGGGTGATGTCTGTTCTAAGCTCAGGTTAAGAAATTAATGAATATTAATAAATAAATAAAAATTTATTATTCAAGTGAATTGAATTACAAACAACTCTACTTTAGTATTGCAGAAATTGTCCTTGAAATCATTATAGTGTACAATTATGGGAACACTGGAACATAATATTTCTTGACTGACTTGCTGACATTTCCTTATAACTACAATGGGATTAAAGCAGCCTTAGTGCCCTATTCCCCAGGAATTAGTTTGTAATTCTGCTAATTTTTTTCCAAGATGAACAAAGAAAAGTCCCTTTGGTATTTAAGGACTCACAATTGTCATGAAAAGACAGATTCTGCAGGACAGATAAAATTTAAAATTTGGCCAGGGCAAAGATTCATGATTGTGAAGGAATTTTTTTCCCCCTAGACTTTTAGTTTATGGCAACTTTCCTTAGTCATTAATTGAGACCTTATTGGCTTAAAAAATCAAATAAAAATGTTTGGCTATTATTACTTTCACATGGTGTATACCAAACTGATTCAGGTTGGCAGTTGAAAAGTAAATAAAAAGAAATGGAATTTCATAACTAGAAATTGCTTTAGGGTGTTACAATTTTCTAAAACAACTGAACAAAATCAGAAATTTTTGTTCCATGCCTCAAAAGCCCAATGTTCCCCCCAAAGGCAAAATAAATACCCAGAAAAATTAACACCAATTTTTTTGAGGATTTCTTATAAACATACCCTGTAGGAAAGGACTTTTTGTGATTATGTATAAGCAATGTCTTTCTTTTTTAAATAGTACATACAAAAAATCCAATTTCTCATCTCTCAGAGTAAAGTGTCTCTGTGTGTCCTTATGCTTTTTGGTATTTGTATTCATACACATCTATCATATTCCTTTGTCAAAAATACCTTTATCTCATTTTACAGTTGTCTTTAGAGTGTAACTTCTCATTAAAGATAGTGCCTTTTTTTGTATTCTGTGAAATTCCTTCAACATCAACATGCCAGAACTGTATTGCTCTTGATCATGATGATACTTTAAAAATAACTATTTCTTTTTATATATTATCTTTTATAAGACTTGACTTTCCCTTTATGATGCTTTGAGATTTTCTTTTTTTATGTAGTTCCATAACCCATGTTGGATTACATTCTCCAAGTCAAATTTTTCCAAATTTAGTGTAGGACTATATTCCCCTAGTAAAATTTTCTTTATGGCATTACAATGTAGATTATTTTTAGTTTGAGTCAACTAATGGATAAAACCTTTTAGGATGTTGCTTGAGTCTTTTAAAATTTTTATATCACTATGGCATGGATTCCATGAGTATGGAATCTCTTACAATCCAGGTTCAGTGTGGAGTGCTTTGGATAATTATAGTTATGTAAGTATAGCTCAAGGTTCAGTCCAGAACATTCTGTACCAATGTACCAGACAGGAATTGTAAATCAAATGACTAAAGATTTTATAAAATGGCAAAAAATGAGGAAAAATCAAGTAAGGAGTGATTCTTAGCCTCTCTCTCTCTCTCTCTCTCTCTCTCTCTCTCCAATACACAAAGAGATACAATTTCTCATTGATGCTCGTGCTTTTAGGAAAAGGAAAATCCCCCCAGACAGCTCATGCATCCTCTTGGGGCTCCTCAGAATAATTGGCTGTACTCCATTTTGGCTCCATTCTCTGCCTTTGTTTGTCTTTCTACACAAAGCTCTTGCTGCCACCTACTGGAGCTATAAACTACTGCCAGAGATGCTTCTTCCCTAGGAAGGAAGTTTTATGATAGATTTGTAGGACTATTTAGTCAGTAGTCATGGGGTTAATCTACACAATTTTAGTTCTTTTGTTGGTAAGGTCAACAGCAACACTTGTTTGACAAAAGAGTCTTTTGGCTGCCCTCAGGATCTTCCTTAGGGAGCAGTAAATGCTGTTGCTAAGAGTAGCTGTGCCTGGTGGGTCACTAGCATTCAGGAGTTTTGAATAGGAGTAGAGGTAAAGTTGTTGGGGATTTACCCCACATGTTGTACCAATCAATGAGAAAGGAAAGGAACAGGAAAGAAAGAGTAAGCCATAGCTAGACCATAAGCATTGTTAAGCATCTTCTGACATGCTAAACACTAAAGGGTCAAAAGGTCACAAATTTAGACCTGGAAAAGAACTTAAAATAGATTTAATCCAACCTCATTTTTTTAGATGAAGAATTTGGGTACATAAGGATTGAATAACTTTCCTATGTATATGGCAGAGCAAGGATTTGAATCCTGGATCTCTGATTTCAAATTCCCTTTCTTATCATTGCCTCTATTTCCTAATTCCCCTTGTAGGTTGGGATGCATACATTTTTTTCAAAACTCATTATGCTCCTACAAAATATCATCAAGCCAAGAAAATTACCTTTAAACTTCAACAAGACACATGGAGTCATTTATCAATGGTGGAGGCCACAAGGAAGAGCTGGTAACCTTTGCCTTGCATTTTCTTTCTTCTGCTCAGGTTCCTGTCTCCCCTTTGCCACCTCTCTTTTTTTTTAAGGTTTTTGCAAGGCAAATGGGGTTAAGTGGCTTGCCCAAGGCCACACAGCTAGGGAATTATTAAGTGTTTGAGACCCAGGTACTCCTGACTCCAGGGCCGGTGCTTTATCCACTGTGCCACCTAGCTGCCCCGCAGCCCCTTCTTACTCTGGGATTTAAAGACGAGACAAAGTAGGCCTTCCGAATGATAATATCACAGAAAGGATCTATGTATTACAAGATTTGAAGATGGGGGAAAAATCCCTTTGAAATTACCTAATCAAATCTCCACATTTTATAGATGAGGGAAGGCAGTAAGACTTCTTGTCCCATAACAATTACCACTTGCTATTGAATAAATCTATGTGGATTGAATACTTTAAATCCTTGAAAAGACCCAAAATCAAACTCTAGACATATTAAGATAATAATCCTTTCTTAGTAGAGTTGGGAAAGCCTGTGGAAAAATGAGTCACTTGAAAATGGATGGCTGGACTTTTGGTTAAGATGGTCTCATGAAAGAGTTCCCAAAGAACCCAATTTTCCAATTTTTACTCCAGTAGAAAGGTTTTTTTTTTTAAAATCACATTAAACGTTGTCTAAGAAATCCAGACAAGTACCATTGAGC
Organism: Macrotis lagotis; assembly: GCF_037893015.1. Lineage (NCBI taxonomy): Eukaryota > Metazoa > Chordata > Mammalia > Peramelemorphia > Peramelidae > Macrotis > Macrotis lagotis. Next base: position 503,836,014 of record NC_133658.1, read on the forward strand.
TCTTTTTTTTCTATCCTGGAATGGCCTAAAAAGAAAATCAGAAGTTGTAGACACTGGAAGAGAGTTTTTGTCAGAAAATTTAAGTGTAGGTAAAATAGATGAGAAGCCCATAGTAGCAACCTGAACAGGGAACTTGTGATAGCATCTTGACTGAACCAATGGGGGACAAATGCCACAGGGAACCTCTAATAAGGACATGAAACTACCAGATATCTAGATGAATGACCAATTGGGATAAAAGATTATCCAGAATTCTGATCAAGAAAGTCCCAAAAGGAACAATTGGTCACCCAGGACCCTGACTGGGGAAGTTTAATGTCCTCACTAGGGAAATCACACATAGGACAGAAGACCAACTCTCCTTGATTAGGAAAACCCTAGGGAAATGGAAAACTACCCAGAGTCATAATTCTGGAAGTTCTAGGGAGTGGTCAGAGAACCACCTGGAACTTTGAAAAAAAGAAACCCTTGTCCCACAGAAGAGACAGGTACAGTAGAAACCTAACTGGAGAAGTCCAAGTTGGGAACAGAAGACAGAAAGAGATTAAAGAGCTAGTAAGCGTCTCAGGTAGAAGTTGAACTCAAGTCTTTCTGACACCAGGTCTAACAAGTCCTTTATCCACAGATACCTTATAGGATTCTCTTCTTGAGTTTTTGTCCAAAACCCATCACCAGAAATAGAAAAGAGAGAATTAACATAGAAGGAAGAGAGAGAGAACAAATTATCAATTGCCAAAGAGTTAGGGTTATTCTAGGTTGGCATTTTTGCTAAAACACTTTAGTCTTAGTGTTACCACATTGAAAAACTCCTGCAGATTGTGATGCTGGAAAATTTAAGATGATAACCATGAAAAACACATTTACTTTTGAAGAGTACCATATTTGTGAAGTCTACTTTCCTGATATTCCCCTAAAGGTACTATATTGACAAACTGGGCTCCCCTGAGAATGGTAATTGTCTTTTTTATGTTGTTATTTTATTTTTTCCAATTACATGCAAAGAGATTTCAACGTTTGTCATTTTTTATAAGACAATGGGGTTAAGTAACTTGCCTCAGGTCACACAGCTAGTTAATTATTAAGTTTCTAAGGCTGAATTTGAACTCAGGTCCTCCTCACTCATAGGCTAATATTCTATTTACTACACCACCTAACTGCCCAACACTTATCTTTTTTTAAATCTTTGAGTTCTACATTGTTGTACCACTCTCCCTTCCCTTCCTTTTCCCACAGTAGTGAGTAATCTGATAATGATTAGCCATATACAGTTGTGTTACACACATTTCCATGCAAGTCATGCTGTGAAAGAAGAATCAGAACTAAAGAAAAAATATGAGAAAGAAAAAAGAAATCAAGTTTTTAAAAGTGAATATAGTATGTTTTGGTCTGCCTTCAGACTCTATAGTTCCTTTTCTGTATGTGAATGTCATTTTCTATCATGAATCTTTTAGAATTGTGCTTGATCACTAAACTGCTGAGAGGAGCCGAGTCCATCATAGTTAATCATCTCACAAAGATATTGTTAATATGTACAAAGTTCTCCTGGTTCTGCTCACTTCACTCAGCATGCATTCATGCAAATCTTTCCAGATTTTTCTAAAGTCTGATGGCTCATTATTTCTTACAGAATATTAGTATTTCATTGTATTCATATACTATAATTTGTTCGATCAGTCCCCAATTGATGGGCATCCCTTCAATTTCCAATTTTTTTTTGCCAAAACAGAAAGAGTTGTTATGAATATTTTTGAACATGTGGTCACTTTCTTGCAACAATGTAAGATTCTAAACTAATTGTGAGCACCTTGAGAGCAGACACTTGTTTTCTATTTTGTATCCCTAGCAATGCTTTTACAATACTTTGCTCCTAGTAGGTATTAATAGATGACTTTTCCCTCATTTATTCAGTTTAACACAATATAAACACACTGAAATTCTCTACAATTCCTCAATGTGCGAATAAGCTTTTAATCAACCCTAGTTAAATTAAAGCTTTGCTTTTTGGATGAAAAGTACCTGACCCATTAGCTGGGAGAACAAATCATATATATACCAGGCACTCCGTATAAAATCAACAAGTGAGTTCAGTGGTAGAAAATTAGTTCAGGAATATGTCATTTGGGGGTGAACTTGAAAAATTCAAGAACAACTGATTTTCAGAGAGGAAAACACTGAAGGTGGGAGGGGAGGGGGTTGGAAGGAAAAGAGAGGACATCATCTTCTTCCTCCCTTTCATCATCATCATCTCCACCAGAGCTACTTCACCAGTAGTAAATAATACATATATTTGGGAGTTGAGAGGCAAAATGAGGAGAGACACAGATACAGAGAGATGCCTTTTCTCACTTGAGGGATAATCTCTTGCAGTAGAGATGCTGGTGATGAACTGGGAAAGAAGCAGAAAGAGCCCAATTGAGTATCCAATAGAGGACGAGAATTCCATAAAGGGAGAAAAGACTTTCAGTGCCAAGAATTATGAGTTACTCCTTTGCTAGGTGCCTCATTACCATTGGGTCTCTTCCCAAGGACACTGAATTTCTATAGGAGAGCACATTCCAGGATTTTGGTGAGGGGCAGGAGGTGGTGTTTGTACCAATTGTTCTTAACATAACAGTTCAATAAATGCCTTTGCTTTAAAACAAAACTGAAAAAGAAACCAAAAATAAAATCTAAATTAAGTTTACTGGCTGAATTAGTGAGAAGCATACACCCTTGGGGACTCAGGAGCTACAATGTTAGGAAGAGAATCTTACAGGGTTACACCTCCAATCCCATGGTTGTTTCTGAGACTAAACATCTGAAAGTAAATTGAGGATGTGGACCAGAGGAGATGCTAAAGAGGTATACAGGGTGGCATGGAGTGACTTAGAAGCACTGATGCAAAGTGAAATGAGTAGAATCATGTAGAACATATACAATGGCTATAAATACATGCTATATAACTATGATGTCCAAGTTGATCCTTTAAAAATTTTTTTTTAATTTGTTTTCTTTTAGGCTTTTGAAAGGCAATGGGGTTAAGTGGCTTGTCCAAGGCCACGCAGCTAGGCAATTGCTAAGTGTCTGAGGCTGGATTTGAACTCAGGTACTCCTGACTCCAGGGCCAATGCTCCATCCACTGTGCCACCCAGTCACCCCCCAAGTTGATCCTAAGGATGTGATTTCCCTCTCTTCTTCTTTCTTTTGGAAGAAAGTGGATGTGGAATACTGTGAAGACTTGATTAGTATTAAAGAATTTTTTTCTTTAGTCTTTGTTATTAAAAAAAAGAATAGTTCTCTGCTTAAGGATTGGAGAGGGATATATTAATATCTATAAAAATATATATATATATATAAAGATAAATGCAGGTGATATAAAATATATCAATAAAAGTTAAAAAACTCATCTTTCACCTTAAAGGAACATAAGTATACTTAAATATGTATGTATGTATGTATGTATATATACATATAACTATACATATACATATTAGGTAACACATTATTGATAGCCACTTATCACATAAAAGGGAAGTAAATTTAGTAATTTATCTTTTGGTAAAATAAAAGTATATATCATCATGAAGTTTGAAACTTTTAAAAAGAGAAAACCAGAAAACCATTGTATAGAAAAAATGCTAACATATGTATTCTTTTAGAATAAAGATTTTTTTTGGAGGTCATTTTGGTAATATTTGCCAAATGAATATTTCATGGTGAAATAATTTTCATTTTTCTGATACTTGAGTTTTGCAGTGTATTGCATATTTCTTCTTGTATCTTGGCTTTCTAATATAGTCCTCATCAGTATTTATTAAAATCATACATTTAAATTTCATCTAAAAATTTTCATATAGTTCTTTCATCCCTGATAACTATTGTCCTACATCTTTTCTAGCTTTGGTAGTTGGCTTCCAAACTTATCACTTCCCTGAAACTGTTGTCTCCAAAGTTACCAATGATCTCTTAATTACCAAATCTAATGATCTTTTAAAATTCTCATTCTCGTTGACTTCTCTGAAACCTTTGACAGTATTGATCACTTTCTTCTCTTGGACGCTCTCTTTTCTCTATGTTTTGGGGATATTACTTTCTTCTGATTTTCCTTTTATCTGTCTGACTACTCCTCTGTCTCTTTTCCTGGATCCTGAACAAGATAATACCTTTTAACTATGGGTATCCCGAAGGTCTGTCCTGGGTCTTTTCTTCTTCCTCTACGCAACTTCATTTGGTGATCTCATTAACTGTTATGATTTTAATTACCATCTCTATGATGATGATTCTCAAATCTACCTACCTTTTTCCAACCACTTTTCTGACTTCCAGTCTCTCATATTCAACAGCTTTTCATTCTAGTTGTCCAGGAGACATCTTAAACATAAGGAGGTTCAAAGGGGAACTCCTTATCTTTTCCCTTATTATTCTCCCCAATTTCCCTATTTTGTAGATGACAACACCATCTTTCCAAAGTCTTAGGTGTCATCTTCAACACCTCATTAGCTCTCTTCTCTCATATCCAATTCGTTACCAAGATCTGTTGATTCTATCTCAATAACATTTCTTGAATATGGTCCCTTTTTTTTCTCTGACTGACACCGTTTTGATGTGGGCCTTCATCACTTCATGCGTGAACTTTTGCAAAACCCTGATGGGATCTTGTCTCTAGTCTCTGGTCTCTACTTACTTCAATACTACCATCCTTTCAATCACAAAAGTGATTTTTCTTAAAGTTTAGGCATGACACTCCCCCATACAATAAACTCTAGTATTTCTCTATTGGCTTCAGGATCATATACAAAATCATCTTTTTGGCCATCAAACCCTTCATAAATAGCTGCCTACCTTTCAAATCTTCCTACACTTTATACTCTTCCTACACTCTATACTCTTCAATAGAGTAGCACTGACTTCTTGGTTATTCCAGGATTAAAATACTATATTTCTGGGCTCCATAAATTTCTCTGTCTATCCCTAATGTCTAAAATGCTCTCCTCATCTCTGCCTGATTTCTTTTAAGTCTCAATTATAATTTCTACCTTTTACAGGAGATCTTTCTCAAAGCCTCTTTTAAAAATTGTAATATTTATTTTTTTGTACAAATTTTTTTATACATTACTAAAATATTCTTGTTTAAGAGTAAACATAATACCCCCTCCCCAAAATATAGACCCTTATGAGCAATAAAGTAAAGAAAAATATTAAAATTAAAATAAAAAAGTAATAATAGGGGCAGCTAGGTGGCACAGTAGACAGATCACCATCCCTGGAGTCAGGAGCACCCAAGGCCAAATCTGGCCCCAGATACCCAACAATCACCCAGCTGTCTGACCCTGGGCAAGCCACCCCAACCCCATTGCCTTGCAAAACAAAATAATAATAATAATAATAATAATAATAATAATAATAACAATAATAAATAATAATGGGGCGGCTAGGTGACACAGTGGATAGAGCACTGGGCTCCATAGCCCAGAGCACCCAGGCTCAAATCAGACCTCAGACACCCAACAACCACCCAGCAGTGCAGCCCTGGCCAAGCCACCCAACCCCATTTGCCCTGCAAATCCCCCCCACCAATAATAATGATTATGATGAAGATGATGATGATGAAGATGATGATGATGATGATGATGATGATAATAATAATAAATGTGCTTCAAATTGTGTCCCAACACCACTAGCTCTATCATGGGTGGATCACATTCTTTATGATAAGTCCATCACAAAAGCTACTTCCATATTTTTCCACTGTTGCCATTGCTGATTGAAGCTCCCTCCATTTGTACTTTGCTACTACCATATACTATATTCTCTCTCCTTTCACTCTGTCCCTCTTCTTAAATATGCTGTAGGGTAGCTGAGTGGCACAGCAGACTGATAACCGGCCCTGGGGCCAAGAGGCCCTGAGCCCACATACCACTCTTAAGGCCCAGCAGCCACCCAGCCCTGTAGTCCCAGGCAGGCCATCCAATCCCAGCCCCTTGCAAGAAGTAAAAAAAGAAAATGTGTTATATCTGACCATTCTCCCCCATGGTCCACCTTCTCCTCCATCACTCTCACATCCCCCCTTCCCCCGTCCCCCTTCTCTCCTTCTTATTCTAGATGTCTATACCCTATTGAATATATATGCTGTTTCCTCCCCAAGCCACCTCTGATGAGAGCGAAGGTTCCCTCATTCTCCCTCGCTTTCTCCCCTTCCATATCAGTGCAATAGCTTGTTGTAATAAGGAAAAATCTTATTATATGAAATATCTTAGCCTATTCCACCTCTCCTTTGTCTTAATCCCATTACATTTCCCTTTTAGCCACTGACGCTATTTTTACAATATGTTATATCTTTAAATTTAGCTCTCTTCTGTGCTTCATCTATAAAAGCTCCTTCTACCTGCACTATTAAATGAGAAGTTTCCTATGAGTATTAATAGTATCATTTTTCTATACAGGAATACATGTAGTTCATCATTAAGTCCTTCATATTTTCTTCTTCTCCTCCACTCTTTATGCTTCTGCACCTGAGTCCTGTATCTGAAGATTAAACTTTCTGTTCAGCTCTGGCCATTTTAACAGGAACATATGAAATTGCCCTGGTTCATTGATAGACCATCTTTTTCCCTGGAAGAGGACATTCAATTTTGTTGGGTAGTTGCATTCCAAGCTCTTTTGCCTTCCAGAATATTATATTCCAAGTTATATGAACCTTTATTGTATTTGCTGCTAAGTCCTGTGTGATCCTTACTGCAGCTCTACAATATTTGAATTGTGCCCGTATGGCTGCTTGTAATATTTTCTCTTTGACTTGAGAGTTATGGAACTTGGCTATAATATTCCTAAGGGTTGGTTTTTTTGGATCTCTTTCCAGGGGAGATTGATGGATTCTCTCCATTTCTATTTTGCCCTCTGCTTCTAGGATATCTGGGCAATTTTCCTGTAGGAATTCTTTTTTTTTTTTTTTTTAGTTTTTTGCAAGGCAAATGGGGTTAAGTGGATTGCCCAAGGCCACACAGCTAGGTAATTATTAAATGTCTGAGGCCAGATTTGAACCCAAGTACTGCTGACTCCAGGGCTGGTGCTTTATCCACTACACCACCTAGCCGCCTGGAGGAATTCTTTAAAAATGATGTCAAGGCTCTTTTCCTGATCATGGCTTTCAGGTATCCCAATAATTTTAAAATTACCTTTGCTGAATCTTTTTCCCAGATCAGTAGTTTTTTCAATGAGATGTTTCACATTTTCTTCTAATTTTTCATTCTTTTGGTTTTGAAGTATTATATCTTGAATTCTCATAAAGTCAGCAGCTTCCTTTAGATCCATTCTACTTCTAAAGGATTTGTTTTCCTCAGAGCTTTCTTATCTCCTTTTCCATCTGGCCAATTCTACTTTGTAAAGCATTCTTCTCCTCAATAAATTTTTGAATTGTTTTATCCATTTGACCTGTGCTGGTTTTTAACATGTTATTTTCTGCAACATTATTTTTGGATCTCCTTGACTAAGCTGCTGACTTCTTTTTCATGTTTTTCCTGCATTTCTCTCATTTCTTCTCCCATTTTTTTCTATCTCCCTTACTTGATTTTCAAAATCTTTTTTGAGCTCTGCCATAGCCTGAGCCCACTTTCTGTTTTTCTTGCAGTCATTAGATGCAGGAGCTTGTACCTCCTCATCTTCAGATTGAACGTTTTGATCCTTCTTGGGATCACAGGCAAAGTATATCTCAATGGCGTTCCTCTTTTTTCTCTGTTTACTCATTTTCCCAGCCTGAGCCTGGTTTTGGGGTGCTTTCTGAACTTTTGGGACACCCCCACAAGGATCTCAGTGTGTGAGGCTCTGTCCTCCCTCCTGGTCTGTGAATGACCATAAGCGGCCCTCTCTGCCACAGGGCTGAGGTGGGGGGTCCTGCTGTTCTATTGAGGGGCCTAGACTGTGATCAAGATCTGAATTCAGAACTCCAGCATTCTGTTCCAGTGACAGAGGACAGAGTTCTGCAGTCTTTCTCTGTTCCCTCCTTAGGCTGAGTGTGCTTATGCCCGGGAGGCTCCTGCTTACCAGCTCTGCCTGCTTCTGGTTCCTGGATCTGGGCTTCCCTGGCCACGCTCCTCGCTGTTGTGTCCTGAGGGCTGGGCTTCACAGGCTCACTCTGGGAGAGGTCCCCTGCTGATCTTCCAAGTTGTTCCTGCTGCTCCCCGGGATGTAGGTCAGGAAACTGCCCCTGCTGCCATGAGCTGTGACTCCCAGCTGCCCAGGAGACTGAAGTTCCTTCACTTTGGCTGGCTGCCCCCTAACCCTGGAGTGGAGCCTTTCCACTATTTTCCAGGTTACCTTGGGCTGGAGAATTGCTTCACTGGATCCCTCTGTGGGTTCTGTCTCTCAAAAATTTAGTTAGAGTCATAATTTTATAAGTTTTGAGAGAGAGTACCTAAGAGAGGCTCTTCTCCTGTCACCATCTTGGCTCTGCCTCCCAAAGCCTCTTAATTCTAGTCCCTTTCCTCTGTCAAATATTTCCTATTTTTCATGTATATAACTTGTTTATACATTTTTGTTTGCTTATTTCTCCTGATTAGATTGTAAACTCCTTGAGGGCAGGAGCTTTTTTCCTTTTTGTCTCTTTTTGTGTCTCCAATGTTTAGCAAAGTGATTGACACATAGTAGGTGCTTAAAAATATTTATTGTTTCATTGATTGAAAAACTTCTAATACACAAGTATTAGAAATTTTAATTTCATTATTATTACACAGAGTTACAATGGAAACATGAAAATGCAGATCATGAATAAAAAAATAAAAGCTCATAATAGACAAAAAGAGAAGAGAATTAAAAAAGAGAACAATGAAAAGAAATCATTCTTAGAGAAAGGATGCATAACCCCCCCTAAAAAAAATAACAAAAGAAGTTGGCCAGGAGGGGTGATTTGAACTAATTCCTTAAAAGAGAGTTATAATAATGAGTGTGAGCTCACATTGTGAATGTATCCCAGATAGAATTCCAACCTTTCCTCTTCTAAATTATACCTTTCTAAAAATTGTATTAAAACTATTTTGTCCAGTTAGCCAGATTTTGCCGGAGCAGAATAGTCATTTTGGTCATTCAAGCTTGTCTTTTGGTGGGATGGGGGAGCCCACCTGACTGTCCAAAGGAAGACATGATCTAGTAGCTTTAATGAGGTAATCTTGTTCCCCTATAAGAATGGAAAGCTCCTGGCATAAAGCCCCCATCAGTCTTGCCAATGCCATCCTTGGCCCTAGGCATCTGCATGGGACTTTACAGTAAATCTTGTGTATTGTTGCATCAGGGACATCAAGTTTTAATACTCATTAGTTCAGTTAAGCTGAGAAAAAGGGAAAAGATAAATGCTGGTGGGTCTGTGGGAAAACTAATATTTTAATGTAGTGTTGGTGGTCCAACCATTCTGGAAAGTAAATTTGGACTTAAGGTAGAAAGAAAACTATTATACTGTGCAGTTTTTGACCAGTAATCCTACTACTCGGTCTCTACCCCAAAGAAGCCAAAGGAATAGGAAAAGTCTCCAACTGTACAGAAATATTCAGGGTCACTCTTTTTGTGGTGGCAAAAAACCAGAAGCTAAGGGAATGCTCATTAATTGGGGGATGAATGAATAAACTATGGATATGAATGTGACAATATGTGATTTCATAAAAATCTGAGAAAACTTATGTTAACTGATGCAAAGTGAAGTGAGAAGAACCAGGAGCACAATTTATGCGATAATAATAATAGTGGAAAGATAATCAAATGTGAAATCTTTATTAAAGTTCCTAACAAAAAAGATCAATCACAATTCCAAAAGACCTATGAGGAGTTTAATCCACCTCCAAATAGAGAGTTGATGGGCTCAGAGTATAGATTGAAGCACATTTTCTTTTCTTTATTTCTTCTTTTTTTTTGATCATGGTCATTATGGAAATGTGTTTTACATTCTTGTACATATTTTTAATGGATTTTGATTTTTTTTCCCTTCTTAAAGGGAGAAAAGTGGTTACCCCTTTCTAAACTGAAAAAGTTTATTTTTTCTCATTATAAAAGTGAATTTAGAATGTGAAATAAAAATGAATGAATTTAAAATCCAATTAACTATTGATAGGTTGGATAAGGAAAGAAAACTCCACAATTTATTGCTTCAAAGAAACAACAGTAAAATGCAAATATATAATTATATGCATGAAATAAAAATTGAAGGCAGGAACAGAATTTATTATGTGTCAAATGGATACTAAAAAGCAGGAGTTGCAATTATTTCATCAGACAAAGAAAAAATTCATGATAAAAACAGATAAACCAGAAAACTGCAATATGTTCAAAAGAATCACAGACAGTGAATAATATCAATATTAAAGTTACATACTCCAAATAGCACAATTTCTATATTCATAAATGAAAAATTCACTGTATTACAAAAATACATTGGTAATAAAGGGGAAAATAGGATTTTAATGTTCCTATCTTAATGATGAACAAATTGAACAAAAAAGGTAGATTAAAAGATTAAATATGGAATTTTAAAAATTAGAGAATTTAGGGCTAAAAGATTTATGGTCTTTTCTGCATGGGACTATTAAATAAAATAAATGTATCTAGCTCCAAACATCACTATTTTTTTTTTTTTTGGTCTTTTTTTCTTTTTAGGTTTTTGCAAGGCAGATGGGGTTAAGTGGCTTGCCCAAGGCCACACAGCTAGGTAATTATTAAGTGTCTGAGACCAGATTTGAACCCAGGTACTCCTGACTTCAGGGCCAGTGCTTTATCCACTACGCCACCTAGCCACTCCTCCAAACATCACTATTGCAAAAGTAGATCATATATTAAGGTATAAAGAAATTGTAAATAATAGAAGGCAGAAATACTAAATATGTCCTTTATAAATATAATGGTGTAATAAAAATAGTAATCAATTCAGGAGACACAAACAAAAGATGCAGTTGTACATGGAGACAACAGTGAAAACCCAAATAATTAATGGATCAAAAATCAAATGATAGAAATTTTTAATAAATATGTGAAATAGTGAGGCAACATTCCAAAATTTCTCAAATGATGCTAATCTGATTATCGGAGGAAAAAATTATAGATTTATTAAAATAAAATAACAAAGTGAAAAAAGACTAATGAGTTGAATACATTTCAAAGTCAAAGTCAAAAAATAAAATAAAAAACCAAATCAGTATAAAAGGGGAAAATCTTGAAAATTAGATGGGAAATAAAAAAAAATTAGAGATAAAAAATCTGAAACAACTGGTAAATGTAGCTAAAAAGTTGTTTGAAAAGATTTGCAAAATTGATAAAATTTTAGACAACTTGAACAAAAGGAAGAGGGTAGAAAACTGGACTAACAAAATGAAAAAAAATGAAGTTTCAACAAAGCCAGAAAGAATAAAAGAGTATCAAACTCAGCAATGAACAATTTATGCCAACAAACTGAGAACATGAAAGAAATAGATGATATCCCTCAAAAATGAAATAGCAATTGAATTCCAAAGAAAGATATTAAATAAAAATCCCAGAAAAGGAAACAGAACTTGCTATAAAGTAATTACTAAAGATTAATATATAAAAGAATGCTATCAAATTTGAATGAAGAATTGGTAACTATACTACAAAAGCTATTCTTAAAAATTCAGGACTAGGGGCAGCTAGGTGGCGCAGTGGATAGGGCACCAGTCCTGGAGTCAGGAGTACCCGAGTTTCAAATCTGGCCTCAGACAGTTAATAATTGCCTAGCTGTGTGGCCTTGGGCAAGCCACTTAATCCCATTTGCCTTGCAAAAACCTAAAAAGTAAATTCAGGAAGAAATTCCTTTTTTTGGAGGTGACAAATATAATCTGGATACCAAAACCAGAGAAAGATAAGACCATTATCATTAATGAATACTGTGTTCACTTGAAAAATTTCAAATTAATCTTGACAAAAAGATTGTAGCAATTTAATTTTTAAAAATTCTTAAATATGTCAAAGTTGAATTTATTCCAAGGATATAAAGATTGTTCAACATAAGGGAAAAAATCAGTATGATTAATCATTTAAAACATCATGATTAAGTAGAAGTAGAAAAAGACTTTGCCATTTATGCTATAAATCTTACTAAATATCTACAGAGGTAATTTTTTAAATTATGAGAATAAATATCTGTAAAATGGAAAGCAAGCATTATATGTAATAGGGAAACACTAGAACCATTCCCAATCAAAAAAGAAGTAAAGTAAGGATGAACTCTTTTCCCACTTTTTATTTATATTTAAAAATATTTAAATAAACAAAATTATTTAATGTGTAGAAACTATAGCATTGAAAGTGGGATATTGCGAGGTTATTGAGACACTGAAGGATTGAGAAGGATAAAGAGACACGTGGAGTACTTACTGCTTCCCAAGGAGTTTTCATTTATGGCTGAGTCCTTGACTCTTAGTTCCACAATGGAGATATTTAGGAGAATCAGAAAGTAATCAAAGTGCTATATGTGTCACAAGGTGATTAGCCAAGTGCTTGAGAGCTATATAACAATAACAAAAGAGATACAGTGGTTGTGATGTATGAACATTCAGTTTGCAAAACAGAGGATTATAAGAGTTCATGGAGACTTGGATCCTGTGCTATTTACTTTGGTCATTATAGCATTAAGATGGGAATTTGGTGGGGGGATGGAGGAAATGTGATAAAGCATGGGTCTGGGGCTTATAACCTGATTTCTGTCAGAGAGAATATGTACCAACATGAGCAAGCAAGGATGGAAGATTTAAGATCAAATTCTTTCTACTACAATATATGATTTATGGGCTTAGAAACTTAACCATTGGTAAAATGATAAGTCTACTTCTCAGGGTACAGCTAAGAAATTTTAAAATCAATTTAGTATTCTCTGAAGATCTTATGACCAGAACCTCTTTAATAACTCTTGAGGGTTAGACAAACTACATTGAGATCAGTATGTTCTATTTGTATTATCTATTCCAGATAATTTTCCTTGATTGAGGAAAAGTTCTATAGGTTGTCCATCCAAGTACACAATGTAACCTAGCAACAAGCATTCTTTATCCACTTGGTCTTTTTTTTTTTTTGTATACAGACAGCTAAGTGGTGCAATAGTTAGAATGAAAGACTTAGAGTAACTCAGAATAAATCGAGTTCAAATTCAACCTCAGACACTAACTAGCTTTGTGATGCTAGGAAAGTCACTTAACCTCACTCTGCCTCAGTTCTTTCATCTTTAAGATGGGGATAGTAATTACCTATCCTGGTCCCCAGAGTTTTCTGAAAACTTTAAACAACTACATAAATGCTAGCTATTATTGTTATTTTTCTTTCTATTCTAGGACAAATTATTACAGATTGCTTCCAGCATGTTTTGCAGTGTTTAGGTATTTGACACAAACAGCATAATGACATCTACAAATAAGAGCATGGGGAGGATCTCACCATTTATGGGGAAGTCATTTCCAACATGTATTCTGCCTTGTATTACCTCTGTTACAACAGTGAATATTTTGTTAAGCAAACATATTTCTATTCTTTTCATGTCTTGCCTGATGTTCATGATTAGGAAGTCACTGAATGTGTCTTTTTCAAAATACCAAACAATTTTGAAATATTTTGATATTAAGAAAATACTTTAGAGTAAAATAAAAGTAAACTGTATAATGCTTCCTTCTTCTGACACTGACCTATTTTTGTTAAGGATACAAAGTTACATGAAACGGGATAAAGGACTAGTCTAGGCTTCAGGAAACCTGGTTTTAATTGCACTTGTTAGCCTTGTCATTTCTTGTCTTCACTTATCCTCTTAGGACTTCCAAGTGGCTCCATAAAACTGTAATTTACAGAGGAGCTGTCCAACTGCTTTTGTATCAGCTGAGGGAATACGTTAATGTGATTACAGGTTGGGAATCTCCTCTAATATGTCATATTAGATATTATCATAAACATCAAATAAAACATACAATGAAAATGTCATGTATATTGTCATATCTTTTCATATAAATCAAATACATTATATATAATATATTTTTGTTGTTGGGTGTTTCAGTTGTGTAGAATCGTTGTGACTCCATTTGGGGTATTTCTTTGCAAAGATATTGGAGTAGTTTGCCATTTCCTTCTTCAGAATATTATATATATATATATATATATAAAATTATACATATATAATTATATATGGGAAGGTATTCTTAGCTTGTGATTTTGAGTGTACAATCTTTCTTCACTTTCTTCAATTCCTCTGCTAATTATAATCTTAGAGAGCTATCTAGGGGTACTGAGAGCCTGAATGACTTGCCCAGGGTGACACCATTTGGAATTGAAACCACAACATGCTGATGATCAGTTCAGTCTTCTATTCATTACTCCATACTGCTTTTCATATAATAATAATAGTGGACAAATAAGTATGTAAACACACACGCATATATGCTCATATGTACACACTCATTATTACACTTGAGTTCAGTATTTGCTTCCAGGGAAGATATATTTCTGCTTTTAGACTAATTGTATTCAGTGTTAAAGGATATGTGAAAGAAGGAAGGAAAGAAAAACTTATTTCAAAATTGCAAATATCAATCCTAATAATACAAGAATACTTAGAAAAATCTCAGCTAAATGATAAAAAAGGAGGGATAGAAAGAAGACTTCAAAATTATTGTGACCTATGCAAAGAGGTCTTTGGCACAAGGCCATCATTCTCAATACATGTTAACATTTCCATTTAAAGTCAAGGTCAAAAGAAGTTAAGTGAGAAGGGGGTGAGGAACAGGAGTAAAATACTCCATGAAAATTTTTAAGCTGATTAAAAATTTACAGTGAAAAGAATCTATTCCAAGTGCAGTAATGATGTACAATACATCTATCACTTAAAGGGAACCCAGGACTCAGCATTAAATCTGCCTCCCATGAAATCTGATTACCCCCTTATCAGTGTGGCACCCATTAAGGCTCTGATAGAGTAACCAATCAGTTGTTCTGTCAGCCTTAATTTCCTTAAAGAAAAACCTCAAGTATTCAACTCACCCAACAGGATAATGTACAGATGTAATTAAAGCTTTATCACACTAAATTGGTGTCACTTCCCACTAAGGAATTAAGGTGACTTAATGACAATAACTGACTTTATACAGCAATTGTTCCTCACAACAAACATGGGAAGGAAATCCTACAAGTATTATAAACTTCTTGAGGGTAAGGACTGTTTCATTTTAGTCTTTTTATTCTCAGCTCTAAGGATAGTGCAGACATTTAATCTGTACTTAATAAACACTTGTTCATTGATTGATTTTTTTATTTTGCCAATGAGGGAGCTATGTTGAAAAAAACTTTAAATAACTTGCTATCAGTCACACAACTAGTAAGTTTTAGGGGAAAAGGTTTGAACATGGGCTCCTACTTATTCCAAATCCAGCTCTCTTTTTATTAGACCATGCTATCTATGTTTGTATTAACTGACATATTGACCAGAATGCAAGATGTCAAACTTCCCTCCCACTGCATAATCATTAGAGAGAGATATAACCTTTTGGACCCAAGAGAATGCTGAGGGTGAGCAATAACAGAAAGGGCTAGGATCTTCTGTTCCCAGACTTGTGCACTTTTCATTATGAACACATAAATCACTCACTGCATCATTTCCCATAAATTGCTTTAAAGAAGACAATTAAAAACTTCTCATTCTGAATTAATTTGGAAACTGTCATCTCATCCTTCTTATTGAGCCCCTTGTGGTATTTGTGGATGTTTTAAAAAGATGAGTATAATCAAGGAATTATGGGCAGAAAAATGTTATTTAAAATTATATTGGTTTTCCTATATCACCTTTATTAGTTGAATCTGTGAGGTTCAACTGTAAGTGATAAGGGGGAGCTAGCTTCTTTTCTTTTTATATTTTTCATTAAGAATAATCACTCCAGCAATTTTCTTAATTTTATTTGGTACCTGGAACAAGGCAGGTAGATGCTTATCCTGGTAAATAAAATCTAAGTTGTTAATGGGCATAGAATAGTAAGTAAATACAACATGATAAGAATGAGAAGCATAGATTCTATGTGATTCTCAAACGTTTTGGTCTCAGGGGGAAAAAAATCCAACAATCCAAAACCTTTATGTTGAAGAATTATTGGTGATTTCCACAAATATGTTTTGTTTATGTAGGTTACATATTGATGATTACAGTATTAGAATGTCCTAGAAGATTTCCTGAAACAATCTCAGAGATCCCAGAGTTTCTAAACAGTACTTTGAGACCCATGATTCTAGGTTATAATAGACTAAACAGGACTCTTAAAAAACCTGTGTTTTATTTGTAACTTTACTGTTGGCTTACCTTGTAGATTGCTTAATTGTTATGAAGGATCACTCTTAGCTGTATAATTTTAAGAAAAAAAGGATCCTCTTATATAATAGAATAAAATGATAGAATCACATGAAATTTTTATCTAAAGTATCACATTCTTAAGAATCTGCTGCTTAATATGATTGAATTTGCATGTTTAGAAGCATGGAATAATGACTGACCTGGAAAACATTTTGTTTTTCACTAGGATACAGAATTATGATAAAATATCTTTTTATTGTTGTTCAGTTGCTTTCAACTCTTCATGATCCCATTTAGGGTTTTCTTGGCAAAGATATTGGAGTGGTTTGTCATTTCCTTTTCAGATGAGGAAACTGCAAGAAGAGTTAAGTGAATTGTCCAGAGTTCTATAGCTTGTGAAGTTAGTTTTGAACCTAGGAAGGAGCTTCCTGACCATAGGCCCAGCACTCTATTTGCTGCACTACGTAGTTGCCCTAGAAGGAGAATATCTATCAAGGGCAAAATTAAAAAAAAAGGTCTACTATCATTCCACAACATTCCCCCACCCTGTAACTAATTGAAAATAAAAGAAAAGAATGAAAATGAAAATTCTCATAAAGTCCCTCTATTCATTCCTGGAATAAAATTGACCTGGAAAAAATTCAAGATTGAATCCTTAGTGAATCATGGAAATTAGCCCTACTAAGAATCATTTTTTTCAGTGATATTTTCTTTTTCTTTTCTCCCTCTCTTCCTCTTTTCTCTCCCTTTTTCTCTCTCCAATTTCAACAAAACTTCCTTAGGGCTGAGGATTCAAGTCCTGTGAATAAGGTCAAAGGAAGGTGATATGGTATAGTGGAAAAGATGAGGAAGATCAATTCTAGAGTCTTCCTTCTGTTAACTATTATCTATTAATCTTTCTGTTAATTATTGTCTATTTATAAATATGTTCTATTTATTTAGTACATAACATGTTTGTATACATTTGTTTACATGTAGTCTCTTTCATTATAGAATGAGCTCCTTGAGGGAAGGTTTGTCTTTGCTTTTTTGTATCCTCAGAGATTAGCAGCACATAATAGGCACTTAATACATGTTTATTGAGTGATTGATTGAATGTGGAATCATAGGTCTTCATGGGTTCAAGTGCCAGTGGGGCAACTTACTGTCCATGTGACCTTTAATAAATCACTTAACCTTTGATTGATCATTTTTCTCAGCTGTAAAATGAGAATGTTGAACCAGATGATGTCTAAGGTCTCCAACAGCTCTAAATTTATGGTTTCCAGGATCTATTTACAAAAGAGGCAAAACCAAAATGCTTTTCTTCTCACTGCACTTATAATCCTGGGGAAAACAAATAGTTCTGCCTCTCTGGGACAGAATTCATAATAATAGCTAAACAACTCCAAAACCTGGAAAGAATGGACAAAAGACCTTTTACTTTCCTCCTGCTTCTCACTGCTTTTCAAGGCTAGTTATACACATGCAGATTACCTTGACAATAGAGACCTAAAATAACAACTTCGACATCCTTTCCCTTATAAATGTGAAAAAGAACAATATTCAATGCATGGGATGGTGAATTTGAGATTCTCACTGTTTAGTTGATGTTTCAAGGTAGCAGTTGCCCTCAGAATCTTCATCTCACAAATACAAGTACCAAATTTAGGATGTGATGCTTCATGGAAAAAAACACATCAATACATGCTAAAGTGCAATGCATATATTTTAAAGTATATGTTTGTTTATATCCATACACACACCAATATATACCAACTTTATTTTAATGAATTATTACTAACTATATATGCATGCATATATGCACACAAAACTCATATATATGCATTCATTTATTTAGTTGTATATACAAATAAATGTGTGAGAGAGATTGAGAGAGAGAGAGAAAGAGAGAGAGAGAGAGGCTTTAAACAGTCATTTATTAATATGAAGACATGTCCTTTGGGGATATGACTCACACCATAATTAGTGTTTGACAACAGGAGCTCTGCATCCAAAAAGGAAAACAAACCTAGAATATTATGCTTATTATTGCTACTTTATTCTGAATGACTAATTATAGCAAAAGATGAATAATTAGTATTTCATTACTATTAAAGAGCTTGGTAATAAAATACAATTTAAATATGTATTATATGTGTTTAATTAAATCTATAAAAATAGTTTCAGATCAATTTGGGAATTATATTTTCATCCTTTTATAATTCAATAAGAACACATAACTTCTTAATTTATCCTAATGCTTTTACTGATCTAATTTTCTAGCACTTACATCGAGTTTTTCAGATTTGTGACATTAATCACTTTGTGGTAAAACTCTAGTATGAGAAGCAGAAATTGTAAAATATTCTGCTGTTAAGTTTCTTATTGCACAGGTTTCTTTGGTGTAGGCAGAGAGAAAAAGCAACTTGATTAGCCTTGGTTCAAAAACACTCCTACAGGGTTGAAGTATATAAATGAATCACAGCAATCATCTTCAAATGATACCTTCATTTTGCGAGTTTTTTTCCTCTCACCTGGATGATAGCCACAACTGCTTCATTGGCAAAATCCAACTACAACTGTATGAAGTTGTTGAAGCCACTTTGTATATTTCATACATCCTATTTCTCTGGATCTTCGCCAGGACCACCCAAACAAGACAACCTTCCACTCATCTTCCTATCTGCTGAGTTTAAAGCAGAGTGGCAATATCTTTGAATTATAGAAATAATTCATATATGTTAATGGGGAAAGAACAAGCAATATCCAGTTTTGTTATTTCTACATACTAATTATAATGCAGGATAAATCCATGTTAGCATTCACTGGAATAAATATCAGAAGCAGCAGCAAATAAAAGCTTTTAATTGCTACCTTTGCCTAGGTGAGCTTTGGATCCATAGCTTTAGGAGTATTGTCATTTTTATCATACCTTGATTTTGAAATGGATTTCTCAAGAAACCAGGCGAATAAAGAAGACAATAAAGCTGCCCTTACCATCACTGGGATCCAACCTGAGGATGAAACTGTTCTGTGTTCTAGTAGTGTTTGCCAGAGTCAGACTCCAATGAAGTTTGCCTTGTTTATCTCAAAATTTAATGTGTAATTTGAGTGTATGTTTGTAAAATCTAAATTAGATTAGGAGGGGATATAGAAAGCTATAGGGTAAAAATTTTACAAAAAATGCATGTTGAAAACTATATAATTGATATAGCTATATAGAATATATATATATTTTATATCTATATAAATCAATCAATCTATTCCAGACTTCTTATATTATCAGTTTATGGAAGTCTTGATGTGGAAAGGCCTTCCTATTATACAGATAACAATTCATCTGAACTGTTGTCTGGATCCCTGAGAGCTAAGTGCTTCACCTATGTTGACACAACTTGTAAAAGTCAGGGAATGGAGGGACTAGAGCCCATGTCTTGTTACCCCAACTCATTTATCAGAATTTTATCTAGAGAAAGAGAAGAGCAAGCAATATTAGAAGTAGTAATGTGACAATATTTATATCACATAA
Organism: Macrotis lagotis; assembly: GCF_037893015.1. Classification (NCBI taxonomy): domain Eukaryota; kingdom Metazoa; phylum Chordata; class Mammalia; order Peramelemorphia; family Peramelidae; genus Macrotis; species Macrotis lagotis. The sequence continues at coordinate 503,855,807 of NC_133658.1, forward strand.
GAGGAAAAAATTGTCTTCCATCTGAAAATGTGAATGCATATTTAACAAGTCCATATCATTCAGGGCAAAGTACCCACTTTAAAAAAATTATGTCAAATCTACAAAAGATCCTACAAGTCAGCTGCCAGTCTCTGGAAATATTGTCAGACTAGTGAAGTATTTCAGGTATTAATTGAGAGTGTTGCTGATGAAAACAGGGTGGGGAGGAACAAACAGTAGTGACAAATCTGACAATATAATTTTTCAATGCATTTCACTTCCCTCTTCCCAGGTTCATTCCCCCTAACACTGGCACTGATGAGTTGGGTCCTCAGAAGGAGAGATGATATCTCAAGTCCCGAGGGTAATCCAATGTTGGCTAGTTTCTTAACAGTCCAGTTAATTAGCCAACCAACTCAGTTCTTAGCAAATAATATAACAAATCAGTAGTTAGTAAATCTTCCCCTTTAAACTTAGGGTGCAACTCTCTCTCACAACTATATATAATCCATGCATAGAGTGATGTGGAAAGTGGGCACAAAGATAATGATGCTTATGTGAACATATTTGACCATGGCAACTCACAAATCTGGAATAGTAGATCCTCAATGTCCTTTCTGTGTCCTTCACTCATTGGCTTGTCTGGCCCCTCGTAATTTATGGTATCTTAGCTCTACAATTGACTCAGTTGAGTTTGAGTCCTTGGAGATGTAGTTATCTTTGCTTTATAGATCAGTCTATTGCTGGACTGTCTCTTCATACTGGTACAACTGCCAGTTGACACTTAGCTAATGCTTCACAGGGTACAACATTTCAGTTCAATCAGTCTACTATGTCCCAGGCAATGCGGTAAGTGTTAAAAAGGTTGATTCTATAAATTCCCCTAGGCTTACAATTTGATAGGAAACTTCAGTCTCCATCACCTCTAGCCTTTGTCACTGTATTTTTTTCTGTTGGAGTGTTCTTTATATCTGAAGTTCAATTATGTTCTTTTAGAAAGGGTAGAGGTACCTATAGCCTAGGAATTGGGAAGCCTCTCTAGTTGTTCCCTCAAAGCTAGGCTCTGAAGTTTCTCTGGAGGTAGTATAGGTAAATCCACTCTTCCTCTATAATTTTACCTCATATAGAACAGGGTTTCCTCAGTTAGGGATCTCAGCCTTATTTATAATGACTATTACATTTTCCAAGTTTATTCTGAGATCTTATGAAAATGAGAAATGGTCACAGGGTAATCTATACTCTGAGGCAAGACTTTTTCTTAAGTAATTGAGCTATTCAAAACTTTAGATCCCTTCTAAGATGAGGAATGCTTTCTTTATATTTGAAAGTGCCTTCCTTTTACATTTCATTGTCTCTGTCTTTGCCTAATGTTACTTTGAACTTTAATGAGGTCTAAATAGGATACATCCTCACACAAAGTTTATTAAAATTGTCATCAATATTCATAATGATGAAATATCAGATAATATAAAACAACAGTCAGAAGAGAAATTTAAAAGACTACTGTAATCTTGGATGTCATCAACCTCTCATACCAAACAGTGATGCTGGGAATTTTTACATTTTTGGAATGACATGCTACAATTATAAGCTTCTCAAAAAAAATTCAGTCTTATTACACATTTACATCCAACTCACATCCTTTGCTCTGTGCTCAGATACCAGCAAAATTTTGGCTTCTGGCATTCCTACAAATTGAAAAAAAGAAACAACAGCAAATAACTGAGTCTCTAAAAAGACATTGCTTTTCCACCTATCCCAAACTAAACCTGGCTTTTAAAAAATAGATATATGCATAGTTTCTTGACAGAATTTTTGTATGGTATTAAATATATTATCCTTTTTGAATCATTCATTAAGCCTATATTTCAGCTTATAAACATTGAAACCACAATTAATCATAGCCACAGAGGAGCAAAGCAAGCAGTAGTGCCAGGAAAAGAGTAGGAATGAGATAATATAATAAAAATGACAATACTACCTAAAGATATTTATTTATTTAGTGTCATATCAATCAGACTGCCCAAACATCTCTTTAGAGTGCTAGAAAAAATAGTAATGAAATTAATCTGGAGTAATAAAGGTTCAGAATCTCAAGGGAAATAATGAAAAATAATATTGGGAAGGAAGAGATGCCTAACAGCACTAGATCTCAAAGTTTACTACAGAGTGAAAGCAATTATCAAAAATATTTGTTGCTAGTTTAAAAAGTGGAAAAGTTAATCAATAGAGCAAATGAATACACAGAACATATATAAACAAATAAACATAGTACATAGTGTTCAAAGACTTCAACTACTAGTATGAAATGATGAAAAATGAGTTTCAGAGAAACCTGTGATGATAAGTATGAACTTGGATTAAAATGAGCAGAATGAAGATAACAATTTTTCCTGAAAGCAAAACATCTTTGAAAGACTTAAGAATTCTAAAAAATATGATGCCCAACCATGGCTCCAGATGTTTGCCAGAGGGGTGACTGATAAACTCAGGGTGCAGATAAAGACATGAAAGAGTTCCAAAATTGGTTTTCCTCAACTATAATTTTTTTTACAAGGTCTATTTTTCATTTTTTTCCATTTAAGGAGGCAGTATAATGTGGTTGGAAAAAAAGTCTGGATTTGGAGTTAGAGGACTTGGGTTCAAATCTTGACTCTATCAATTTACTGTTAGTATGATCTTAGGCAATATTTTATTGTTATTGTGGGAGTCTAGGGGCTCAGAGGATAGAGTACCAAGATTCATCTTCTTGATTTAAATCTGGTTTCAGATATTTCCTAGATGTGTGATCATGGGCAAATCATTTAAGCATTTTTGCCTTGGTTTTATTATCTATAGAGTAAGCTAGAGAAGGAATGACAAACTACAGTCGATATGACTGAAGAAATCACGGAGCAATAACAACCTTAAGTCTTAATTTCCTTACTGGGAAGGAGAAAGGATTTGATTTTTATGTTCTCTTCTAGCTCTAAATCTGTGATTTAGGAAACTTAGAGACTTCTATTTGACAAAAATAAGCAAATGAACAAAAAATCCAACCAAAACCATGAACTATTCAGTTACATTGTGATGAATTTTCTATATCAAAAAACTGACTTGGAAATGTGTATTTCTTAATTCTTTCCAGTAAAGGTGTAAATTCTGTCAAAACAGCTCAGGAGATCCAGGCATATTAAAGGATAACTAGTCATCTAGGTGGCCCATTGGGAAGTGCTTGACTTGGCCAGGAAGTTCTGGGTTCAGTCCTGACTTAGATACTTACTAGCTCTGTAACATTAAGAAAGTCATTTAAATTCAGCTTCAGTTTCTTCATTTGCAAATTGAAGATAATAATAATATCTACCTGTTGTGAGAATTAAATGAGATAACAAATGTAAAGTGCTATATAAAGATTACTTGGGGGGCAGTGGATAGAGTACTGGCCTGGAGTCAGGAGGACCTGAGTTCAACTCTGGCTTCAGACACTTAATTATCTAGCTGAGTGACCTTGGGCAAATCACTTAACCCCTTTGTGTAGCACCCCCCCCCAAAAGACTACTTTCTATCATCACCATTATTATAAAATTATCTGGTTCAATTCTATTATTTTATATATAATGAAATATATACATATATATTCATATATAACTTGAGCTGAGAGAAGATCATAAAGCTGATAAATATCAGTGATAGGATTTGAACTAAGGTTTTTTGACTACAGTACTGCTGATAATGTTTTGTTTGCTTGATTTCTCTTTTATCATTACAGCTTATTCATAAGCAATTAAATTCACTACTTATTTCTTCTTTGCTAATCCACTTTTGTTTAGATTTAGAGTTGACAAGAAGCAATAGAATAAATGAAAAAATAAATTATAAGAAAATATTCACAAATATAGAAATAAATGAATAAATAGAAAATAGAGGTAGATACAGAGGCAATAACTAACTGGTTGTTATTGGAATGCTCTACTTAGGTGTTCATTTCAGTTCCTGAATTTCAATTTTTCTTCATTTTCTGTTCCAGATTTTTTTTCCCCCTCACTACTCCCCTCTTTCACCCATTGAAAATGCAAGAAATACAAACCCTATTACAAATAGATAGTCATGCAAAATCCATTTTCCTATTATCCATGTTCTGGGAAAAAAGTAAAAGAATGAGAAAGGAAAAAAAAATACTTCATTCTTTTCGCTAAATCCACCAAATCTCTATCTGGAAATGGATTGCATGGGTCATTGTATTGATTAGAATTACTAAGTCTTTCACAATTTATTATGTTTACAATATTGCTGTCATTGTATAAATTGTTCTACTGGCTCTATTCTCTTTAATATGAATCAGTTCAAATAAGTCTTCCTAGATTTTTTCCTAAACCATCCCCTGTATCATTTCTTTCAGAACAATAGTATCAGACTACATTCTTATGTCATATCTTTTTCAACCATTTCTTAATTGCCACCCCAAAAATAACTGCTATAAATAATTTTATTTTATCTCTTTGGGGTATAGCCCCAGCAGTGGTATTGTTGCATCAAAGAGTATATGCAGTTTTATAACTTTTTGGACACAGTTTCAAATTGCTTTCCAAATGATTGGACTAATTCATAATTCCACCACCATTTATTGGTGTAATTATTATCCAAATTCTCCTCCAGAATTTGTCATTTTCCTTTTCTGTCATCTTAGTCAGTCTGAAGGGTGTGAGGTAGTACTTTAGGGTTGTTTTAATTTGTATTTTTCCAATTATTAATGATTTAGAGATTTTTATCATGATTATTAATAACTTTGATTTCTTCCTCTGAAAATTTCCTTTTCATATACTTTGAGCCATTTATCACTTGGGGAATGAATTTTTATAAATTTGGGTCAGTTTTTTATATATTTGAAATATAAGATGTTTATCAGAGAAACTTGCTACTAAGATCACCTGTCCCCCCTCCTCAGTTTTCTAGATTTTTCTCCTAAATTTACCTGAATTGGTTTTATTTGTGCAAATAATTTTCAGTGAAATATAATCAAAATTATTCATTTTATTTCTATATTTTGTTTGGTCATGAATTCTTTCCCTATTCAGAGATCCAACAGGTTATTTCTTTTATCCTTTGATAATTTGCTTATGATATCATATTGCAGGTAAATCATGTACCCATTTTGAGTTTATCTTGGTATATGGTATGAGATGTTAGTATATGCCCATTTTCTCTCAAAGTAATTTACAATTTTCCCAGTAGCTTTTGACACTAGTGAATTCTTGACTCAATAGCTGGGGTCTTGACTTATCAAACTCTAGAGCCCTTTCCTTTTTTGCTTCTGTATTTCATGTATTCATTTCCTTAACTTTTTTCTTATTTATTTTATGGTTAGTTTTACCTAATTCTGAGAAGGATAAATTGAATTCTTCATTATTATAGTTTTACTGTTTAGTTTCTCCTACATCTCATTTTATTCTTCCTTTAAGAATTTGAATACTATGACATTGGTGTATATACTGTTAGTAATGATATTGATTCATTTCTATGGTGCCTAAAATATAATTTTCTTCATTATCTCTTTTAATTAGGACTATTTTTGCCTTGGCTTCATTTGATATCATGATGTTACACCATCTTTTTGTTTTATTTCAGCTGAAGCAAAATAGATTCTGCTTCAGTGATTATTTTAATCCTGTGCATATCCCATTTCAAGTGTTATCTCTTGTAAATAAAATATTTTTGGATTCTGAGTTCTAATCCATTTTGCTATCCTCTTCTGTTTTATGAGTGAGTTCATCCCATTCAAATACATGATTATCATTGCTAACTATATATTTACCTCCATTCTATTATCTTATGCTTAATTTTCCTCCTTTTTTTACCCTGTCTCCTCCTCAAGAGTGTGTTTTGCTTTTGACTACTATTTCCTTTACTCTATCTTGCCTTTTATCCCTCCTCTCCTTTCTCTTAATTCTTTTCCATATACCTTCCTTATTGAATAGGATAATTTTCTATGCCTGTGAGTATCCTTGCATCCTAGAATCAATTCAAATGAGATATTGCCTGTCCCCCTGCTTTTCTCCTTTCTTTTGTATTAGCTTTTCCTTGCCCAATTTATTTTCTCTATTCTTTTTCTCCCTTATCCTCATATACCAGTGCATCTCACTTTCATACCTTTCCATTCTTTTTTTGAGATCATTTCAATATAATAGAACCATACCTATGCCCTTGTTTCTAAGTCTATTAGCCTTCTAATAGTCTAACAATGATAAATTTATGAGAACTTGCAAATAATCATCTTCTCATAAGGAATGTAAACAATTTAACCTTGTTATTCTTTTTAAAATTAGAAATGCTCGAGTCTTTTATTTCATTAAATATCCATATTTTCCCTCTGTAGGTTTATACTCAGTTTTATACTCACATTATTCCCCGTTGGTTTTTGTTCATGGATCTTCAGTAGCCCAAGAATTCTGAAATTATCTCTCTAGATCTATATCCTAGTTCAGTTGTATTATCTGTGACATATTTAACATTTTACTATATATATTTGGTCATAATTTTGTTTTACTGTTTTTGTGAATCTCATGGAGTCATTAAATTTCACTCATTAATTTTTAAAGAGTTATTTTCTTCAGTGAAGGTGTTCGGTGATTATGTCTTAACATTCCCTATTCCCATGGGGCAGTTAGGTGGTGCAGTGGATAGAGCACCAGCCCTGGAGTCAGGAGTACCTGAGTTCAAATCCAGTCTCAGACACTTAATAATTACCTAGCTGTGTGGCCTTGGGCAAACCACTTAACCCCAACTGCCTAGCAAAAACCTAAAAAAGAAAAAGATTCCCTATTCCCATGGTAGCTTTTTAATAATCAGGTAATTTTTCTGCCTTTGCTTTTTTACAGTTATTTATTGATTTTGGACTTTATGTTGTGTTGGGCTCTGCTCACCTCAGGGGAGGGGAGGATGTCTAGCCTGAACTCTTGTCTTTTATGTCTAACTTATTTTCTAGCTCAGTCTGGAGGCCTGTGCATTTCCTCACCTGGTCTGCATCTTTTGGTTTGTGTGAGATTGAATTTCCATAGGTTGCTACTGGACTTTCAGCCCACTGGAAGATTCTGCTGTTTCTGAAGTTCTGGCATCCCCTTGTTTTGGAGTTCTGTCCCAGTTTATTTCACTGTGTGAAAGTTCTAAAGGTTATGTGCAGTTCTCAAGGTTAGAACTGAGTCCTTCCTCTACCTTGGGCCTCAGAGTAATAAAACTGTTTTTGGAAACTGTTCCTTGCTCCTCAAGCAGGTAGGGCCATAGTCCCCCTCTGACCACTCTTCTTCTCTATGGAATTGTAACTTAGAACTAGGTTATGGGTAACAGATGGCCTGTACCAAGTGTTAATACAGGGTTTCCTTGTGATCTTTTTCTGTCCAGGTATTCAGTCCTCTTACCATTCTTGGGCACTGGGTTACTCTTATTACAACTGCCACTACTTGTTGCTGTAGCCACAGCTTGTTGCCACTCCTGTGCAACCCCACCCCAGGGTCTACAGACCTCACTACCTATCGTCCCAAGTTGTTCTGGGCTAGAAAAATGATTCATTATGAAAAGAAAATGACCTTCCTTATAAAAATTTAGTTTGACATATTTTCTGGGAGATTATTTTGGAAGTGTATTTGGAGAGCTATACAACAATGCTGGCTCTCATGACACCATCTTGACTCTGCCTCAGAAGTTCATTTAAAAATGGGGAAGTAGCCAGGTAGCACAGTGGATAAGAGCAATGGCCGTGGAATCGGGAGGACCTGAGTTCAAGTTTGACCTCAGAGATGTAATGCTTACTTAGCTGTGTGGCCATGGACAAGTCACTTAACCCCATTGCCTTAAAAAAACACAAACAAAATATATGTATGGTTGGTTCACCTAGATTTGAATCTAGATTTGGAAGAAACCTGAGAGCTTTTAGTTTACTTTTTTTCAATTCATAGATGCTGAAACTGAGATCCAAAAAGATTAAACTACTTGTCCAAGGGAACAAGAAAAGGATTCAAGCACAGGATTTCACATTTCAAATCCAGCAATTCCCCTGTTTTATAAGAATATACTTAATTGGTTTTGTAGGAAATAAACCTATATATATATATAATATATATATTACTTTAAATTTGGCGAAGTACATTGTTTTATGACTATTTAATAACTATCCTGTGAGGTAGGAACCACAAGATATTCTCATTTCCTAACAAAAATATACTTTCCTTAAGGAGAGGAAACAAAACTCAGAAAGCTTATTTTCCTAATGCTCACCTAGCTGGGTAAAGCATCAAGTGAAACCTGAATACAACAGTGTGACACCTGAATATAGCAGTGTGACACCATGCTGCCTTTCTAAGGGAAAGAATGTCTTTAGAGAGGTGGACTTTATTTTATGATCAGTCAGAACCTTTTGAGGATTTTTAAGCAGTGAAGAAATATGATGTGCTTCCATATAAGTTCTTGGATTTTGTTACTGTATAGAAAGACTTGAGTTTTAAGGGTATATTTTAGAGCCAGTGACTTTGCTGGAGTTATTTTCTCTACTAGTATTTTTGTTGAATTAACTAGAATTTGTGAGTAAACAACAATAACAAATGGTTTTGTTTATTTTTTGCCTAGCTTTTTGCTTTTACTTTCTTTCTATTTAATTATTATTACTAGCATCTCTGGAACTATATGAAATATAGTTTATGTGGAAATATATTTATGTGGAAAACTAATACTGTATACCCATGGCATGTGTCACTTGCTTTGGTTTTAAGGAGATGCTGTTATGATATAAAAAGATTGTTCTATGCCTATACTTAGTAGGGCTTTAGGTTACATGAATATTATTCTGCTAAAGGCTTTTTTCTGCATCTTTTGAGATGATCATTTGGTTTAGGATATTTTTGTTTATAATGTGATTAATTAAGTTGATTTTCCCCCAATTTTCTAATTTTGAATCCCTGGTATAAACCTTACATAGTTATAATAAATGTTTTCTTTGATAAATTGTTATTTGACAAGATGTTTCAGGCTATTTAAATTGATATCTGTTAATGCTATTGATTTATAATTCTTTGTTTAATTTTTGATACTGGAAACTTTGTTTTGTTCTTTAATTAAATTAGTTTATTATTATTAATAATTTGTTTAATTTTTCCCCCCAGGATAGTTTAATGTGATTTATTAATTAAATAATTTCCTTTTCTTTTGGTTTTGCTAACACCTTTTTTTATTTTCAGGACTTCTTGTTTGGTATTTAGCTGTTTTAAAAATATTAATATTCTAGTTTTTTTAATTTTTATATTTAGGTTTTTTTGCAAGGCAAATGGGGTTAAGTGGCTTGCCCAAGGCCACACAGGTAGATAATTATTAAGTGTCTGAGGTTGGATTTGAATTCAGGTACTCCTGACTCCAGGGCCGGTGCTCTATCCATTGCACCACCTAGCCTCTCTATCTAGGTTTTTTTTAAAGTTTGTGGACAATTCATTGATCTATATTTCTTGCTCTTTTGTTGATGAAAGTTTTTAGAGACAAACATTTTCTCTTTCAAACTAAATTGGATATAAATCAAGATTTTTGGTATATTATCTCATTTTGTAATTATCTTCAATGAAATAATCTATGTATTCTCTGATTTGTTCTTTGACTCCACAATTCTTTAAGATTGATTAAGTCTACTTGATTTTTCATACATCATGTCATATCATATATTATATCTATTTATTATCTAACTTTTTTCCAGAATTTTATTTAAACATTGATACTTATAGGAATAGAGAGAGATTGAGTGAGAATGAAGGTTTAAGAGACTGATTGAATATCTGTTATGTAAATTAGAAGTTTCTCAAATTTCTAATATATTAACTTTTTTGCTATTATATGACAATGTCATGTCATTTTTAATTGGAGTAATTCAGAATAACACAAACAAAGCTTTAAGGAAAACTAGTTCATATCATTTCATTTTAAAACAAATCTTTCAAGGGAAAAACATATTTTTATGCATTGCAATTTCTTTTCTATTTTGCAACTACCCTCAATAGCTGGGGGGTGTCTGTGCCTTATTTTAGGCAATTTTTATTGTTCCAAGGTTTAGACAGTTGAAATATTTACCGAAGCACAATCTTTTGAACATTGACAATGATCTGCAGACTTGGGGTATATTTAAGTATTTTAAACATTGTCTGATTTTGTGCAGTTCCAAGAGGAAAGCATAATTGACACCAGGTTATTTCTTGCTAGAATGCTGCCAAAGACTAACTTTCTTAGTGAAATACATTATTAGGAGATTCTGCCTTATTTAGAAGTCTAATAAATGACAAACATCTGTTAAGGCAGTATTCCTTTTTAAATTCCTTCTCAGTCTAAGGAGAGTTAGGGAACTTGGTATAGAATGGTTCATACACTGTAATATATGTGGCTGATTTGGATCTTAATTTAATTACCACAAACAATGAGTACTTGTTGATTTATTAATTGTTTTATTATATAAGAGCTACAAATGAAATGGGAAGAGTTAAATAAAAAAAAAACTAATATAAAAACAAATGATATCACCAAAAAAATTTTAAAATGAGAAATAAGTCTGTTTAGATCCTTAACTTTGTTTCTTACTTTTTAGGCTAGATTTGTTTGTCTCTGATTAGGATATACTAAAGTACCCTTCCAATATAGTTTTACCATCCATTTTTCCCTATAACTCATTTAACTTTTCCTTTAAATATTTAGGTGCTATGTCATTAGGTGCATGTATGTTAAATATTGATATTAATCTGTCATCTTTTTTGAAATATAGTTTCCCTTTTTGTCTGTTTTTCCTTTAACTTTGTCTGAGGTCATGGTTGCTATGAGTTTTTTTTTTAATCTGGGATAATAGATTTTCTTCAACCCCTTATTTTAATTGCATTTTTGTGTTTTCAATGTCTCTTAATATATTGTGGCATTCTGATTTCTATTCCATTCTCTTATTTCATTCAGTTTCATGGGTTAATTTGTATTATTCACAGTCAGAGTTTTGATAAGGAAATTACAAAAATATTGAAAAGGAATTTGAAAGACTTCTAGAATTGAAGATCAATGTATAATGGCATAAAGCTAGCTAAGATCATTCAGAAAGTGTTCTATGAATTACTGGACCCATTCAAAGATTCCTGATATACTTGATGATAGGGAACAGAATCTGGGAATGCAGCTTCAGGGCATCCTTTGAGGAGAAGGAACTATTTTAAAATGAACATACTCTCTCTAAGCAAAGAAGGCATTCTCAGAGAAAGTTAGTAACTTTTATGTCTGAAAATAACCCTTCTACCATAAATCTGAGACCTTTGAGCAAAATCTCCTCTGACTACTCTTATCAATAGTATATCTCATCAGTTTTTGGCCAGAAATCATCATTGTCCATAACAGAAGCCCCCCCCCCCCAAAAGTCTTGGAGGTGGGGGACCAGGAGAAAATAAATCACAGATTAGACACTCTTTTCAGCCTTACACCCTGAACTTCAGTGCTACACATTGAATTCCAACCTTGAACCTAATGCCACCCATATCCTAAAATCATAGAGAATTTTAGAATTTTAATCTAATTCATGAACAAAAGGCATTGACATATTAGCAAAAACAAAAACATGATTTCATGTGGTTTCACTTGAGGAGTTTTCTTGTATATTTTCCCTCCTTTCTCTGGCCAGCCTAGTGCAGGCCCTAAATGCATCATGCCTAGGTTTTTACAAAAGGTTGATCTCCATGCCGCAAGTCTCTCTGTACTTCAGTCCATCTTCTACTTAGCTGTCAAAATGATCTTGTCAATTTGACCATATCACCTCCTTATTCAATCAATTATAGTGACTCCCTTTCACCTCTAGGATCAACTATAAAAACTCTTGTTTGTTTTTTTGAAGCCTTTCATAGCATGACCCCTTCTACCTTTCCAAGTCTTTTTATTTCTATTCCCATCCTGACCTGTCTGGATGTTCCTCATACCTGATGCTAGGCATCTTCACTGACTATTTGCCATACCTGGAACTCTTATCCTCCTCCACAGACTAGATTTCTTGGTTTCATTCAAATCTCAGCCAAGGCACTAATCTTCCTTCTGTGATTATCTCTATCTGGTATGTATTTTGGTTGTATAGGCCTAGCTGACTGCAAGGATAGTAGTGGCCTTGATAGTAAGAGGCTACTTCAGAAGAGTGGAGAGTTTTGGGGAAAAGATAATGAGTTCAGTTTTAGATTTGCTGAGTTTAAGATGTGTAAAGGACTTCTAGGTCAAGATGTCCAATGGCATTTGGAGATGTAGGATAAGAATTCAGCAGAGAGGTTAGGGTTGGATAAGTAAACTGGAGAATCATTAGCACAGAGAGGATAATCGAGACCCTAGAAACCTGGATATTGCTGAGATAGTGTATCATGAGAAGAGAAGAGGGTCCAGGACAGAGTATTGGGAATACTCATATTTTTGAGTGTGACTAGGATGAAAATCTAGAAAAAGGAAACTGAGAAAAAGAGGTCAGATAGATAGTAAGAGAACTAGCAGAAATAATGTAGTATCCCTTAAATGTTAAGAAAAGAGTAAGAAGGGGACAGTGGTGGCATCTATTTTAGACTGCCTTCTCAAGGAGTTTAGCCATAATAAGGAGTAGAGATATGTCATAAAAGCTAACAGGGATGCACAGTTGAAGTGAGAGAATTTTTGAGGATGGAAAGACATGGGCATGCTTATAGGTAGTGAGGAAACAGTAGTCAGAGAGATTCAATATAACTGAGAGAGTGGAAATTATAGGTGGGTAAATCTACTGCAGAAGATGGGATTGAATGGAGTTACTTGTACATATGGTTTAATGTATGGGTTTGTCTGTAAATGGACATTTATACATGGGCTATTCATGAGAAGGAGAAGGGCTACCTCTTCCTACAAAACAGGGGAGAATGAGATAATGGAAGAAACATGGGAGGAAAGAATATTGTTTGATTTCCTTTATGTGAAATATGAGGGGAGGTTCTCATATGAGAGTATGAGGGAGAGGGACCTATGGGATATTTGAATAGGGATGAAAGATTTGGGAAAAATACAGCTTTGTTGAGTGAGATAGTGAGTGGAATAGTGAAATATAAAAAAGATTGTCTACCAGCAGTGAGGGTTTAGTTGAGATTATGTAACATGTTTGTAGTGGACCTAATCAGTATGGTTTCCTGATTTTCTCTAGGTTTGTTCAGTAGCACATGAGTAGGAATAAATGAGGGAAATATAAGACTGAGATTTGGAAGGACAATACCTTCTATAGGATAAGGGGACAAGGAATTCTAAAGAGGAGGCCAAGTACAGAGTTGAATTTCTTCATTTTCTGGGTTCTAGGTCAAGATAAGGAAGGGGGAAGTTTATGGCAAGAGGGATTGCTTGGAAAAGAACTAAATGGCGAGGGATTGGGGTGAAGATGAAGAACAAATTTTAGAGTTTCAAGGCAGAGTGAGAGGTAGAATGGTGACAGATTCTGATCAGACAAATGAATTTCAGTGTTCATGTGAATGTGGAACACCTGTGGTGATGACAAGCTCAGTGATCTCTGCGTGTAGCTGTGGAGTCACTTATAGGAGTAAAGAATGACTAGGATGGTGTGACAGGGTGCAAGTATGGAAATCAATAAGTAATGCACTTGGGTAGCTTATCATTGGCCAGAGGTGTGTGGGATGAATGTCACTTAAATTAATTCTGGAGATCTCTCAAGGTATGAAGAAAAAGTTTTATTTGTTTTTCCAGGAAAGGGCCCCAGTCAATTAGAGAGAGACTGAGGACAAGGCAAAAGACCCAAGAATCACATTTATCCATTCTCATTAGTTAAGAAGGTGGCCTTTACAATCTAAGCCCACAAGCTAATTTTTAAATAATCCAATCAGAGACATGTGTCTCCTTCCTGAAGACTCAGTAGATAAAAAAGAAAAGTCAATTTGCTCTTCACATTCTGGTCCTAATACCATTCGCCGGTATCTCACAAGTTGTTTGTCAGGGGAAGAGGGGCAGAAGAGACATAGTTCTAAGCTATAATATTCTACTGAAGAAATCTCAGACTTTATCCCACTCATAGGGGTTCAAACTTTGGTGGAGCTGTCCAGATAGTTTTGTAAAGTTTGAAAGAGGGGAGGTTAAGGTATGGATTGTATTCAGTAAAGTAGCAAGGCAAGTACTATGGAACTGTGAATGCACAAAGAGAGTACCTGGAACTCAATGGAACGGCCCAAGAAAGGCATGTGCTGGTCCTTCCTTATCTGAGGCAATGCAGGGCTTGTTTCATTTTAACCCTTAATAAAGATTTTTTCCCAAAAGTAATTTACTAGGGACATTTAATATTATTTGAATAAACCCAGAGTTACCAACTACAAATAAAATTTGGAAATTTGATGTACCTCTGCCCTTTTACCTGGATCTTCAGACTCCTGGACATTGCCATCTACCTTGCCATTGCACCGTGAAGACTACTAGGTTTCTCCATATACCCTGCTATTCTCCTCTGAAGATTTTGACTAGGCCTTTTCATAAACCCTGCAGTTCAATACTCTTATATGTGTCTCCCCTAATTAGAATGTGATCTTTTTCAGAGCAAGGATTATTTTGCTTTTCTATTTGTTAATGCAATGCTTAGTACAATGCTTTCTTCTTAGTAATTCCTTTATAAATGTTTTTTTCTTTCCATCTTAAGTTAAAATAATAAGACCAGCTTAGAAGAAACATGTAAAGTAGGTAAAGCTTAGGTTTAGAATGATTGTCACCTTAGACTGGCATATCATACCTTCTCCCATTATCCTCATGTGCTTTATTTTAGTCAAACTGGTAATCATCTGCTCTGTTCAGTGAAAAATGAATGCAAAAAGCAGTCTTTGGGAGAGCATGAATACTTACTCCACTAAATTTTCCAGATCTCAAATGATTGAGGTTGCTTGTTGATGATTTTGTGGCATTTCACAGTTGTAGTGCCTCCCTTATTGCTCGTTTTCCTCCCCTTCTTTTCTCCCCTTCACTTTCTACCTATATAAACTGACTCTGCAAAAATCCATGTTTTCGAGTTGGTAGATGTACCTATTCTATTTGACATGTAACTTGTGCATGTGCAAGCATGTGAGATGTTTTGGAGAGTAGAGGGATATGAAGGTGTTTGAGTAGCAGGAATACTACTGACTCGTAATGACTATGCTATGACCATTCTATTCTTTGCAATTTTTCAGAACTCTTTTTTTAGGTTTTTGCAAGGCAATGGGGTTAAGTGACTTGCCAAAGGCCACACAGCTAGGTAATTATTAAGTGTCTGAGGCTGGATTTGAACTCAGGTACTACTGACTCCAGGGCGAGCTCTCTATTCACTGCACCACCTAATTTCATCTCAGAACTCTTTCTAGAGAAGGTTCTTATTTAACTTAACAAATCAAATCATGATCAAATTCAAGGATCAAAAGAGACAATAAATATGATGAGTTTAGCACAGTGTCTGGCAAATAGAAGGTGTTAGATAAATGCTTATTACCTTACCTTCCTTATAGTAGGCTTCACACCAAGATAACACAAATATTGAAGTTTTCATTTCAAAGGAATTATCTCTCACAGAGATGTGTCAGGTACTAAAAGTAGTGAGTAAAGAAGATTTGAACATCAGACCTCTGCACTTCTGAAATTAAACTCCATTATAGGGCAAGACACTTTTGCATAAGATATGTAAACTTGAAATGGGACTTTTCAAGTAATTCTACCATAAATGGTGACCACATCTCATTTCCTGGTAGGCAGCCATTTAGAAAACCTTTTTTTTCTCCCTGTTCTTGCATCTTGATATGAAACACTATAAATTTTTTGAAAAAAATGTTAACAAATTTAAATCCAGTTTTATTGGAAATAAAAAGATGGGCAATTTACCAGATGCTTTTTGAAGTCAGTGGAGTAGACTCATGGAGTTTTTAGATGTTTCCCAATTCTTAAAATTTGTAGTGATTTATATATTTATATATTTTAAAGTTCAGTAAGACACAGAACATTACAATTTCTTCTAATTTCCAATGTTTTGGAGCAATCTTGAATACCCAGCAATTTCCATTTCATCTTTTATTGAGGGTCTTTGAATTCAAGGAACTGCTGAAATGAACCATCAATCATAATGCCTCTTAAAAAGATCAAAGTTAAACTACACAAGCTAAAGAGAAGAGTGAATGGTAAACTTCAATTAATTCAACCTCAAGACAACAATCCATTGGAGGCTGTTGCTCATTTATCTAATATGTTAGTTTCACTGAAAATCATCTATTTTTCATATGTTCAAAAGTATGAGTTTAAATGTGCTATATTGAGAAATGTTTTATGCTCTTTATTTTAGCAGACACATTCACTTAACATCAAAGATCATTGCGAAAGAAGAAAAATAGCAACCTTAAAGATAAGAACTTTGTCTAACTAAAACCAGGTAAAACAGGTTACTTAATTTTTACAATGTACAAACTAGTTTGATAAATAATTTATTATTTTGAAGACCATAGAGTTTGACATCAGAAGGCTTGAGTTCTAATCCCAACTATTTTACTTACTGATTGTGTGATTTTGGACTACTTTTGAACTTCTTTGGGTCTTAATTTCTTTGCCTATAAAATATGAGTTGGATTTGATATCCATGAAGGTTCTTTCCAAATCTATTTCTATGATTCTATGAAAATGAGATTAACACAAAAAATTAATCTGTCCAACTGGATTTTGCTATTTTTGAAGGGATTGGATGTCTGACTTGAATTCATGTTTTAAAAAATGATTTGTTTGTATATATGCAGCTACAGTGTTGTACATTTGCATGTAACAAAGGGTATCTAATAAGGTAGGGTGATGAAATGATAAAATAATATAATGTAAGTGTAATCAAAACCAAGAAAAAAGGAAGAAGTTTTTAAAATTTACTTTTGAAACGTGGAAAATTTTACTCAAGTAAAAAAAAATCTAATCTCATTTTGCACTGAGACCCTGTGCAAGGCACTTAATCCTGTTTGCCTCTGTTTCCTCATTTGTAAAATGAGTTGCAGAAGGAAATGACAAACCAGTCCAGTATTTCTGCCAAGAAAACCCTAAATGGGAATCATGGAGAGTTGGACAGGACTGAAAATAACTGAACAATGAAATAAAGCAGTCTCATTCAATAAAGATAACACTGAGCTATAATTTTGTATAGAAGACTTTTTTTGTTCATTCTCACATAATGAGCTACTTCTTTAAGAAGAGGGAATACCAAAATGATAAAGTTTTGAGTTCTTAAAGAATTGCAGTTGATATATTTGTTGATATATAGAAAATGTTGATATATAGAATATAGAATAGTTGATATATAGAAAATATAACAATCAATATTTGGTTACATGAGAAGGGATGTAGTATCCTTCAGAGAGTACTAAGATGAGCACTAGTCAGTTAACTTAGGTTCTAGGTTTGACTCTAGTCATATAACTTGGGACATTTCAGTCAAGTTCTTTGGATTTCACTTTCCTAAAATGAGATTAGCCACTTGAAGCCAGTTAATTCTTAGACTCTTTCCAGTTCTAACTACCAAACAACAGGAGAGAAAAATCATCATCTTGTATTAGTTACACTTCAGTTATGAACCCTAATCATATTTGTAAGAATTAAAGTTTTCTTCCTTGACTAGTGTCAATAGGACGCAACAGTAAATATGTTTAAATTTCCACAAGTATATTTGAAGCTCACATATCTTGTGTTTTGTATCAATTTCAAAGTATTGGCTATTCCCATACAAGAGAAATACTAAGGAGAGTCATACTTTTTAGGAACAGAAATAAATAAAATAGTCACATTCCATTCTCCTTCCCAAACGTTCTATCTTAAGAAGCACTTGCCATTCTTCCTAGTTATCATATAACTCATGCAAGGATACATGATTTGATTGATGTGGATTCTACTTCCACAGATTCAAGTCTCAATCTTTTTCTATCTGAAAAAATGATCCTTGAGAATTGTTATAATTGGTATCTGGTGTTCTAGTGATTACACTCTTCATACTTAACTAAACTGACCTGAATCAGAGAGAGAATGAGAGAGAGAGAGGGGGCAGAGACAGAGACAGAGAGAGACAGAGGAAAAACAGTGAGACAGAGAGTGAGACAGAGACAAACAGAGAGATAGAGACAGAGACAGACACAGATACAGAGACAGAAGGAAGAGAGACAGAGACACAGAGAAAGACAGAGAGGCAGAAACAGTGACAGAGACCAAGACAGACAGAGTGAGAGACCTAGACCAAGACTGAGATCAAGACTGAGATAAAGAGAAAGCCAAAGACACACACACACACACACAAAGTTTTTTTTTTTAATATTTTCAATACTGGGTTTTATACTACGTAGTTTCACTATATTCCAGAATAATATAAAAGTCCAATGGAATCTCTTTCTTGACTTACAAAAATGTGGCAGGTAAATGGTTTTACCTTAAACAGGTCAGCTTTCTCACAAGCTGACATTACATCTCACAGAAGCATGATAAATGTGAGGAATTATATCACCTGAAATAGGCATGGCTGCTGAAAATGATCCCTAGATTTCACCCAACTTGAGTAAGTTACCACTAAGCTCTGTTAAATAATAAACGTATAGAATCTTTTTGGTCTTCAATTATTAAATGGAGTATCTTACGTAACCTAAGACAGATCACCTCACCCTCTTAACTAACCATCTCTAGTAAAAAGAAAAGAAAATTCTCCTAAGGATATTGATTGGAATGAGAGAGGGAGGGAGGGAGGGAGGGAGAGAGAGAGGGAGATGGAGGGAGAGAGACAGAGACAGAGAGACACAAATAGAGAAAGAGAGTGAGAGGAAGAGAGACGCAGAGAGAAAAAAAGGAGAGAGAGAAAAAAGAGACAGGGAGGGAGGGAGGGAGGGAGGGAGGGAGGGAGAGAGAGAGAGAGAGAGAGAGAGAGAGAGAGAGAGAGAGAGAGAGAGAGAGAGAGAGAAAGAGAGAGGTAGAGTCAGAAACTGAAAAATGGAAAGAAAAGGCTGGCTTATTAACCCTTAATTCCTGAAGAAAGCAGCTCATTCATGGTTTTTCTCCCCGAAGTTTTTTATTTCCCTACCTTCCTCTCTCCCTCCCCCTAGGAGGTCATGTCCTTCTTCATTTCTGGTGTAAGGTTTCAGGCTGACAAGTGGTAATTGATTCCGTTGCTGGTTAGGCTGGTGTTAAGTGGGGGAGATGAAGTTTCAGTGAAAACAAATAGCCCTTTGAGGGTCTGACCTTTCCTCTGGAAGCTTTTGTTGTGGTTGACTTCAAGATGTGCAGTTAAAGGGTTGTGTGAGTCAGTTTTGTCTATCTCTGCAGCCACACAGAATCACCTTCACCAGCTCTGAACTTGTTGATAAAAGACAGCTTGTCTTTTTGTCATTTCTCACCTGGGTTCGTCTTAACAGAACTGTGGATTTTCCATATTAGTTCTCCAGGTATGTATATCAAAGAGAAAATAATCAACACAACAGCACTGGAATGCTTCTGTCATTTTTGGGGGGCAAGATACGTTATTAAGTTGGAAAGAAAGGTTATTTTGAGGTCTGGAAATATTGGAAAAGATTTGGCCACAAGTTTCCAACAAGTATTCTTTTTAACTTTCTTATTTTTTATGAATTTAGCAAACATGAGCATTTCAAATAAAAAAAAAACAGAAAAAAGATTTTATATGTAAGGGAGGGAGATTTGGTTTCTCCCCAGTTAGATTATGTAATCACATAGTATATAATCACAGATGGTGAAGTGTTAATGTGTTAACAAGGTGTTAATACCCAGAGGTACCTTTACAAAGTATGAATGCTTCTCTCTCTTCCAGTCAGAAGTGGTGACACAATTGGTTAAGGTGAAAATTGATCATAACCCTAAAGGTTTAAAATAACTAAACTTTGGAGACAATTTAAGAGCCCAAGGGAGTATAAAGGAGACCCAGCACATCCATAAAAAAAATCTAGCTTTTTGCCTGTAGAGGGATGTATAGGGAATTTTTCTTTTCCTCTCTTCTGCCACAGATCATGATTTCTATTATCAGAGCCTCTTCCCAGAGAGAGACAACCCATTTAGCAAAGAGTAAATGGAGAAATGTAGAGGCACAATTGGACACTTATATTCTAGGTAGACTTGAGTTCTAAAGAGCATTGAGGAGTTGAACTTCTGACAACAAAGAGAACCACCTACCTATGGATTAGCCTTGACCACTGAGAACCCTGGTAACCTAGTTGAGCAACCCATACCCAGAAGGGAAATTTGCAAGAATCCCACAGGAGAGAAAGGTATGTTGAGGTCTGGAAACATTGGAAAAGATTTGGCCACAAGTTTCCAACATGTATCCTTCTTTAACATGGAATTTTTAAGTTCTGTCCACTCTTTCCATGTATGCTCTGTATATTTGTGAGAGAGTATGTTCCAGAGGTCCTGGATAGCAAGATGCTTTACCTGTGACATCTTTGTAAATGTCATTCCAAAGGACTTATTGTCAATGAGAAACATGCAGGGATCATTTGGAGGAGTTAGTATTGAAGTAACATCTTTGGTCCCTTGAATGACCAAGATGGCCTAGAAACATCAAGTAATGCACCCATGTTCTTAATCCTTTGGAGAACTCCACAACTCTTTGGTGGGAATAGAGGGGGTGGGGAGATATCTAAGTTGGTTTGATTTTTTTTTTTTTAGTTTTTGCAAGGCAGTGGGGTTAAGTGACTTGCCCAAGGCCACACAGATAGGTAATTATTAAATGTCTGAGCCCAGATGTGAACTCAGGTACTCCTGACTCCAGGGCCAGTGCTCTATCCACTGCACCACCTAGCCCCCCGATTTTTTTTTTGTGTGTTAGTCTGCTCTACTAAGTAAAGGGTAGAGTCAGAGATCCATCTGGATCATTCCAAAGGGATCTAATATTTTCACCCAAGAAAATTTGTTTTCTCACTTGAAGAGTGAAGGAATAAATTAAACTTCAAGTTTCTAATCAGTGTGGGGAGAAGTCAGTTCTTGAAGTACTGTAGAAACAAGTCTTTTTTCTGAGAGGAGAAGCTTGATGTTCTTTTTTCCTTGATTCTTTACTGTCTTTTTGAAAACTTTCTATACTTTTCTTTACTGGCTTTCCAAGGTCCCAAACAGGTAATAATATATGAGAATCTTGTTTTTAAAAAAATAAGTTACCATGCAATTGGGGATAAATAAAATATTTCTAGAGCACCAGACCTGGTAGGCCTAAATTCTTGTGAATGAATATTTATTTCTGAATTGTTTGTGATCTGTATCATTTTGTCAAATCAAATTGGGGGTGGGGAGAGTGTAAGGAAGGAATATTTAGTTTTCTTATTTGATATAATCACTGGATATAATCAAAGATTACGTGATGGTAATGTGTTAACAACAAGCAATTCTTTATGAAGTGTTAAATTTCTCTTTGTTTAAATAGAAAGGAATAATTCAATTGACTACCACGAAAATTGACTTGAGTCTCTGTAGACTTAAAAAACTCAATCTTGGAGGCAAGTAATAATATTTATAGCCACTGCTTTTTATTATGACATCTTAGAAAATGCCTTTAATTAGAGATAACTGTGTCTACTACAGACTAGCAATAAGAAACATATATCTATATCTATATATTTAAAGTGTTGGAAGTAGTAGTCACTTTCTTGAGGATCCATCCATCCTTTAGTTTGACACTTTGTGGATCATTCACCAGTTAACAAAATATTTAGTTAACCATATCAAGGGAGCACTTTTTCTTTTGATGAGAAAAAGCATTAAAGATGTTGGTTCAGTTCAGCAAAGATCTTCCGAAGTACAAGATCTCAAATTGTGCTATCATTAGCAAAGTCTTTGAGAAGGCTAAACTTCCTTGATGTTGTTTTGACCTCAGGAGATCAGGAAGTGATGTTAATAATCTAAGCCAAGGCTGTCTGACATGCAACCACATTGTGATTTTATTCCCCTTTTTATTTGTATTTTATTCCCCTTTGAGTTTACTAAATGCTTTAGTAAATGAAGGCTGCTACTGCAGAGCTCGCATTAAAATGGCAAATAAAAATTTATTGTCTATTATTTTAATAAAAACTTTTAAAAGTATGGTTGGACAGCACTGATTTAAACCTGTAGTTTTATAAATCTATCAACTCTAAAGAACAGTTTCAATATCTTTTAAGGGGTAAAAAAAACCTAGCCTAATTTATATAATGGGAGAGGTTAGGCCATTGGTCCTACCATACCCATGAATTTGCCCCCAATATAGAACTTTATTTTTAACCTGCTAGCCAATGAGTTCAGTGAAAAAACCCCCCAACACATTAGCTACACTGCAAATGCATTTTCTCTTCTTCACTTCTAATCTATCACCTTCTGTCAAGAGATGAAAAACCATGCTTTATTATCAATCTTCTGAATTTATGGTTAATTACTACATTGATCAAAGCTCTGAAATCTTTCAGTCAATAATCAAAGTTTATTGATAATTATTATGTATATATGTGTGTATTTTATCACAGCAACTTTGGAAGATGACAAACTTTACAGATTGTGATATATATTGACCGAGGCAGGATCTAAAGAGATACAATTATAGAGCTTTAAAGTTCTGAAATATGAAAAGTTTATCAGATGCTTTCCTAAGAGGAATTTGTCATGGGGAGAAGAGAGGAGGCTATAGTGCAGAGACATCATAATGATTGGGAAGGGTTTTATGGAAGGATAAAGAAAGTTTAAAGGAGAGTTTTTAGAAATAAGTTTCACCAAATGTATTTCACCATCTTGCTGAAGACCCAACCTACTGTCAAGAAGGAAAGGAATTCTTAATAATATTGAAAATTTTTGACCATCTTTGTTTTAGTTACAGGATTTTGTTATGGGACAGAAGAACTGCAAAATAGTTGTCTGAAAATATTTCTTTAGTATTTCAGAAAAAAGCACCAATTCACTAAAAGCACAACTTTAAGACAACAGTTATGAAAACCACTCTTTTAAGAAAAAATATAAAGAGACCTTATACTTGCTTGGGGCAGAAGGGAGCAAAAATGAAACTATCTATAGGGACTCTATTCAAAGTGTTGCACTTTCAGTCTTTCTTTTTTTAAACTTGCTAACAAACATGTTTTTTTCTTTTCTTTTTGCCACAAAGAATTCTTTATTTTAGGCACCTCTGGAAATGCTTCAGAATTCTCCTTATGTGGAACATAGCTACCTAACTGCTACAATTTTAATTCTTTGGAATTTAATTCTTTGCCAAAAAAACTCATTTACAAGTTTAAAAAGTTTAAAAAAGTTGAAAAAATCATTTAAAATTTATTTTTCATTTTATTCAATCACTTGTCAGTTATAACCCACAATGCAAACTTAAAACCAATGTACTGTTTTGCCTATTAACTCTTGTGACAGAAATCCCAATTAGAGTTAGGCTTCTCAATGAATGCAATAAAATTTTATTAATCAACTTGTGCAAATATCGGTAGCCCCTGTAGTAACAAACCACTAACCTGATTCCTATTGTCCTTGTGGAATTCTCATGAAGCTCCTTCCTTAGAGTAGTGTTTCTGCTTGACTAGTCACTCAATAGGGCTCTAGGGTCTGTTCCCTGAAACTGTTTAAAGCTTACACACTGTCTGTCTTACAGTTTATGTTTCTGTCTGGAGACTGTGTGATCTCTGTTATTTCAGCTGCCTCTATCTCTGCGACTGGCTCTCTAACTGATGGATGGAGTATCTCCTATTAGCAAATAACTCCATGCTTAGACTCTATAGAGTGTGTGTGTGTGTGTGTGTGTGTGTGTGTTTAATTTTTTCTGCTCTATTCTTCTGCTTTTTATAAAGTCACAGGGTCATATTCCTCACCTGCTCCGAGGGTATTCTCAAGCTACTTAACTGTCTATTGTTGACTGGTTTTGCTATCTAAAGCCCCTTCATAGGCATGATCAATTTTTAGCCCCCAGCTTTTTCTTTTCTAGGTTTTTTTCAAGGCAATGGGGCTAAGTGGCTTGCCCAAGGCCACACAGCTAGGTAATTATTAAGTGTCTGAGGCCGGATTTGAACTCAGGAACTCCTGATTCCAGGGCGGGTGCTCTATCCACTGCGCCACCTAGCTGCCTCCTAGCCCAACCTTTTAAAAGGGATTAAAGAATGTTCCACCACTGTAGTTCATGATTACATCCCATGACTAAATCAACTGATCTGGGAAGAGGGACAAATGTTCCCTTCCCTTACATACACACAATTTTCTGCTAAAAAAAAAAAAACCCTAGTGAATACCTATTTTCACTAGGCTATTACTTTTCCTTGACATTCAACGTTTTGCCCAATTTGCTTTCAGCCTATCTTTCCAGTTGGGGTGTAGGGTGTGTTTAAGGAAGACTAGTACCTTGATGTGAGGGCTGCTGAGCCCTCTTCAGAGCTGCTTTCTACCTTTGATGTCCACCTGAGCCAGCTCTCACCTGTGGCTCCAAGAAGCTGTAGCATGCACAGCAGCCACACTCCAGTAAACAGCAGGTGGGTTAAACCAGGCTGAGGGTAACAGAGTGAGTCTCAAACTCATTGGTGAGTAATGGGGGGTATCTACTCCAAGCATTGAAATCTTCCACTGGTAGTATGGGCAGAGGAGAATAATTAATTCCAATGACCATGAAGCCAGCTGAAACAGGTGCTGTGGAGTACTTAAAGCTTGGTTAAGCATTGAAGATGTCAAAGTCATCAACTGCATCTAGAAGCCATCACCAGTTGTCTTGACTCTGTCTTGCTATGCCGGATCATGATGACTTTGGAAGAGAGAGTGAGGTTGATGACTTTGTACAACTCTACCTCACGTAAATCCAATTTATCCAAGCATCAAAATACATCATTCATAACAGTCATACACACTGTAACTTGTCTCAAACATAATGATGTTGTTTTGATCTTCTTCAATAATGAAGGACAAGAACCAAACAACCATCTTTTCAGTTTCATTTTAACTAATTTCTCTTCATGTCAGCTACATTCTACTGAAATGAATTAACAGCTATTCCATATACTTTAGTTCTCATTCCTCAAATCTGTGTATTTTCACTGACCACCTGTCTGGAATGCTCTCTTTCTCAGCTATTCCTTTCAGAATCCAGAATCCATATCTTTTTCTTTAAGATTGGCTCTGGTGCCACAACTTCCATGTTCTCCACCCCTGCTATTATTGCTCTCTATCTTCTCAAATATTCCTGATATTTAAGCTTTTTCTACTTTCCACTCATTTTGTATCCTATCATACTCATTTATATTCAATTTGCATTTCGCCAGTAAGTATAAGCACCTAGAAAGCAAGGACTATACCATTATGTCTTTTTTATTTATAGACCTTTCACACTGCCTTACATAGGGCATATACTCAATAAAATATATAATTGTACTGGACCTTATTCAAGCCCCAAATGAGAAATTCTTTCAATCAAAGGTTAGCAAAAGATATATATATATATATATATGTATATATATATTTCTGTTTATATCTTTAAATAAAGGATGTTAAACAAGAATGCATCAAGGATACCTCAAATTGATTCAGTTGAGTGAAGCTCCCTTAACTCTGAGTAGTTCATTTTGTATCCCAGATTTTTAATATATTATTATGTTTCAGTGACTTTTTTAATATTCAAACACCTAGAAGTTATGTCAGTAACCTGAAGCTTTAACTCCCTGAGCCAATCAAATCTTGAGAATAATTTTAATACCTTTTTTAAAAAACGAAAGACTCAAATCTGACCTCAGACACTTACTAGCTGTATGATCCTGGGCAAGTCACTTAACCCTGTTTACCTCAGTTCCTCATCTGTAAAATGAACTGGGGAAGGAAATGGCAAACTCTAGAACTTTGCAACAAAATCTTAAATGGGGTCATGAAGAATCAGACATGTTTGAAATGGCAGAACAACAACAAAGAATAAAACTAGCCTGAATTGAAGCAGATGGAAAAGTTAGATATTACTTCAAAGTTAACATGTTATTATGTTATTTCACCAAAATATTTGCTCCATTTATGCCTCAATTTCAATGTTGCTCCCAGCTATCTATTTACTTGCTGTATAAGTAGTACTGCAATTTAATTGCCTCCTACAATCTATTCTTTGTTGCTCAAAAGCAGATATGTAGCTTTTAGAATTTAGGGTCTGATTTCTTCCATTTTGCATATTCTGTTCTCTTCAACTATTAAAACCTGACTAATGCACCCAATAGTTAATTAGCACCAGGAGCAACTTGGTAAGAAAAATTCACTAAGGATTCCACATTAACCCCATTGTTGTTACTGAGTGGTTGACAAAGAGAACTTCTTGAAAGCCTAAGTCCAACATTTACACCAGGAAGTTTGATGTAAGGAAGAAGTCCTAGAACGGGAGCCAGGAAACCAGAATTTTATTTTCAGATCTTCCAATAAATAGTCTTATGACATTTGATGCATGATTATCTGTGAAATGCTTTGATTCTGTGGTCTCTAAGCCCCTTTCCAGATCAAACACAATGGTACCTTATTTACATGTGGGTTTTCCATTCCTAGAAAGATTGTTATTAGTAAAGCATACAATAAGAGCAATTATACCAATTCTTTCCCCTTTTTTTTTGATCCCTTTGGGATATGGACTCAATACTAATCTCTCTCTCTCTCTCTCTCTCTCTCTCTCTCTCTCTCTCCATACAAATGGGTCAAAGTATGTGTGCATGACTTACTAACTTTTTTGGATACTGGTAAAATTATTTTTCAGAATTGTTTGGCTAATTCACAACTTTACCAATTGTGTATTTATTATGCCCATCAATAAAGAACAAAAACCAGTTTATTTTGTGTGACTTTTTCTTTGAACTTTGAAGACATTAGAGTTATGAGAGAATACTTTGTTTCTTTTTTCTATTAGAATTTAAATACTATATTATTATAGTGTACTTTCTAGTTTATCAAATTTCTTATATTCTTATATGTCTCTCTCACTCCTTTATTCTTTTTCTTTTTGGTATATTTTAAAATAGAAAGTTTGAAAGTTCTTTAAAGATCCTTTCCACTCTATCCTCCTTTTCCTGCCATATAATTATATTCAGTTTGCTAGGTTATATTGCTCCTGACTTGTCATTAGTTTTTGCCTTTCAAAATATCCTAGCCCAAGCTTTTTTTTTTATCTTTTTTTTTTTAAGTTACAGGAGTTAAGTCTTATGTTATTTTTGACTCTGGATTTTTGGTATTTAAACTCCTTTTTTGGTTTGTTTGTTTGTTTGCTTACAGTAGTTTTCATTTTTTTTGATGTTACTGGAGTTACATGGTGTTTCATAAAGGAAAACGTCAGTGGACTCTCTTTCTCTTTTCTGTCTACTGGTCTGTCTATCTCTTTCCCTTTGCTCTCAATTTCTTTAGAATCTAGACAAAATTTGTGATTTCTTGAGATGCCTCATTCAGAACTTTTTTTGTCATGATTTTCAAATAATTTGAGGATTATTAGATTATACCTCCTTGATATATATTTCCCAAGTTAGCTGTTATTATTACTTAATGTTTTATATTTTCTTCTTTTTATATATTGTTTTTAATATTTCTTGAAGTCTTGTATATTTCTATTGTACTCATTCTAAGTTGCAATCTTCATTTCTTGGTTAAAGATTACCATCACTTATTCTAAGATATTATTTCTTGTATCATTTTCCCCAGGTTCTCCTCTAGTCTTTGTGGTCAGAACAATTTTTTTCCCTGAGCCTATTTAAAGCCATGTTGTAGCATTATTATCTTCTCCTGGGTTTAGCTCTTGGAAACTTCAACAAATTTCTTCATTCCCTTTTGTATTTCCTTCCATATACTTATGTACCAGCTTCAATTTCTAGATTGAGTCTTTAAAAAAATTGAGTCAAACTTTTTCTCTTTGTACTAATGGATGCTATGAGGGGGGCCCTGCTTGGTCCTGGATGTGGTAGCCAAGAACTAAATAAATCTAACCACAAAGTAAACAAAAAGGAAGTTAAGGTAAATAAAATTTTAGTAAACTTAGATATGATAGATCTCTGGAGAAAACTGAATGGGATTAGAGAAAAATATACCTTTTTCTCAGGAGTACATGGCACTTTTATCAAAATTGACCATGTACTAGGCATAAAAACCTTACAATTAAATTCAGAATGGCAGAAATAGTAAATGTACACTTTTCAGAACATAATGTAATAAAAATTGCACAAAACAAAGGGCCATGGAAAGATAAACCAAAAATTAATTTGAAACTAATTAACAATTTTAAAGAATAAGTGGGTCATCTAACACATCATAGAAATAATCATTTCATCCAAGAAAGTGATAACAATGAGACATCATACCAACATTTATGGGATGCAGCCAAAGCAATTTTAAGGGGAAATTTTATTATCTCTAAATGCTTATATGAATAAAATAGAGAAAGAGGAGATCAATTTAAAAAACTAGATGCAATTCAGAAAACTAGAAAATGAACAAATTAAAGATCCCCAATTGAATACTAAATTAAAAATCAAAGGAGAAATTAATAAAATTGAAAACAAGAAAACCATTGAGCTAATAATAACCTTTGATTAATCTGATTTACAAAAAAAGAAAGAAGAAAACCAAATTACCAGTATCAAAAACATCACCAGTGATGAGGAAATTAAACAGAAAATTCAGAGTTATTTTGCCCAACTGTATGCCAATAAATTTGACATGGAAGAATATTTACAAAAATACATACTGCCCAGATTAACAGAAGAGGAAATAAAATACTTAATTCCATTTCAGAAAAACAGATTGAAGAAACCTTCAATAAATTCCCTAAGAATAAATTTCCAAGTCCAGATGGATTTTCAAATAAATTCTACCAAGCATTTAAGGGACAATTAATTGCAATTTCACATAAACTATTTTTAAAAATAGGAGAAAGAATTCTGCCAAATTCCTTTTATGATACCAATATGGTGCTGAGATCTAAGCCAGAAAGGACCAAAACAGCCAAAGAAAATGTTCCCTAATGAGCACTGATGCAAAAATAATATTTTAGCAAAGAGATGACAGTGAGTTATAACTAGGATAATACAACATGATAAAATAGCATTTATACCAGGTAAGCAAGGATGGTTCAATATTAGGAAAACACTCAACATAATTGAACATATCAATTAAAAACCAACAGAAATCATAATTATCTTAATAGATCCTGAAAAAGCCATCAACGAAATACAACATCCATTCCTAATACAAACACTAGAAAGTATAGGAATAATTGGAATTTTCCTTAAAATAATAAGCAGTATCTATCTAAAACTATCAACAAATTCTATGTATAATAGGGATAACCTAGAAGCATTTTCAATAAGATCAGGGGTGAAACAAAATGTCCATTATCACTATTATTATTCAACATAGAATTAGAAATGTTAGCTTAAGCAATAAGAGAATAAATAAAAATTGAAGAAATTAAATTGGCAATGAGGGAGCAAAACTTTCACTCTTTGCAGATGATATGATGTTATACTTAGAGAACCTGAGAAAATCAACTAAAAATGGCACTTGAAGAAATTAACAAATTCAGTAAAATAGCAAGATATAAAATAAACCTACATAAATCATCAGCATTTCTGTATATGATCCACAAAATCCAAGAGCAAGAGATAGAAAAATTCCATTTAAAGTAACTGCAGACAGTATTATATTTTTGGGAATCTATCTCCCAAGACAAACCCAGAAACTGTATGAACACAATAACAAAGCATTTTTCACACAAATAAAGTCAGGTCTAAACAATTGGAAATTGTTAAGTTTAGCTAATATAATAAAGACGACAATTCTACCCAAATTAAATTACTTATTCAGTATTATACCAATAAAATTAATAAAACCAAATGACTACTTTACTGAACTAGGAAAAAAATTGTAACAAAGTTCATATGGAGCAAAAAAAGGTCAAGAAAATCAAGGAAAATGATAAAAAAAATATAAAGAAAGATGGCCTTGCTTATCAGATCTAAAACTATACTATAAAGCAATAGTCATTAAAACTGCCTGGTACTGGTTAAGAAATAGAATAATGGATTAGTGGATTAGGATAGGTTCAAAAGAAACAGTAGTAAATGACTACAGCAATCTACAGTTTGATAAGCTCAAAGACATTAATTTCTGGGATAAGAACTCACTATTTGACAAAAATTGTTGGAAAGACTGGAAAATAGTATGGCAAAAACTAGGCATAGTCCCACATCTCACACTCTAATCCAATATAAATTCAAAATGGGTACAGGATTTAGATATAAAAGGGCAATACTATAGACCAATTAATAGATCAAGAAATACTCTATCTGTCAGATCTATGGAAAGAAGAGAAATTTATGACAAAACAAGAAATAGAGTACATTATAAATTGAAAAATGGATGATTTTGACTAGATTAAATTAAAAAAAATTTTACCAATAAAACCAATGCTGCCAAAATTAGAAGGAAAATAAAGCTAGGAACAATTTTCATAGCTAGGGGTTTGATAAAGGCCTCAGTTCTAAAACATATAGAGAATTGAATCAAATTTATAAGGTTACAAGTCATTCTCCAATTGCTAAATTGTCAAAGGATATGAATAGGTAGTTTTTAAATGAAGAAATTAAAGCTATATATAAAATCGTATGAAAAAATCCTTCAGCTCATTACCTTATTAGAAAAATGCAAATTAAAACAACTATAAAATGAAAAAAGGGGAAAACAATCAATGTTGGAGAGGTTATTGGAGAATTGGGACACTAATGCACTCACTGTTGGTGGAATTGTGAACTGATCCAAATATGTAGCTATGCCCAAAGATCAATATAACTGAGTTTTGACCCAGCAATACCGATACCAGACCTATATCCAGAAGAAATCATAAAAAAATGGGAAAAGTCCCACATGTTCTAAAATATTCATAGCAGCTCTTTTTGAAGTGGAAAAGAATTGGAAATTGAGGGGGTGCTCATCAATTGGGGGATGGCTGAACAAGTTATGTTATATGAATGTTATGGAGTACTAAAGTTCTATAAGAAACCAGGAATGGTAGTACTCTAGAGAAGCATGGAACAAATTTCAGGAACTGATGATGAATGGAGGGAGCAGATCCAAGAGAACATTGTATACATTAACAACAACATTGTGAGTTGACAAATTTTGATGAATGCAGCTCCTCTCTGAAGTCTAGAGAGCTAGGATAATCTTGGGAAACTTGTTATGGACAATATTATCCACATCCAGAGGAAGAAAAACAAAACAAAACAAAACAAAGAAAAAGAATCTCAATGAACAATATGTTCACTTATAAATATGAATATACATGTGGATGAATGTTGAAAATCTCTCATAGCATGTAATTGGAAAAATAAAATAAAATATCAATTGGGAAAAAAAAGAGACAGGACCTATGTGTCTGGTACCTCAGCTTTCTAGGTGATCTTCAGAATCTAAATGATAGCAATTCGGTTTCCTAGCATGGCATTGATATACTATCCAAGTCTGAGAGGCATATAACTCTGTAGAACTTCAATTTGGTAGGCAATGTCATACCTTTTCTGTCCTATACTTTCCTTCAAAACCTCCCAAATACTGAGCTACCTCTGCCAGTGCATGCAATACACACATGTTGATCTCATTATCTATATGTACATCCCTGGAAAGTGTATTTAAGGAAAATTAGTTTATCCACATCATTCAATTTTTTTCATTTGCTGTATTCAATGATTTAATGAATGAATGGTGTGGTTCTGGTTGGTGGAGAACTTGTGTTTTTGGGGTGTTAATTGTTAGCCCGAAAATTAGCATAAGTAGCAAAGAAATGATCTATACTTTGTTGCATCTCAACTTCAGAGGCTGCATTGCTAGCCTCACTCTTTCTTCCAAGTCACTAAATTCTAGCGGCAAGACAAAAGGCAAGATGACTAGAGTTGGTGGGGGATGCAGTGGATTATTTTGGTGTCTTCAATGTCCAATCAAGTTCTAAGCATTTCACAGCATCTTCTTTAGCTGACTTCATGGCTGTTGGAACATCTCACAAACTCACTGACAGGCTTGAGAAACCTCAGTTACCCTCAATCTTATTTAGCCATCAGTTGAAAAGGTTTATGGGGTATGACCACTGCTCATGTTTCTTGTAGTTCCAGTGAAAAATTGGATGAATCAGGTGGACACCAAAGTTGAAAAACAGCTCCTGAAAAGGACCTTGTAGATCTCACACCAGAGACATTAGTCTTCCTTGAACTTGCCCTATAGCCCAGTTTCCTTGGTTAGATAAGAATACCTCTCTTTCTCCTCATCCTTTCTCCTCTTCTCTCTCCCCACCAAGGAAAAGAGGAACATAAATGAAGGTCTTTGAAGTAGTTTTTAAAAAGCCCCCAAGGAAACTTGAAGATAATTAGAAGTAAATATATATATATACATATATATATATATGTATATATATATATACATATATATATATATGTGTAATGCAGTTTTGAAGTCATGTTGAATTTCTTATATGATTAAAAAAGTTACACATGATAAAGATTCACATTTTTGCATACAATTCTTTTGTTATTCTACTCTTATTGTCTGTTTGTTATGTTCAGAATATGCACACAAGCACACAAACATGCAATTTTTTTGGACAATGCTTTAAGCTATTCCATGCCTAGACTAATCAACAATATCAAATTCACAATCCATTTTGGAAGTCATAAAAAGCAATTCTACACAGTGTGCTCTTTTTATTATATTTATTTTTAAAATGTCTGTTGGAAGACATGGTGACCACTTGTATGGTGACCGCATAGCTATGCAAAAAAAAAAAACCAATAAGAAAAAAATAACCTGACTGAATTGTTTTTGAATTTACCCATGGGGGAAAAATAGAGCAACCATGACTTCACAAGTGAAGCATTTACAAGATCAGAACTGGTATGAAAATTTACATTGCAGCTATGATTAAAGCTTTAAAAACTCATGTCCTAAAATAGCCCCAAAGAGTGTAAATCTTTAGTATTTGTCCCTAATTTTTCCTGGGTCATTGATTTGGCATGTCTATATTTGGTATTTCTAATTTATTAAATAAACAATAGTTTCTTAAAGTGTTTGAAGTTAAATGATACCAGAGGCAAACAGATTGGAGTGTAAACAGTAATATTAACACTTGAAGAAATGTTTTTTATGTTCTATAGTTTATTTATTTTCATATTATTATAATAAACTTGTTGTGAAAGTAAACATTAACCGCTCCCCCCAAGATAAATCTCAAGAGAATGAAGTGAGAGGAAAAAAATGTACTTCAGTTTGTGTTTAGATTCCATTGCCTCTGTCTTTGAAATGAGTTGCCTTCTTTATCCTAAGTCCATCAGAGAAGTTGCTTCACTGTCTTTTTTCCACGGTCACTATTACTATTTCCATCCATTCTATTCTTCCCCACTCCCATTTATTCTATTCTCTCTCTCCTGTCATCCTGTCCCTGCTCAGAAGTGTGTTGTATCCAATTATCCTCTCCCACTATCTTCCCTGTATTCTATCACCTATCCCCCACCCCCCCACTATTCTCCTTATCCCAAACATTTCCTCTCATTTTTCTCTAGATAAGATAGATTTCTATAACCTATTGAATGTGTTTGTTATTTATTCATTGAGCCATTTCAATGGATGAGAATGAAGACTCACTCATTTCCCCTTGCCTTTTCCCCTTCCTCTCCATTGCCCATTCCTCTCCATTAGCCCATTCTACCTCTCATTTCCATTATTCCCAGTACTATACTTTATCACCCATTGACTCCAACTTTATACCATATTATTCCATTATGTTCAACTCCCTTGTATCTTGTCTATATGTGCTCCTTCTGACTGTTCTTGTAAATGAGAAGGTTAAAATAAGTTATCAGTATTTTCTTCCCATACAGGAATGCACACAATTCAGCATCAATAAATCCCTCATCCTTTTTGTCCACCTTCTCTATGCTTCATCTGAGTCCTGTACTAGGACATCAAACTTTCTGTTCAGTTCTGCTCATTTCAACAGGAAACTTTGAAAGTCCCTGTTTCATTGAAAGTCCAACTTTTCCCCTGAAAGAGTATGTTCATTTTTGCTGGGTAGTTGATTCTTGGTTGTAGTCCAAGCTCTTTTGTTTTCTGGAATATCATATTTCAAGTCCTATGAGCTCTTAATGTAGATGTTGTCAGATCTTGTGAAATGCTCATTGTAGCGCCATGGTAATTGAGTTATTTTTTTCTGGCAGCTTGTAGTATTTTCTCTTTGACTTGGGAGTTTTGGAATTCGGTTATAATATTCCTGGGAGTTTTTCTTTTGGGATCTCTTTTAGTAGGTGATTGATAGATTCCTTCAATTTCTATTTTAACCTCTGCTTCTAGGATCTCAGGGCAATTTTGCTGTGTTATTTCTTGAAAGATGATGCCTAGGCTCTTTTCCCGGTCATGACTTTCAGGTAGCCCAATAATTTTTTAAATTATTTCCCTCAGATCTGTTTTCTAGGTCAGTAGTTTTTCCAATGAGATGTTTCACATTTTCTTCTAATTTTTTGTTCTTTTGCTATTGTTTTATTGCTTCTGGTTTTCTTGCTGTCATCAGCTTCCTTTAGCTCCATTTTACATTTGAAGGAGTTAATTTCTTCAGAGAGCTTTTTTTTATCTCCTTCTCCAGCTTTCCAATTCTGCTTTTTAAGATATTATTCTCATTTGCCTTTTGGGTTGCTTTTTCCCATTGGCCTAAACTGGTTTTTAACATATTATTCTCTTCAGTATTTTTTGAATTTCTTTTACCAAACTGCTGGTTTTCATGTTTTACCTGTATACCTCTCATTTCTCTTCCAAATTTTTCCTCTACCTTCCTTATTTGTTTTTCAAAATCTTTTCTGAGCTCATCCATAGCCTGAGACTATTTCCTATTTCTCTTTGTGGCTTTGGATGCAGCAATTTCAACTTCGTCACCTTCTGAGTGTATATTTTGAACCTCCATGGGACCAAAGTAATTTTCTATGGTCAAGTTCTTTTTCTGTTGTTTGTTCATTTTCTCAGCCTATGACTGATTTACCACATTTCCAAGGCTTTGGTGGAGTTTTTGGGATACCCCACAGGGACCTTAATTCCTCCAAGGTCTTATGAGAGGCTCTGATAGCTTTCTTGCCTGTGCTCTGGTCTGTGGATGACCACAAACTCTCTCCTCTTCCCTGGAGCTGTGAGGAGGGTCTCTGCTCTTCTATGGTAGCAGGGGCCCCAGACTGCCACCTGGATCTGAGTGTGGGTAAACAGTAGAGCCTTGCCTCAGGAATAGCAGAGAGACCTTTGCAGTCTTTTCCTACCCCCTTACCATCTTCAGGCTGCATGCTCTGGAAGTGCTGGGTGGCTTTGCAGGTTCCCGCTGCAGGGCTGCTCTGAGGCTGGCCCCAGGGCTTTCTGCACACTTTGGTGCTGCAGAGCTCTCTCAACATTTCAAGCTTTTCCCAGCAGTCCCTGAGCCAAGAGAACCACCTCCTCTGTGATTGACCCAGGCTCCCCCAAGAACCTAGGTGCCTTGTGGGCTATTCCTGGAAGGCTTGGACTGGTTTGCTCTGACCTGGCTGTGCTAAGGCTTTTTTCCAACCTCTGTCCTGGTGAAACAGACCTTTCTCACAGATCTTCAAAGTTGTCTTGTACTGGGAAATTGTGTTGCTCAATCTTTCTGTGGGTTCTGCCTCTCTAAATTTTGGCTAGAGTCATAATTTGATGGCTTTTGCAATTTTTGGTAGGACAAGTTTCTGGGAATTCCTGCCCTCATACTGTCATCTTGGCTCTGCCACCCTCCTCCCTGCCTTGAAGAAATGTTACAGGAACCTTAAATCAGTGATCTGCAAATTGCATATCCAGAAGCTTGAAATTTTGTTTGTGCTGCTGTTTTTCAGTCTTGGATAAATTCATTATGGGAGATGGAATTCTGCTTGCAGGTAATAAATAAAACTACTGGGTGGCTAGGTGGCATAGTGGATAAAGCATTGGCCCTGGAGTCAGGAGTACCTGGGTTCAAATCCCATCTCAGATGCTTAATAATTATCTAGCTGTGTGGCCTTGGGAAAGTCACTTAACCCTGTTTGCCTTGCAAAAATCTAAAAAAAAAGAAATAGAACTACTGTATATTTTTTGGCAAGGCTATGGGGTTAAGTGACTTGCCCAAGGTCACACAGCTAAGTAGTTATTAAGTGTCTGAGGTAAGATTTTAACTCAGATCCTCCTGACTCCAGGGCCAGTGCTCTATCCACTGTACCACTGAGCTACCCTGAAATAGAATAATTATCATAAAGATGATTATAGTTAAGATTCAAGTAGTTTGGAAAGAGTTTCATCTACTAAGAGTTTTGAATGGGAGCTAAAAACCTTGAAACAGGTAGGTTTGAATTGAAAATCAAGGAACTTAGTTTTGGAGTTGATCAATGGAGTTTACAGTATTTTCATTTCTCATCTTTCTTGAATTTGGGAATGAGAAATATGATTGAGAGCAGGATGACTGAATGAAGACTAGATTGGAGAATATGAAATTGTCTGC
The DNA here is from genome assembly GCF_037893015.1 of Macrotis lagotis. Lineage (NCBI taxonomy): Eukaryota > Metazoa > Chordata > Mammalia > Peramelemorphia > Peramelidae > Macrotis > Macrotis lagotis. Next base: position 503,892,267 of record NC_133658.1, read on the forward strand.
ATGGTCTGTGTTTGAGAAGATGCCTTTGCTGTCACTAATACTCAGTGGAATTCCAAGGAGAGATAGGGCTAAATATTTGAGGAATATTTTCTGTCTTGGAAGACTGGAAAAAACAGTGAAGTATCTTAATTCCTTTCCCATCTCTCTCTTTGCCTGAGATGATAGACATTTACTCCAGAGTTTTTCTATTCTTTTAGAAGGTTAATCAATACTTTACAGATAGATAAAAAATTATGATTGGTTAGAACACTTATGTAGTTATATGCTTCCTGAAGTGTAAGAAGAGAAATCAGAGAAGAATAATGACTGGACTTGGTATGCAGGAAAATATGGATTATTGATAGAAATGTGTATCAACTTGAGCTTTGAGAATGATAAAATAGTCAATGATTTTAATTTACCATTTTTAGCTTAATGGCAAAAGCAGATTAAAAAAAAGTTTGATATTGGTTTTTATTCTAGGTTACTTTTTTATATCCTTGACCTCCTATTCAATATGAAAGGAAATGCCACACATATACAAAATGAAATAAAGAGATTAATTTAAATAGAATAATAGTTATTTTTCAATAAATATTTTCCTTGACAATGGATTTTTCCAGCCAGAAAACCTTTCCTACATGACATGTCAGTTGTTCTTCCTGTCTTTTTGGGGTTGTGCTTTGTTTCCCCCCTTGACTATATTCCTCCCTTGTTACCACACCAGAGAGTAAGAATTTCCTAGTGGAGAGGAGGAAAAGAGTATTTGGATCCAAGCTAATAATCTAAGACCAAAGGAGAGAGATTACCTTTTCCTTCTATTTTCACCTTCACCCTCTAAACTCAGAAAGACTAAATTTTTTTTGGGGGGGAATTGCTTAACAAACTGTGGTATATGTATGTCATGGAACACTATTGTTCTATTATAAACCACGAGGGATGGGAATTCAGGGAAGCCTGGAAAGATTTGCTTGAAGTGATGCTGAGTGAGATGAGCAGAATCAGAAAAACATTGTATACCCTAACAACAACATGGGGGTGATGATCAACCTTGATGGACTTGTCTCATTCCTTCAGTGCAACAAACAGGGACAATTTTGGGCTATCTGCAATGAGGAATGCCATCTGTATCCAGAGAAAGAATTATGGACTTTGAACAAAGACTATTACTGTCATACTGGAAAAAAACCAAAGCATTGTATTATTATGTAATTTTACTATCTCATACTTTATTTTTCTTCCTTAAGGATATGATTTCTCTGACATCACATTCAACTGAGATCAATGTATAACATGGAACCAATGTAAAGACTAACAGAACACCTGGGGTGGGGGGAGGGAAGCAAAAGTGGGGGAAAAATTGTAAAACTCAAAATAAATAAAATCTTTCTTAAAAAACAAAACAAAACAAAAACCAGAAAGACTAAATTTTAAAGAAAGCAGAGGAACAGGTTTAGAAAGGCATGCTAGTATTTCAGGTTTTTTTACCTCCTTTAAATTAGAACCTTCTTCCATAGATATTGAAGAATATCTACTACTTATATTCAAGGATTTATTTGTAAATAAATATTATGACAATTTTTATTCTAAATAAAGAAATGTAATGATTTAGGTTTTTTTCCCAAAAGAAACAGCTGTAATCTAAAATATTTCTGAAAAGGAAGTTCATATTTCAAAAACCAGGACTAATCAAAAAGCATTGTAAATTTGGAAGTAAATAATTTGATTACAGTTTAATCCAGTGTAGCATTCAGATGTTTGGGAATCTCTAAATTTTTCTAGATATTTTCCATTTTTGAAAAAATCCAGCTACTTTAGGAAATAAAAGATATATTTGAAAACTTTTCATTGTCTTTTTCCAAATTGCAATAGCACGGATCCTCTTATAATACAAGCAAGGTCTAAATTCTATAATTTAGGTAAATTCTATAAAAGCTGCCCTATTTACTTTCAGCTACTGTATCAAGCAATTTAATGAAACTATTGAAAGGTTTTTCCTCTAAAACTGAAGGTTTAACTTTTAGAAAGAGTCAAGGCAAAGGAGTCCTTCTGGAACTGCCATATTGATAAATTAACCAAGCCCATAATCCTTCATGCCTCTTCCAATTCTCCTGAATCTCTAGACCATGACATTGTGTCTTAATTTCCTTCTCTCCCTAGAATATCCTTTGTACTAATGGCCTTCTAACTGCCCAATCACTCTTTCCCTTTGGCTCTACCTCCTTGGAGTGGTGAATTCTGCTCAGAACCTCCATTTTGAGAAAGGACCTGGGCCAGTCACCCTTCAATCATCTGGTTCTGCTCCTAAACACTATGCCATCATGAGTTTATCTTTTCCTTTCACTCTCTTTTTCCTAGCACTTAACACAGAACCTGGAAGATAACAAGTGGTTAATTACTACTTGTTTACTTGCTTGTTGAAAGTATGGTCAGCAGAGGTGAGATGGTAAAACCATTGCGATATAAACATCTTCTAAGTCAAGTCACCCATAGGTATCTTCAGAATTGCTTTGGAAAGTGGTGAGAAGTGTAACTGGTTTTGCAGAAATTATTCTATAATATTCAACAAGAATAAAATGAGAAAATTTCCTGTGGAAGGTCCCTGGGTAATTTTATTAGCCTAGCAGACTTTGTCATTGCTAGTTTTTACTGGGTGAATGCTCAGCCCACAGGTTTTTTTGGCTCTCAAATTAGAAAATGAGAAATGTTCTCCATCCAATTTAAACCTGAGATAACAAAGGAAAGAACAAAAATCTGACTTTCTTATCACCACATTCTGAAGTCTTTGTTTCTAAGAATCACACAGAAAGAGCATCTTATCTCCTTCCTAAACAGGGTCGGGTAACACTGAAATGAGAAACCAGAATGAGTCTGGGTCTTTATTTTTGATGCCTTCACATAATAACAAACAAAAGGGAACATCTAGGCAAGTAGCTCCAGGATTAACCGTGAGCATGTATTGAAGCATTTTCTCTCCCTATCTCTCTTTCTCTCTACCCCATCTTTCGGCCAACCCCTCTCCTCCCTGCTACCTCCCATCACTCCCTCCACCCCTGCCCCAGGACTTCACACACACACACACACACACACACACACACACACACACACACATATGCATATATGTATATATCATAACAATCCTATGGATAAGTTATTATTATATGTTTTAATTTTGCAGATTATTAAACTGAGGCTCAAAGTAAAAAAAATATTAGAATTTGAAGCTGAGTGTTTTTAATTCCAAGTCCAATATTATAATCACTACACAAAAAGTAATTTAAATTCTCCAAGCCTCAATTTCCAAAGCTATAACATGAGGAGGTTGAACTAAAGGCCTCATCCAGTCTATGACCCTAAGACTTTATAACATCTCTAAGTAATTTGTAGTATGCACCTTGCCAATGGACAAGATTGATTACTGGTGATGTCTAGATTTAAATATCCTTTTTTAAGCCTATAAATAGTTGAACTTCTCTTTCTTACAATGTTTAGAAGAAGCCATGTAAATGTGAACAGCAGTGCAAGTTCCATAATGATATAGTGGAATTCAAATCTAGCCTCAGAAACTTTCTAACTGTAACCCTGGGCAAGTCACTTGATCTCTGTTTCCTCAACAGTAAAATGAGAATAACAGTAGCAACAGCCAATTGTTTTTATATGTAATTGGGAAAAATATTAAATAAGATGAAAAACTCTAAAGTCACTAATGCCTACCTCCCAAGTTTGTGTGGGGACCAAGTGAGATAATATTTGTAAGATGCTTAGTTTAGTGTTTATCTCAATGAAGAGAAGTCCTAGTGAACATGTGATGGTTATTTTTTATCAGCTGAAGAACCATTGTGTAAGAGAATTTTTTGCTTGATCTCAGAGAACAGAACTCAGAACAAGGAGAGAAGTTTCAAACAATCAGATAAATGTACAAGGGAGAAAATTTTGTAACAATAAATCTAAAAGTATAACTGCTTATCTCTCACTAAATTTAATAATGATTTAATGATAATGATGTAGGCTTTACTATGTGAAATCATCTTTTTTTATTATTTTGCTAAGTTATGGAAATACTTGTTTTATTCCCTAAATTAAAGAAAGAAGAAAGTGAGAAAGGACCTCAGTTGCCATCTTATTCAACCTAGATATGAAATGACTCCCTGGTGTCCATGAAACAACAATACATGGAATACCTATCTGTAATGATGAGACAAAGGCTTCAATTGTTAGGACTTTTTTTCTTGATATTAAACAAAATTGAATTTTTGGAAACTTGAATCTATTGTTTTTGAATCTTTTTTTTCTAGTGTCAAACAAAGCCCTAGTGTCAAACAAAGCCCTAGATTTTCCTCCACATGAGAGCTCTTCAAACAGTTGAATATAGCTGTCATGCCTCCCCTGCCCTCAAACTTGGATCTTCTCTAGGCTAAACATGTCCATTTCCTTTAGATTATTTTCTTGAGGTGATCTTAAAGCCTTACACTACTCTGATTTCACCCCACTCTATACCTTCTATCCTTTCAATGGTTGCCCCCTAAATGGCACAAACTAAACACAATACTCCAGCATGTGGTCACACCAAGACAGAGTACAACAAATCCATCATCTCTGTTATTTTGAATCTTATTCCTCTCTAACTTTTGACTAAAATGAGCCTGCATTCACAAACATGCAAATAACACAGAATCAATGAATTTGAGAATAGAGACCTCAGAAGTCATCTAATACAACCCATACAATATAATAAAGCACAATTCATTTTAAAGCACCCCCTATGTTTCAGATTTTGTGCTACTCAATGGAGATATAAAGGAAAAAAAAGAATTCCTGTCCTCAAAAAAGGTCACTAAGTGATGGGGAAGATGACATATAAACAACCATGCATAAACAAATTACATATAGCATGAATAGGAAATAATAAACAGTGGGAAGGCCCTAGAATTAATAGGGTTTGGTAAAGACTTCCAGTAGATGATGGGATTTTAGCTAGGATGCATTGGGAAGCCAGGGAAATCAAGAGATAGAGATGAGGAGAGAGAACATTCTATGCATTCAGGGGACAACCAGGGTATATGCTTGGAGTTGGAAGAGAATCTAGTTCAAAGATAGAAGAATATATGGAGTAGAGGGATTGTAATGAGTAATAAGACTGAAAAGGTATGGGTGGTGGTAGCTTGGTTATGAAGGGCAAGGATTCTAAGCTTTAGTTCTCACCCAAATTTGATTTGCAGACCTCCAAAGAGACATTTCCTTTCATGACAACTCCATCATTTCACTTTTGGAGAGCTCTAAATTTTAGGAAGTTTCCCCTCCATAGTTTTTTTTTATCATAGGTGACCCAATCACTCACACACAAAAGGATCCATTTTTTAATGCAAAAGTCCACTCCCTCAGCCTTGTGGCAAAATCTAGGGGGGGGGCACCATCAAAACAGTAAAAAGTGTTCAATGGGTCTTCTGTTTCTGGTCCAATCAGCTGTCTAGTACTCATGATGCTTCCAACAGTCGCAACTTCCAAGGTTCACCCTCAGTTGACTGAGATCCTCCTTAGTGCTGTTTATGGTTGACTCATCATGCCCTGAAAATTGTTATTGGTTCAGGTCCACTTAGCCCAACTTGCTTCTTGAGTCTTCTTCTGGCTCATATTGAGCCATAGTCTTCTTCAAGTCTGGTGCATTGTATCACTCTGAGCCACAGGGTTTAAATAAACATTCATTTTACTAAAAACACATTCCAGTGCACTCATAGAAAAGATTCTCAAGGCAGTTTAATCTCAGAGGATAAAAAAAATCCAAATGAATGCTTTAGGTAAGAATAGCAAGGAAGTTTTGTAGGATTCCAGTCCAAAAGCCCCACAGCTGAGTTCCAGATCAATACACCCTAAGACAAAATTAACTAAAACGCTCAGTTATGTTACAACTTCCTATATTGTAACTGTCCTATCTGTGGGATGAGAGAGAGAGAGTGAGAGAGAGAGAGAGAGAGAGAGAGAGAGAGAGAGAGAGAGAGAGTGTGTGTGTGTGTGTGTGTGTGTGTGTGTGTGTGTGTGTGTGTAATAACTCCCTGCTTCCCAATTCCCCTAGTATCTTGGCCTGCAATGAGGAAGTTGCCCCTAGTGTGAATAGCTACATCTCCTTTAATATGATCCAAGATTGCTTTTTTTGACTGCCACATCACCTGATTCATGCTGTCAAAACTCTATTAAAATTGAGAAATATTTTTCAAACAAAAGGCTGCTTAATGATGTCTTATCTATCTTATATTTGGCAAATTTTCTTGTATACAAGGGTATGATTTTGCAATATCTCTGTTGGATTCTATTTTATAAGACTCAGACTAATGCCTATCAAGAATCTTTTGGATCCTAATTCTGTCATTCATTCTGTTACTTATTCTTCTAGCTTCAGATTGAGTGATCCTGCTACACATATTTTTTATCTAAGACTGACAAAAAACTAAAACCACATAGGGCAAAGCCCTATGTAGTTAAGGCATTCTACTGGAGACTTTCTACTAGACCGACATTAAAAATTATTCTTTGAGTCTGTTAACCAGTTTTAACCCGTTTTTGAATCCCTCTGTATTATCAACTGAAATACTGGATCTTTTACACAGAAATATTTATTTCAGAAAGTATTATCCTAAGAAGCAAATTTATTCACTCAACATGTGACAGACATAATCTTCTTCCCTGCTTACACCTCAGTCAGTCCCTGGGGAAGGGAGAAGGATTAAGATCAGTCCTTTGCTTGATTTCCATAGAGCCTTCTTACTACCTTTTTACTTATCTTAGGTATCACCTCCTTATTAGTAATTTTGTTTTGTCATTTACAATGATTACAGTCATCTGCTTCAGGGAAAATAGAATCAAAATAAGAACTTAGAAATATTTTACAGATAATCTCTTTACTAAAAAGAGATTCTTGTCATTGTTAAGTTGAATTTTTTGAAGCCAGTGTAAGATTCACATTTGTCCCATAGAATATCATCTGATTATATTTGAACTAATGTATTACGCTATCAATTTCATGTCCTGCCTCTGTCATCCAGGATGTTATTATTTTGCTCTACCAAATGAAATTCATTCTTTTTAAACATTTAGGTAGCCTTCCTTCTTCATGACTTTTCTCATTTCTAAGTATTTATGAGTACATTAGGGGGCAACCTCCTTATTGTGAACCAGGATACCAGAGAAAATAGGAAACAGAGTTATTGCTCCCAGTACATACATACAAAGCATACACACACACACACACACACGCACACACACACACACACACAAACACACACACACGCACACACACACACACAGACTCTACAAAATAGGAAAGCTGAAATCCAGGAAATTGTGACATAACCGAGCATTTTAGTTTTATTTTGTTCCATGGTATATTGATTTAGGACCCAGTTGTGGGTCTTTTGGGTCGAGGACCCACAAAACGTCCTGGCTATTCTTTCTTACAATATTCATTTATTTTTTATCCTCTGGGCTAATTGTTAGGCAATTACATTTATATATTCCCAGAGATTAATTATGTTTATTGTATCTGACACCAGTCAGGAAGAGAAAAATCTTTTTTGTGAGCCTTACAGGTTAAAAAGCATCATTTATAAATGGTTTTGATTTATTGTATCTGATTCTAACTAAAAGGACACAGCACTTAGAGCTGTCCATGAGTATTATCATTTGAAAAGCTTTGCCAGATTTCTGGAGCTATTTATGAACCTATCCATCCATCCATTCATCCATCCATCCATCCATCCATCCATCCATCCATTCATCCATCTATCCATCTTTCTATTTATCCATCCATCTTTCTATCTGTCCATCCATCCATCTATCCATCCATCCATCCATCCATCCATCCATCCATCCATCCATCCATCCATCCATGTATCTCTCTCTCTCCTATTTCTCTATCTACACATACAGTCATATGTACATATTTGTATATATATAAATGTAAACATGCATATTTCTGAGAACACTAAGTACAAAGCTATTTATCTGAGACTTCAGTGGATATGCATATCCCAAGGATGGCTTTTTTGTATCCTTAAAAAGAAACCATTCCAACCTATTTCAAATTTTATTATTATTAGGTCTTTCCTCCTCAGACAGGCAGCCAAATAGACAGTGGATAGTGCACTGGGTCTAGAGGCAGGAAGATGTGTTTAAATTTGTGACTTGTGACTTTGGACAAGTCATTTAACCTCGGTTTCTTCAACTCAAAAATAGGGACAGTAATAGGGAATCAAATGAGATAATATTTGTAAGGCACTTAGCTCAGGACCTGGTATAAAATAAGTTTGATATGAGTGTTAAGTATTGGTATTGGTATTAGCATTGGTCATGGTAGTAGTAGTAGTGGAAATAAAATACTCAACGTCCCATACTTCCATGAGGGGGTGGGGAGTTGGTGAGGGCCTGAGAGAAGAGAGATCCTGATCTTTTGTATTTCTATTTAAAGAACTAGAAGAAATGTGCCATAGTAATCTCTTTCAGGTCCTTGAAGGGAGAAAAACTCTAGGAAGAAGCCAGTATGTAAAGGAGTTGGCATTAAATTATATCCTTATTTTCAGTTTATTATTACTAGAGACTTGGAAGAATTTCTCCTTGTAAGATCTGAGATTCTCTTGGTAAAACTGAGTTATCTCTTCCCTAATGTATGATTTATATTCTTTCAAATAAACCTTCTCTGATTTCAGTTTTGCTGTAAACTTTGATAAATGGGTTTTATTTACTATTTGTTTTGTGTGATCATTGTAGAGTTGACATTTGGTGAGAAAGGAGTCAAGTTATATATATATATATATATATATATATATATATATATATATATATATATAGCTTGGTACCCCTCTTTCCTATTAACAATTAACAATCAGCATAATTTAAACCTGAAAAAAATATTTACTTCATCAGACTTACAATATTCAAAAGAGAAGATGGTTATTAAAGAGTAATCCTGTCTCTGAGGAGGGCAGAGGGATCAGTCTCTAGTCCCAACCTCCTGCTTATCTTCCTGGCAAGAATCAGTATCTCTCTTGGATAAAGGTAAGGAAAAAAAAGATTAGAGATTCTTGCCTCCTTACAATACATATCAAGATAAATCCATGTCAACATATATGGACAACATAGCACAACACATCTCACCTTATACTCCTATGTGCAAAATAAATATTTTTCTTGTCACAATCATAGCTATCTCTGAATTTTTATCTAATCTTCCTTCTATCATCATCAGTCATGGTTTTGGCTTTTTTGATAATGAGATAAGTTTTTCTTAGACTTTTTATCTTGAACTCTTGGTTATTCAGCCTTTCCCTTATATTTCTAATCAATTTTCTCTGATTCCTCTCCTTAGTCTTTGGTGTCTTCCACTTCTGCTTTTTTAAAAATTTTAATAAAAAGTAGGACCATTGTGCTAAAAATGAAAAAGACACTCCTTATTTTCAAGGAGCTCACATTCTAATGGGGAAGAGAACAAATTAAAAATTGGTCAAAACATATGCAGTTTAAATAGAAGATAATATCAAATGGAAGGCCTTAGCCGTGGTAGGGAAGAGAAATGGAGAAAGGACTTGAAGGAATGCAAATATAGCTCAGAAAGAACTGAGACTAGGAAAAAATGCAAAGGGCAACAAAGATAGGCTGTGTGTGTTTGTGTGTGTGTGTGTGTGTGTGTGTGTGTGTGTGTGTGTGTGTGTGTGTGTTAAAGCTATATTGAAAATGGAAGAGAATCAAAAGAGGAATAAGTTTGTACCTTTGTGAATGATCCCATTCACAAATGATACATGCCCATAAATAGTTCTGTTCATCTTTTAGTTTGCTTCTGTCATAGAGGATGATCCTTGGACTAGGAAGGAATGGAAAAAAGTGATGGACAAATAGGGAATTAAGAGCACAAATAAATTAGATAATTTATGTGATCAATTGCCATAAATGTGATTGATCTGTTCAAATCATGAGACCCAAAAAATTAAATTTCCAAATTCTGATGAGAAATGTATGACTAGACAGTATTTCATTTGAAAAAGATTAAGGTGTTTACTAGTAGATTATGAACTTGTTATATAACATATAAGAGTGTTGTATAGCTTGAAAAACAAGATCATGCAATCTCGTGCTGCACTGAGAGAGACAAACTGTCCCCAATGAGGGAGGTAATAGACCCATGATTAGACAACATCTGGAGTACCTTGATCAATTCTAGGCACTATATTTCAGGAAAGAATTTAATGAACTGAAAAGCACACAAATTAGAGCTACCAGCATAGAGAAGGATCTTAAGTATATGTTCTATTGGGAATAGTTGAAGGAACTTTAATATTTTTAAGGACTAGAATTATCCAAATATATAATGAGTTAACTTCAGAGATGTAGTTTGTCCTTCACTAGAAGTCTTGCAGAAAATTCTGAAGGTCTATTGGGGATATTGTTGAGGGAATGCTTGGTTTGGTATGGAGAAGACTAAAGAGTCTCTGAAACTTTTTCCATTTCTGTTATTCCATAATTCTACATGCCTTTTGGTTTTTCTTACACAATAAATATCAATTTTGATATGACTCAATTACACTAATACATATCAATTTATTGGTCACTGGACAGAAAAAATGCTTGTAATTGGTCTGAAACTTTTGTAATTCCTAGAATCTCATTTCCTTTACCACATTCAATCATTGTTGCTGAAGTGGGAGAAAACCATAGAGAACCATGAGCCATTTTGTACTTTTCCTTCATTCATGAGTCCTCAAAATTTATCATCTAGTGGTCATTTTGCTAATAAAAATGAGACTTTCCATACTTAGGTAGGTTTGTTTTCAGACCACAAATTACTAGGACAATACCCAATGTCTTTCCAGTGTAACAATGTCTACCCTAACTTTTATGGGCATGACCTGAAGGCCAGGTGTACATATTTTTACCACTTCATGGGGTTCTTTAGTATATCTTTTTAGTACTTAAAAAGCACCTTATTTAGTATTTTATAGCCTTCATTGATGATATTCCCTAATTATAGAGAGTTGCTTGTACTCTTGTTCCATGTAACAACTTTATAAAAGTTTATTTTAAAAATATAGCAAGAATCCCTTCATACCTGGAGCATAATTCTCTCTTGAACCTTTTCATATGTCCTGGGGTGTGGGGAAGAGGATGAGTTTCACAATTTAGTTCTTTTTCCCAGGTTTCTCAGTTTTTAGAACTCCCATATTAGACTTACAGCAATATTCAACTTGCTAAACTTCCTGTAAGATTTCCTTGATAAACTCTTGGCTCATTGTGGATACCACAACTTGTGCCTCGAATGAAAAAGGACAAATGAAACAAACCAAACAAAACTTCAAGCCCATTTCCTGGGGTGACGGCAAAAAGGAGGAGCAAGGGAAGGTAGTTTTTCCCTTTCTTATCGGCTCAAAGCAACAATATTGTGAATTTAGATCTTCACCCTCTCTGAACACAGAGGGAAAGAGAAAGAATAAGCTAGTTTGGCAGTTTTTAAAGACACTTGTCAGGCTGTACAGACAATTGAAAGAGGTAACTCCTACCCACATGGGAAGGAATTGTAGAAAGTCTTCTTCCAGGAGCTAGTCTCTCCCATCTTAGGTGATCTGGGCATGCTCAAAGCCTCCATTTCACATGCATGGCAGAAATTATTCTCTGTTAACACAGTTTTTGAGAACCCCTGTTCCTTTTTGTGACAAAATGAATAGATCAGGATTTTTATGAAGGGAACAGATATTGTAGGTTATTGAAATCTATTAGAAGATTTATTAGACTAGATGGTTACAACAGGATCTTCTAGTTCTAAATTTATATGATTTGGAGTGGCTTCAATGGTGGGTAGAGGGTTGCAAAAATAAAGTACTAAATGCCTTAATTATAAAAGGAAAGGATTCATAGTTCAGATTCTACTAATACTGAGATTAAACTGCACCATATATGGGAAACTGAATGGAATTAAGAGTGACTCAAGTTAGCCTAATAATTTGTCTGGTGTAAGTGCATTAATACACATATTTTACTGGTGGTTGGAAGTGTGCAAAAATGTGTTTAGTAGGAGCAATCTTTTTCCCTAAGATATCAGCAAGATGGTAATTTGACAGTTGAAGGGGTGCAAGTTGAGGTCCATTCAGAATAGCTGGATTTCCTGATAAAAGAGAATCCTGGTGGAGAAAGGGAAATAGTTACTGAATCTTAAATAGGGCATACCATGGTCCTGTGATGAATACAATATCCTTTATCTAAACTGACAACTCCTCATCTCTTGAAGGCTGACATGCCCCTTCCTTCCCAAACTGTTTGTAGTGGGAAGCATTAACAAAAATTCCTTCATTTCTTCTGACCCCAAAGAGAAGAACTTTGATTGTTCAGTCCTGTTCTCTTACATTGTTTAGATTTATGAAAGATAGCAGTAATAGGCAAAGCAACTATATCCAGATCTCTTTAATTCACTTTAAGTCACCAGGTGCCACCTGACTTCTTTATGGACCACATGAAGTTTACTGTAAGCAGGATTGGTAAGTGAAATACTCTGAATTCCACTATCACTAGGGAGAAAATACCTTTCATCTCCCTGATACCCAAGACCATTTCATAAAAACTACATGGAATACCTTGGGTAAATTGAAATTGGTCTTATTTATAAGACTACTTAATTGTCCTTTGTTCAATGGTCTGCTCTTCAATTCCTACTCACTTTCCAACTCCTTCCCTCCTCTTCAGATTGAGTACCTTGATGATAATTTATATAATATTATTGTCCTTTGGCATAATAATAATCTCAGACTGTTGCTGTGCAGCAGTTCTTTATGTATTCAACTGGGGCAGAGGCATTAGATAATGTTTTAGAGTTGTATAGATGAGGTTTAAGAGATTTACTGCCCTGATACAGATGTTATAGTATACTTTTATATACACCTATTTTATGCACAATACTTTGTAATAGTGTAATAGGTAAACTAAGGATCAATGGTCTACCACATGAAAGCTTCCTAGGGTACTGTTATTACTACCCCAACTTATTTGTCAGGACAGTGAGTACAGTGCTTATGACCAGTATGTTTATTTGCACTGATAATCTACTTTTGTCCCTAGTATCACTATATCTGTCTTGATGGGCTCACATTTAATCAGTCGATCTGTCCACAACAGTGTGGTGATGAGAAGCCCATAGCTTAAAGTTTGATGTTATTTGGGTGGAGTTTTGCCCAGAAGTTGAGATCTAATTGCTCCTTAGGAAGGCTGATCATAGTTCTTGAGGGTTGTTGGGGGTGGTACAGTGGAGAAGCAATTTGCCAAATATGTCTTTTAAAAATTTCATCATCTTCTTTGTTATCTTCTAACAAGGAACCAGTTGCATTGGGAATTTAGATTTATGGGACCAGATATGTACAACTCTCCATCTTAGCCCTGTAAAAATGGGACAGAAGATTGTTCTTACTTGTTGCCTTCAACTCATTGAATTTATTTTGCATAAGTGTGTCTTCTTTAATCTCCCCAGGTGATGCTAATGTATTGAGGATCTCTGAATTGACTCCATTGAACCAAACCCTCAACAATCATTGTTCTAATGACTAAGGTTTTTATTCAATCTTCTGCAACCTCTAAAGTTCCTTGGTGATGAAATTTTGTCCACTCTTTATACCCCCTTGTGGAAATAGTAATATGATAAGCCTGTGCCTTTCTTTTTATTGAGGCAGATTTTTAGTTTTCATCTTTACTTCTACTCATTATTCTCCTTCTTTACATCTCTGAACTCAGTGGGACTTAACATTTTTTTCTGAGAACTCCACATCAGAGATTGTATTTCCTATTCAGACTACCAATTTTTGCTCAACGCCAGTTAGTTCTTATTTCCATCAGCTTCACTCTCTCAATGCCAGTGTTTTTTTCTGTCAATTCTTTCTTTTTTTTTTTTTGCAAGGCAAATGGGGTTAAAAGTGGCTTGCCTTAGGCCACTCAGCTAGATAATTATTAAGTGTCTGAGGCCGGATTTGAACCCAGGTACTCCTGACTCCAAGGCTGGTGCTTTATCCACTATGCCACCTAGCTGCCCCAATTATTTCTTATTCATCCTGTATATTGCTTACTTTGTGTATATTTGTTTGCATTTTTGTCTCCTCCATTAGATGGTAAGTTCCCTGAAGGCAGGGACTGTTTTTTTAAACTTCGTTTTGTATCTCCAGTGGCACATTGAATTATTGAAATTACTGATTGATTATTTACTAACAGGTATATTAGTTGCTTCTCTGTCTTCATGGAAAGTTTCTCCTAAACCAAGTTCTATGTTTACTCTTACGGAGTCTCTTTTGTACTAAACTACCTTGGTTTTCTTTGTGCTATCAATCAAGATATATATGTATATATATATATATATATACACATACATACATACACATACACATACACATATGTATGTCTTGGACTGCTACCCTCAACTGAGAGTACTAAATCTGGTGTTATCTTTGTATCCTCATTATCCTTTTCCTTACTTCAACCACAACCATTTCAGTCCAAAATGTTGGCCTGATCTAACTTAGATTAATCTGATAGTTTGGGTACAAGATTGGAATGAAATGAGACTTAAATAGTCAATAGATTTATTTAAAGAAATGAGAGAAAGGTTACTCATAAGAGATATCCTGGTTCAAGTAGATGCTTTCATACTTGTCTCCATACAGAAACTTCTGGTTAGAAAAGAAGGAAATAATTATTTGTTATTATCTGGAATATTTACCAAATCTGAAGGACACTGACTCTGTGACTGGGCTGTTTTCTGCCCTTAGATAATTAGGAATTTGGGTCAACAGCTAAAGCTTTAGTCCAAGAGACCAACTGATTCTCAAAAATGGGTTCATTATTTATTATTATTATTATTATTATTATTATTATTATTGAATGGGGATTGAATGAACTTCGTTTGTGTAGAATTGGGCCCCAGAAAAAACTAGTAGAGTTCATTTGGTAAGAGACCCTTCAACCCTCTGTTGAGACTTTTGAGACCAATACAGAATATACTGCTTCCCCCTCTAATAATTCAAGTGACTTTAGGGGGAGTACCAGCTTATTCCTATATTTATATTGCCAGCTTGACACTTAATAGGCATTTAATCGATTTTATCCATTCATTTCTCTCCTCACAGTCACACTCAGGTCATACCCTTAGTCTCAGTTCTGTGTGGTTTTGGATAAAGATTGATCTAGGAAGATCTAAGTTGTTTGCCTCAGTTTCCTAAACTGTAAAATGGTGATAATAGTAATGGACTATGAAGATCAAATGAGATAATAATTGTAAAGTGTCTGGCTAACAGGAGGTGCTTAATAAGTGTCTATTACCTTCCAATTCCACTTTTGTTTTACCTGGGTAGCTTACAGGCCTGAACACAGGGAAATGTAAAGGAAAGATCTTCCCTCAAGTTTTTTTTTTAGGTTTTTGTAAGGCAAACGGGGTTAAGTGGCTTGCCCAAGGCCACACAGCTAGGTAATTATTAAGTGTCTGAGACCGGATTTGAACCCAGGCACTCCTGACTCCAAGGCCGGTGCTTTATCCACTTTGCCACCTAGCTGTCCCTTGCCCTCAAGTTTAGGGCTATTTAAATAAGCATATTTATTTAGAATGGGATTAAAATTAGATAGTCAAGACAACTTGTCATTTCATACTCAGAGTTGTGGGGTTTGGGTATAATTTACTATTCTTGCATTACATCAGTTACAGAATAACAGACAGTCAGAATGCAGTGGAAATAGGGAAACAAAGTTTATTTATGGAAGAAGAGGAAACTGCCAGAAGCTCTGTGAATAAACTGATTAGACCTTGTCCAGTCCATGCCAAGCAGTTCAACTGAGGATTACCATTTGACTACCAGAATCAACTGACAAGAAGACTATTTTGATTTGATCTGCTCTCCCAATATGAAAGGCACTAGAGTTTCTTCTCTCAGTACAAAGTCTGGCAGATATTGGCTGACTTTGGTCCTCAATTGAACCTTTGTGATAATTTCAGAAGGGAAGACTCAATGGCAAATAATTTATGCCTTATGATGGGCTGGAAATAATTGATATAGAAGCTAGAATACCTTAGCATGCATTAGGTATACAGGACATGGAGTCTATATTTGCCACTAAGTTAGCCACCCCATTAAAGAATCATGTTTTTATTGTCTCTTGTTAAGATTCAGATTGAGAAAGGAAAGTAAGCTTTAAATTTTTACTGGCTGTTATATAATTTGGATGATATCAAATTTATGGGCTAAAAGGAAATGGTAAATTCTTTTAGAAAACTTTACTTTTCCTACTGTCTTTTCTCCTTATCTAACAGGTGTGTGTGTGCGTGTGTGTGTGTATGCTTCTTGTACTGTGTTAGGTAAAAATTGTTGTTCTGAAGAAAATAACTTGCTCCTTGTATGCCTCCCTGTGCTGGAGTGAGCATTGCCCATTGTCCCCAGCGCTATGATTTTCCTTTTTATCCAGCACACTGAATAGGTAATCTGCTTCCAAAACCTTTCCAGAAAAAGAATAATGAGAAAGGAGAATCAATGATGGTCTATCATGCACATCAGTCATAGCCTCTATAAACTACTTGACTCATTCTGTATCCAGATTTGAATTAGTTTGATTTCTTCTCTGTTAGGGATAAATTCAGCAATATGGGTTTTTTTTTAGGTTTTTGCAAGGCAAATGGGGTTAAGTGGCTTGCCCAAGGCCACACAGCTAGGTAATTATTGTCTTAGACTGGATTTGAACCCAGGTACTCCTGACTCCAGGGCCGGTGCTTTATCCACTTCACCACCTAGCCGCCCCCAGCAATATGTTTTCAATAATAGCCTTTTGGTTCATATGATGCCCTAGCAGGACTCCCAATTATTTTAAAAGAGAACTCCTGTATAGTTGATCATACCTTTGGGAAAGTGAAATATAGACAGAACAATAACACTGAGTTAAATGATAGTTGCATCCACTGACCTGAGGAGACAAAATGAATCACAATGTAAAATATAGACATTAAAAAAATAATGATTAATTTTAGAATGAATCTCCATTCTCAATGGAAAGTGGAGAAGATAAAAAAGGAAAAGCATAAGTTTTACTATCTGTGATTTTGGTAAGCATATTAAACCTAAACCCCACAACTTTAAATGTGAAATGTCAGATTATCATAACTAACTAATTTTAATTCATTTCTAAAGAAGTGTGTTTATTTAAATAACCCTAAATTTGAGGGCAGATCCTCCCCTCACATTTCTCAATTTCTTCAGACTTGCAAGTACCCAGGGAAGAGTAAGGTGGAATACCTATGATGTGCCAAGTCACCATGCAACACTCTTTACACATAGTTTCTCATCTGATCCTCATAGGTCATTGCCATTATCTCCATTTTACAGTTGAGGAAACTGAGGCACAGTGAGATTAAGTGAATTGCCCATGATCACACAATTATATTCTCTCTTGCATTAACTCCAGGGGTTGTCTAATATGTGCTTATCTCCTTCCCCCTACATTGTGGTAGTAGCAAAAATAACACCAACTTTAGTGACAACACTAATCCCCATGAGTCTCACTTACATCTCTCCCTACTCCTTCTTCATCTCATGTCACTCTTCAGGAAGACAATCTTCCCTTAATTTCTCTTCTCTTCTCTCAAGGAATATATATACTTCCCCCTCCTTTTATATGAGAGGAGAACAAAAATCCTGTCTTTCTAAAGCATCAACACAACCTTGAAATTATCATGGCTCAGGGGGTATAACTTAGCAACACAAGTGAGGCACTGTCTTCAATGTTCTGCTACAGTGGAAGAATCATCCATTTACTCAGCAGTTCTGAATAGAGCTAGATTTGTATAAGCATTGATGGGAGGTGCTTCCATGATTAAACACAAGGGTCATCAAAATCTCCTCTTTGATCCCGTCTATTTTTCCAAACTGACTATAATGCATATAATTCTTATAACAATTGGTGCAATTTTCTTTTGCAAATCCAATCAGTAGAATTATTTTAGAGAGGAATTGCTAAAAATGTATACACGTAGGCATGTCCTGAATAGGGTGACATGTAGACATAGGAGCAGTAGCATAATATCAATTTATTTTTATGTGTGAGAGGGAGAGTAGGGGATTAGGTCTACCTGAGGAACTTCAGTGGGGAAAATTGGGAGTCAGGATAAGGGCTTTTATTAAGAAAGAGGATAGTTAAAATAGTATGTTTGTAAAAGGGTTCTGACTAGGAGAAGGAAAGAGGAAAGACATGGAGAGGAAAGACAATGAGGGTACATATACTATACTTCATAATCTTTCAGAGCTCTTGATTTGTCTCTTTGAATCTACTGTCTTATTCAGGAAAAATGACCTTGAAGGAGTCATATAAGAAAATGGCATTTTACCATATTATTAGGTAGATTATTATACTTTGCATTCCTGTGCCATCTAGATTGATTTATATTCATCCTAGGAAAATATTTAATTTTAGCTATTCCATCTTTGTGCAGTGATTTGATAATTAAGAGTTGATTGGAGGTAATTTTTGCTATAATCAAATTTAGCACTTTATTATAAGTGAAATTGTCTGCTATAAATTTGGAAGCTTTCCAGACTTCATCAAGTATGTTTTTCTGCTTCTCGGCAAAGTTAAATGGAAGTTTACTTTGATAGGCTGAAGGCATATGAACCAATGCATTAAAACAAAAGACAAATGACTGATTACTTTTAAGTTTGTTGTTAAGTCCTTTTTAAAATTGTGTCCAACTCTTCATGATCCCATTTGGGATTTTCTTTGCCAAAATACTGGAGTGGTTTGTCATTTCCTCTTCTAGCTAATTTTACAGATGAAGAACTAAGGCAATCAGACTTTAGTGACTTGCCCAGGGTCACACAGATAGTCAGAAATCATTTTTGAAATCATGAAGATGTCTTTCTGGTTCCAAGCCTAGAGATGTATAAACTAAACTGACTTCTAGACAAGTTTTAATTTTATGGGCCATTGTATATTGTCTAGTTCACTAGTATTCATTGATTTGAATCAAGATAATAGGGGTGAGTGCAACAAGAAGGAATAAAAGTTCTCTGTGTCAGTTTACTTGCCATTGTTGGGAAAGACAACTGTGAGAGTTTGTGTGTAAGTGTATGTGTGTGTGTGTGTGTGTGTGTGTGTGTGTGTGTGTGTGTATGTGTGTGTGTGATTATTAATAGTTCAAAGGGGGATAGTTCAGTCTAATTGATTTGACTGTTGAAATGTGGGAGAATCCTTGCTTTTTAATGAAATTTTGAGGGACCACCAAGATAATGGTCCTACCATTCCTTTAATTCTGAAACCTTAAGGTTTTTGCTTTTCTGTTTGTTTTAGAACTAGCCAAATTATCTTCAGGCTCTTTGCTCAGTATGACAATCTTGAATATGATCACCACCAAGTCCTTAAAATTTTAGATCTTAGAGATCATTTACTCTAATTTTCATTTAATGAAAGAGGAAACTGGGACCTCTAGCAATTTTACACAAAATTATACTAGTAGCAAATGGCAGTCTGGATTTGAACCAAAGTCTTTGGACTCCAAATCTCATATCTCATGGTGCTTGTTCTATGGCATGTATAAAGCATTGTAATTATATGGAAAATAGAAACTCTTATTGGAAATTTCTCCTGAAATGGTTCCCTAAACTCTCTAATTTTTGTTTATGTGAGTCCAGGATCCCTTAATATACCAAGAGGTATATCGATATTAATTAGTTAGCAGAGAAATAATGACACTCCATGCACTGATAATATAGCAAGAATAGTGGTACAAATATTTCACCCCTACATCTGGAGGCATACTCTCTTCTATGTCACCTTGGTCCCTTAGAAGAGTAGACTCAAACATTTCTAGATGACTTTCTCCATACCAGTTTCACTTCCAAATATGATGTACCTTAGAAATGGATGAGCTTGACTCTACTACCATTGAGCTTGGTCAAACCAGTAAATTGATACTTCATTCCTCTCTGGCCTCTTGAAAATCTCAACTTGGATTATAGCTCCTTGGTTTTTATAGGATTTATCTTTGGACTTTTAGAAGCTCATACATTAGTAACTATCTCCAATCTCCTAATTTAAAAGTAGAAAAGAATAGACACAGAAGATATAGATACAATAGTAGGATCGTGTGCTCTTGGCTCTATGTCAGTCTTGGATGAGAGAACAATTGAGACCCTTGCCCCACACAGGTAAGCAACAGTTCATTTTTTTCTCTCTCTAATGCCAGCTAGGCAGAAAAGAGCCACAGCCAGAGACTGAGTTAATTGATGTCTTCAGAAGGCATTCTAGTTCTAGATCTATAGTCAGGCAACAGGTTCTTTTTTTTTTAATCATACAGTTATCATACCATCTAGAGAATGCCAGTACATGCTCCAGACTCCATGAAGGAATTATGTCACCCGAGCACCCTTACCTCTATCCCTTACCTCTGAGTCCCTTACCTCTATCCCTCACAGAGATAATTGTTTTCACCTAGTATATTACAATTACATATCATAGATATTTCATAGATTTCTCATCTTATACTCTATTTAATTATTATTTAGTTGTTTTGATTTTTGATTTATGCTTTCTCTTTGAGGAAATAGTCCAGGAAATAAGCTGGATATCAGACAATGCTTGAGTCAGCTTGTAGAATGTTAAATGTCTTAAAAATCACATTTGAATATTCTTTTTTGCTATTTACTCATTCCTTATCTTGTTACCTGTTTTAGGATAATACTTTCAATTTACATTGATTAATTTTTAAATATTGAAAGACTGTGAAAGATTAATTATTATTATTATTATTGTCTCAGAAAATATTACTGGACACACCAAAAAAAATGTAGAGGAGAAAGAGCAGTTCTTTCCTTCAAATGCTACTTTGTCATTCAATATCTGGCCAGCCAATGATGCTTTAATTGATTATTCTATCCTATTGACTGCCTGATGCTGATTGTCAGTTTAGTCATTCATTGAGAGGATTTTGAGAATGTTGTAGGATGCCAGCCATGTCCTTGAAACCATTTTTCTTCATGTTGATTAAGAAAAAGATGGTGAAAGATAAGAAAGTCAGGCTCATGTTGTTGTATATTGATAAACTGATCAATTAATCATTTGTATGATATTTTTTCCCATTAGCTCATAAGTTGCCTAAAGACAAAGACTATCTTTTACCTACTTTTGCATCTCCAGCCTGAGCATTCATAGTACTTGGCACAAAGTAGGTGCATAATAAATGTCTATTGATGATTGCAAGGAACCCTTTATTTCCTATTTTGAAGTACCTTTTTGTAGAATTGGAATAAATTATTTCTAAATATTGGGTAGAATTTTCTCTGATTATACGAGTTATCCTTTCTTCTTCCTCCCCTAATTTATCTTTTCTCCTTTTCTTTTTCATAACTACTTTTATAATCAAAACATAGCAATGTGACTTCTAAACTCCCTTTGTTATTTGCTTCCTCTTACCACCTTTGTATTATCCACCTTTCCCATTAGAAAGTAAATGGTTTACCCTTTTAGAATCCATTCTGATTATTCACTTATATTTGCAATTTTATATATATTTTAAAAATTCTGTGTTTCAATGCTTCAAAATTTTTACAACAACAAGTCTTTTCATTAGGAATACTTGGAAGACTTCTATTTCATTAAAATGTCGATTTTTTCTTTTGTAGAATTATAATTGGTTTTACTGTTTAAGTTATTTCTCATTTGTAAACCTATATTATAATAAAAGCATTCTATTCCTTTATTGTACTGGCTGCTAAATCTTGTGTGATTCCTTGGTACTTGAATTCTTCCTTTTCTGGATGCTTGGAGTGTTTATTTTTTGGCCTGGAGTTTCTGCTATGCTGCCATCTTGGCTGATCTCTATATACACATTTTAATAGTTTTTGTTAAACCAGGGTTCGTTTCCCTCTCTTTTTCAAGCATCAAAATGTTTGTTTATGTCAGAGACAATAGCTTTCATCCTTTACCAATTGAATTCTTTTCTTTATGCAAGAATATTTTGTTCTTTTTAGTATCATATTGAAGTGTTCCTTTTGAAGGAATATTATCTTATATTTATAATACAAGTCAGTTTTCCAGAGACCTCACAAGATATTAAATTCCTTTCCTGATTATTCACACAGGCATCATCTCAAACCAAACTCTTTCTGGAATATCTCTTTGCTCTGTCAAAATCTGGATCCTTGCAAAAGTTGCCACAAATTCTCTTACCACCCATGTATAATTATTATGCTTAAGATTTCTAATATAGTTGGAAATCAGTTTTTCTCTTGAATTCAAATTTATCTTTTTGCAGTCGCTGTAATTCCTAATTACTTCTTTTCCCTTTCTCTAATCCCTTCTTGCTATAGTCTTGATCCTAGGTAACCAAAACAATTGAATAAACATTTGTTGAATACATTTCAGGTGCTAGGATACAAAGACAATGAAAAATTATAGCTCTCAAGGTGCTAACATTCTCTTGGACCATGTGAGATACAATATGTAAAGAGATAAGTATATGTAAAGTAATTTGAGGAGGGAGCAAAAATATAGGCATTTATCAAACTACCATATACTGAGCAGCTAAATGATGTAGTGGGTAGAGTGCTGGCTGTGAAATTAGGAGGACCTGAATTCAGATTTGACCTCACACTTTTACTGTGACTTTGATAAGTCACTTAACCCTGACTGCCTTGCATGCAGGACCATCTCTAGTCACCCTGATTCACCTCTGGCCATTGGATCCAGATGGATCTGGAGGAGAAAGTGAGACTGGTGACTTAGGATAGCACTCTCCCCACCCAAATCCAATTCATGTGCTTGTCATGGTATCATCTCCCTGATGTCATGGTCTTCTTTGAAAACAAACATCACTATGTGTCAGACACTATTCTTAGGTGCTTTATATTTTTTATCTCATTTCATTCTCACAGCAACCCTGGAAGGGTTGCTATTATTAGTCCCATTTTATAGTTGAGGAAACTGAGCAGAGAAGGTTAAATGAGTTGCCTAGGATAACAAAGTGATAAGTATAGGAAGCTGGAGTTGAAATTAGTCTGCCTGACTGTAGATTCACACTTTACTTCCAAGCTGCCTCTAGACAGAGAGAGTATATCGACAACTGAGGCAAAGACGGGAAAACTTCCAATGAAAGATGGCATATGAGCTGCATCCTGACAGAAGATAGGGATTAAGAGGAAGGGATGAGAAAGGAATTCTTTGCAGGTTTGAAGGGCAATCTGTACAAACACAAATAAGAAGGAAATGGAATTCTTTTTTTGGGAATTGAGTAGCAAATAGGTCAATTTGTCTGAAAGGTGCAGTGCCTGAAAGGATTAATGTACAGTTCAATTGGAAAGATGCTCCACCTTGGAAGGTTGCTATAGTCTCTACCAAGTAAGGAAACAGAAAAACTGAGCAAAACTTTCCTTAAGCTATCAAATATATTATCTGATTTTGTATTCTCATTCTTGAACTGGTTTTTTATCCAGGTCTGTCTTGTAAACAAACCAACCTTTTCCCAATCCCACAGCTGCCAGTGAGTTCTTTCCTTACCACCCCATTACCCACCCCATATATCTTGTGAATAATTTTATGGGCATATATTATCTCCCCTAATAGAATGTGAGCTCCCTGAGGTCAGAGACTGTTTCATTTTTATCTTTAAATCACAGTACCTGGCAGATAATAAGTATTTAATAAATTCTTGTTGATTGATTCATCAGTTTAGTTTATTCCAAGATCCATTCATGTTATACAGATTGTCATCTTAGTTTCAATGATTCCCAAATTAGTGGGGCTTGATATAAAGGGTATTGGATTTGAAATGAGAGGTTTGAATTTGAATCCTAGCTCTGTTGTTAACTTGTTGTTAAACAAGTCACTGGGTTTTTTTCATTCATAAAGTGAGGGGATTGTACCAGATGACCTTCAAGTTTACTTTAGTCTAAATCTATGATCTGTTTAATTTATGTTATTTGAAATCTGCTCCACCCCCATGCAAATTGTATGATTTAAAAGAATAAAAATAATTAGAATATATAGACACAATCACAGATCTATCCTTTCCTAGCCAGAATTCATATGAAAACCAAATTAAAATACTCTCTGTTAGCTAGAATAAATGACTTATTCTGCTTTGATTCTTGAACAGAAATTGGAACAACAAATGAAAGGAAGTTGCAGAGGGCAAATTTAGTCTTGATGTAAGAATATGCTGCCTCATAATTAGAAACATCTCAAAGTGGAAGAGTCTCTCTTAGGACACGACAGGTTTCACTTTAATGGAAAACCTTTCACTAAAAGATTGGTTGACTAAATCTTTTGTATGCTGTTGAGCTAATTCTTGGTAAAATATCAGTTGAGTTAGGGAGCCTCTGAGGTCTCTTTTGGCTCTGAGATGCTAGGATTCTATGAGACTCAGAGAGGTGAAATGATCTTACTTTTTTATTTCTCTCTTTTTTATTTCTTTTTCTCTCTCTTTCCCCCTCTTCCTTTCCTCTTTTCTTTCATTTATTCTCTTTTTTCTTTCATTTTTCTTAATCCCCCCTCCCTTCCTTCCCTCCCTCCTTCCCCCTCTCTTTCTTTCTTTCTTTCTTTCTTTCTTTCTTTCTTTCTTTCTTTCTTTCTTTCTTTCTTTTCTCTCTCTCTCTCTCTCTCTCTCTCTCTCTCTCTCTTTCTTTCTTCTTTTCTTCTTTGTTCCTTCCTTTCCATATTGAAAGTCATACTTAAATTAATAAATGATTTATATTTATTCAAGTTGGACTTATTTTCAACTGAGCTAAAATTAAAGGCTGTTAGCAAAACTTATCTACAATATAGAGGACCTTCTTCATCTCATGCCAGCACTATAATACCCTCAATGATTTGTATTTAATTTTTAATATGGTCACCTATCATAAGTAATTATGTAAACTGCACATAGTATTCTATTCTCTGTTATGTGGCTTTACTGAAGACTGTGGTTTCTTGGGATAGCTTTTGGGAATTATTGCCTGGCTGATTACTTTCTCTTTTGAAGAGACATCAAGCAAAAGTTTCAGGGTAGTAGCTTCCCCATGCAGAAACAGATCAGGGTCAGAATCTGGGGGTTCTCTTTATTGATTTTTACAAAGTTTCAGAAACAAATATCATCATTGACTTATAAAAAAAAGGTTAGGAAAGTTAGTCAGGCCAACTGTCTCATGAGTTAAAGGCTCAGAGATTAGGTTAATTTTGAGATTGGACATGTGATTTTATTGATTTAGGGAACTCCTAGGTGAGAAAATTCTCTCTACTAATGCAAATCATCTTCTCTGTAACTTAGAGTGTTAAAGAGTTGCTTCTAAGAGGTGAATGTCTGGTTGATTTATGTAGGGTCATTCAGTCAGTATATGTCAGAGGTGAGATTTTGAATGTAG
The DNA here is from genome assembly GCF_037893015.1 of Macrotis lagotis. Classification (NCBI taxonomy): domain Eukaryota; kingdom Metazoa; phylum Chordata; class Mammalia; order Peramelemorphia; family Peramelidae; genus Macrotis; species Macrotis lagotis. Next base: position 503,917,622 of record NC_133658.1, read on the forward strand.
ACATTCCTGGTCAGAGCCTAGGTTTTTAATCTACTATGCCAGGCTGTATCCTGAGCAATAAAATACAGGATATCTTAAGGGACTTAATACAGTTTTAAGTTCATTAAAGCTATAAAAGCTTACTTATAACTTTAATGAGCTTAAAACTGATTAAAACCAAGCAAAGTTACTGTATTTGTTTTTCTATCACTTTCACAGTATCTAGCATTTAGTAAGTGGCCTCTAAAAAGTCTCCCACTAATAACCCTTATGAGGAATTTCCTCTTCCTGGGGGAACAATAAGATTTGGATCACTGTACTCTGGAGAACAAGCACAATGACATGGTAGGGTAGGAAGCAAGGTAGATTGTCAGATAATGAAAAATAAGTATTCTCAAAAGCAAGCATCTGTTTATGTTGTTTAAACTCACTCTTCTCAGATAGAGACTCCTAGCAACTCTGAAAGATGGCCAATATGAATCCTACATCTTATTAACTCAAAGTTTTTGTTGTATGTAGTGGTTGATATAGGAGGAGTAGGGAAGCAGCTCATTAATTAGTCACAGTTTTACCTATCTGATTATGACTTCAGCAGTTAGGTGGCTTTGCCTGACAAAAGTGATGCCAATCATTGACAAAATGAGTGCCCTTAAGGCAATATCATTATACAGGTTTTATTATGGGTAGAAGGACCAAAAACTTTAAGTACAGGATACAAGTCAATGAGAAAAACTTTATAGCTCACAGTGAGACATTAATTGACTCACACCTAAAAATCTCTATAAATCAATCCTCTTTCCTCAAATAATTTCCAGCTAGTATACATGGAAGAGAAGTTCCAGGTGGCAATGTTTCATACAGTTTTAAGATTATAGGTAGGCAATGTCTTATATCCTAGGTCATCACTGTGTCAATATTGCTGATGATACACATTTATTTTCATTTGTACATACATTTGTATTTTCAGAGTGATTGAGGGTTTTTCCTAGCAAGATAGATCCAAATACAAGGAAATGAATATGTCTTGCTCAAGTTACGCAAAGTGGAGATTAGTTCAAAGATGGAGTTAGTCATGTAAAAGAGGGAAAATATAGAACCATTCTTCTCCTAACCTCCTTATATTTTCAAGCGTAATAAAATATGAAAAAAATCTTTTTGACTGTGTCTAAGGGTGAAAAAACTAAAGTATTACAGTTTCATAAGTATACTGGATAGTAAGCAATTAATATAAGCATGAATTATCCCAGAGATTTTTAGTTTTAAATTGACTCAACATTCTTGAACCAGTTATTTGTTTCTATTGCTTATTATAGGCACATCAAACAATTTGACACTCATGCTGGGCCTTTGGCTTAGGTTCTAATGGAAACAATCTAATGAGACAGTCTTAGCTCTCAAGGAATTCATTCTTTAATTGGGGGGAAATGCACACACATATGAGAATTTATAAGCAAGGTAGACAGACACAAAAGTCCTAAAGGAGGTAGGAATAAAGGATGCTGTGATAATGTTGTGGGCTCCTACAGGAGTGGAAAAAAGGGAAAAATTAAGAACTGGAAGACCTTTAAGAACAATGGTTATATCCATAGAAAGGTCTAGAGGCATTCATAAGGCATTCACTCAGAGCAATTTAAGTGTCTTTGTGTCTGTGTGTGTGTGTGTGTGTGTGTGTGTGTGTGTGTGTGTGTATGTAGGGAGACAACAACAATACTGTAACACTAACAAAATTAAAATTCCATTAGGTCTCTGTGATAGGACCAATTTTTTTTTCCTGCTTCCCATCAATAGAATTAATTTTCTCTAGAATACAATGAAACTGTTTATGAATTTTGATTGATGCCTGTCTTACATGATGAAATTTCTGGGTCATTTAAGGGCATAAGAAGTCCCTCACATGGAATTATGGCCCTTCCATTTTTTCTTTCTGTAAGACAATGGGGTTAAGTGACTTGCCAAAGATCACACAGCTAAGTAAGTATTAAGTGTCTGAGGCTGGATATGAGCTCAGGTCCTCCTGATTTCAGGGCCAATACTCTATCCACTGTGCCAACCTAGCTGTCCCATCTCAAGACCATTTCAGTCATTCTTTGATGACCAGATACATGAATGAAATATGGAGATGAGGGAGGCCATATCCAGAAAAGTTGTGTCATGAAATTCTCATTGCATATCCTTGCTGTTTTAGGATAACTTCTTTTTGTGAACTGTTCAATGCCTGCAAATGTCTCAGTTTATTTCAACATCAAGCCTAATGATAGTAGTAGGGAAAGAAATTGAACATGACAAGGGGGAAGAAAGATTATTCCAATTTCCATATCTTGACTAGTGAGGGGGATGGGGCACGAATGGATATTTAACTAGTGGAGAAAAAGGAAGCTAAGAAGACTGTCATAAAAGAGCCCTTTCTCAGTGAAAGGAAGAAGATAGATGGCATGAGAAAAGAAAATATTTAAGATGAAATTAAATTTGTTAATTATGGAACTAACCACAGTGAAAGGAGTTGGGACTTTGAATTTTTTGCTTGGGATTTTGGATGAATAAGGTGGAGAAGAAGAAATTGGGCAGTGTGGGGTGAGGTACCATGTTAGGTGATAACCAACATGATTTCAGATTCACTGGAATGGGGAGGGCATGATCTGAGGGGAGAATGTTAGTCATTAAGTAAAAAATTTAGGTCGATTTTCTAGGTCAATAATCTCTGGAGGGAGACCTTTCACAGTTTTAGATTAGTTGGTCAGGGGAGCTAGAATTTGGAGTAGAAGGAGTGGTGATATTTCCTCTGGAGGTTGACAATCATCTGGGCAGGATACTAATGCCCCCTCCATACCACTTCCCTTTTCAGTGGTTGGTGAATTGATTAAGTGATTCTAGGGATCTAATCACTCACAGTAATGTTGGGGAGATTGTATTGGAATGGAGGTTCAAGAAATGCTTTAGAAAGCATATCTCAGTACTCCTAGGAACCTGATAGTGTGATGAAACTAATTAATTTTTCTCTTGGAGCCCAACTTGCCAATGAGAGTAGAAATTGGTTTAAATATCTTTAGAGTGTACAGGTGGAAAATTTTACACGAATTGATGAAATAAAATAAGTAGAGGCAGGAGAACAATAATACATTTATTATAAAAATGCAAAGGTGAAGAACAGCCACTACAAAACAATTAAAGATGAATATGGCAAAATTTTAAACAAGCTAGCTTGTTCTTAAAGAAGAAATATAAAATGATGCAGGTGGTCCATATGTTTGCAACACTGCTTAAAGCATAAATTTTTTCAATGTATTGAGTGTTTTGCTGACTTTGTTTTTTTTAAAGACCAATATAAGGAATGATAAACCTATTTTTCTTTAAAGTTTCCTGATTGTCTAGTAATCCTTACTGGCATTGAAGTGAAGATTTCGAATCAAATAATGGAATTTTTAAAAATAAGCAACATCAATTTCTTAAAGAATTTGGAAGAATTATTAATGTGAAATGGTTATTATAAGATTGTCAGAAAATTAATTTTTAATTACTATGCCTATAATAGCTATAACAATTATAGTTATAGTAAGGATGATCATCTTCCCTTAATAGGAGAGGAATTGAACTCATATCAAATACAAGGGTGAATGAAATGACAAAATCCACAGTCTTTCAAATGTTAATCTGTAACTTTAAAATATCAAATTTTATTTCTAATTATCATGATCAAATTTTTCTTGGTCTTGAAATATCTGAAGTTGTTCCTCCATAGAAAAAAATAGATGCAAAACAAAAAGAGAAAAACTCACAAACTTTTCATAATTTTTCCTCTAGACAGAATCAGCATCTGACAAGTATTTTTGACTTACTCATGATCCTTTTCTACTACTTAACATCTAGATGAACTCTTCATGTACCAAAATGTAATTTAAATATTTAGGCATTCATTTTTTTAGGTTTTTGCAAGGCATTGGGGTTAAGTGGCTTGCCCAAGGCCACACAGCTAGGTAATTATTAAGTGTCTGAGACCGGATTTGAACTCAGGTACTCCTGACTCCAGGGCCGGTACTTTATCCACTGTGCCACCTAGCCGCCCCTAGGCATTCATTTTTAAAGGAGGCAATATATTACAAATTAATTCATTTCCCCATATTAGAGTTTTAACTTAGGAAGTATTTCCTCAAGACTGTTTACCTTTCAATTTGTATTTACACCTTAGGCATTTCAAATAACAAAATTCAAGGTTTTGTCTAGATTGCATTAAGAGCTTATATTCTTACAGATGCATCTTTAAGACAAAGGTGTAATTTTCACATATTAAAACTTTTTTATAAATCTGTAATATTTACAAAAGGTAAATATTATTCCATTTGATCCTTACAACAAACTTGGAAGTAGGTGCCATTATATACTCTAATTTTACAGATGAAACTAAAAGCAGAGGAAACTAAAGCAGACATGATAAGTGATTTGTCTAAAGTCATACAACTGAAATTTGAGTTTCTGACTCCAAGTCTATAGTTGCTTGAAATTTTCTTTACAGAGTTATTCCATCACAAATTGAAAGACAAGGAGAGATGTGACTGAAGCCACCTCTCTCTCTCTGGATTCTTATCCTTGGAATTCAAAGGCAGTGGGAATCAGAATTATAATGGGAAGCTAAAAAGCAAACTCAAAGAATGCTAGAATAAGGTACAGAGAATGTGTGTAATCTCACTGAAGACCTACAAACATTTTCCAGACCTTAAATAGACACATGCTCTTTGGGACAGACAATATAAGCAATTCAGACAAACCTTCTATAACAGTTAAAAAGAGGTAATTAAAGAAATTCAGGCAGACCCTCCTAAAACAGTTCAGTTAAGGTTATTAAATTGATTCACTCAGAAGATCTGACTTCAAACATCTAGTGACTAAATAATAATAATAAAAGAAATAAAATGATCCTTCTCTGGATTTAGCTGGATTTAAAATAAAAGAGGGTTCAAAGTAATGGAAACTAGCTTACTCAAGGAAAAATAAATCAAAACTGGCATAAAAATTCTTACTGACCTGTAAAAAAATAAATAGGGGAAATTCAATACCTTGGTGAGTTGTGGAGAATTCAACGAGTCCTCAACTAGTCATTTCTTGTACCTCAAGCCAAGTTACCAGTTAGCTATTTTAATAAAATGGAACCACAGCTCAAAATTTAAGATATGTCAGCAGTAAAGAAAGTTTTATCAACATTAATTACAAGTAATGGCAGGGTGAGGCACCAGGATAATTCACAACAACTAAGTGAGATTTCCACAATTTACAGGCTATATATATATATATATATATATATATATATATATATATATACATATCAGAGAAAATGAAAAAGTGAATATCAAGGTCAATTAAGCCACTAATACCACATTATAGACTGTTGCTAAGTATAGGATAACAATGTTTCATAAAAGAAAGGTAAACAGATTTCACAGTTCTCAGCTATAGATTTCCAATATCTTGCAGCCTAGTTCCTGTCTGTGAGAAGGACATTCTAACTTAGGATGTATAAAAATATTTATAGCTCTTTTTCCTGTGACAATAAATGGGGAATCTGAGTGGGTACTCAACTGGGAAATGACTAAACAAATTATGATACTCATAGTGACACAGTGCTATTTAGTCATAGAAAATGTTTAAGGGTTTTTTTTTTTACAGAACCCCGGAAAGACTTGTAAGAACTGGTAGATAGTGAAGGAAACGATAATAATTTATACAGTATTGACAATTATTATAAAGCATAAAACTTTAAAAGAATTAGGAACTCTAATCAGTGTGATGATCAAGCATGATTCCAAAGGACTAATGATGAAATATGCTCCCAACCTCCAGAATGAGAAGGGGAAGATGTGTGTGTGTGTGTGTGTGTGTGTGTGTGTGTGTGTGTGCATATATAAAATATATAAATAGATATAACTCTGTGTATATATATATGCATGTATTTCATTTTGCATTCTATACAAAATGAGATATATATATGTATATCTATTCAAATGTGTATACACATACACACATATGTATATACATATATCTATATATGGATATTTACTTTAGCATGTGTATACCAGTTTCTGATGTTGAATCATTTGACAATGGCAAGGACTTGGGAGACAAGAACTTTCTTTTCTGGATCTTCTGGAACTGTGATTATAGATACCAGGATGTATTTCCCCAGGACCGGCTTTCCAGGGTGATTGCTATGGGCACAGAACTAAAAGAATTGTCCCAAAGGTTCTTAGTTTTGGGGTCCTATATTCGTTTTGGTCTGATAAAACATGGTGGTTAAGGTAGTGATGGTGTTGGTGATTTGACTTGCCTGGCACATAATGTCTCTTGACTCTCCCTTAGGGTACTTTGCTTCTTCATCTAGGTGGGCTAACCTGTCTTTCTTGTGGAAGTTGGGTAGCAGTTTTTAGGGATGACTGGCCCCTTTTCCACAGGAGGAGCTTCCATGGATGATGGCTATGGGGAGGTCTGGGCTGGAAGTAGTATTAGTGTCAAAGATGGGGATGGGGTTGCTGCTTCTTCCACCTGTACCTATTTATCTGTTGGGAGTAACTGATCAGCAATTGTTAGTAGAAAAGAAGGCAGACTTTTTCTCCATAATTATTTCTCTACTCAATCTTAGCTGTAAGGAGCTTGGTTGAAAAACAGGTCATGAAGTTTGTGGAGCACTGCAATTTCCAAGATTCTTGAACCTGGGATGCTTCCCTCAGTATTTGAAAGGACCTGGTGGTCAAGATAGTAAAGATGATATGACTTGCTTGGCACATGATATCTCTCTGTCAAGGTACCTAAATGCTTCAGCTAGGTTGATTTGCCTGATCAGTGTGGAAGTTGTTTTGAAGTGGGGTAAATGTCCAGCCTTTTCTCCTCAGGAATGCCTTGGCATCAGTACTGGTGTTCTCCAAAGTACTGCCATTCCTAGGGTTCCTTTGCCTATCTATATATTTAGAATGTTTTCCTGGGAGATGGTTCAAATAGCTGTGGCATTGTCCAGGAAACCAAATTGTTGACTTTATATAATTTCCATCCTTTAGGACCACCCTACATTCCTACAAATAACTTGACTCAGTGGAATAATAATATCATATGGAATAGCAATAAAGGCTAGAAGAACTTTACCCAAATGGCAGATGTTGACTATACACTCACTCAGGAGTTACCACTATACATTCACTGTGAAGAATGTGTTTAGCAAAATGTACAGCAGTTCCATCAAGAGGGATGGAGGTAAGTGCATGAATTTGGAAGTGTCACACTTAAAGACATTTGCTCAGACTTTTAGTCATGTTACCAGAAGGTTATGACCTGGTTTGGTTTGCCTATGAAGCAAAGATCTTAGGACTCCTCCATTAGAAAGAGTCATGAAGACTAGTGGGTAAAAATAAAAGGAGGACCTTTGATATGGGTTTGTGGCATATCCCTACTCTATTGGCCATTCCGATGGGAAATTGGAATATTTAGTATATATGTAAGGTAGAATTTTCAATGTCTTAGTTGAATTTGACATCTTTGGATGTCAGAAAAAATTCATCATGTGAATGAGTCATAGGAATTGTAATGGATTTTGAGCATATCTATAACTTTATTTGTGTGTATAGACACATTAAATCTATAATTTTATATTATAGATTTATCTATATTTAATAATATATAAATATACATACATATATACATGTATTTGGCAATATTGAGAAAATTGTGACTTTCATGATTAAGAAAATTGATCCAGACTAACATAAATAGTTCATATGACCACCAGAACCAAAGCATATCACAAAGATTGATGCTTATCTCCTGGGGTATAGGGTACCTTCATCAAGGAGATATTGATTCTATATTAACCATATCAAGAAAATTTAGGTAAACATACACACAATACAGGAACAAGTTGCCCAGAAATAGCCACTTCCCTTATATATAACATAAAATATATTTACTAGTGAAATAGAGGGAAGTTTCTGTTTCCAAATTTGTTAGTAATTGAAGAAGGTTTAACTATATGATCTGGGGATATATTTCTTATGCCTTAAGATGGAGACATGATACTGTGACTGTGTCCAGATTCTAGTATTGATTGCAAGATAGTTATTAACTGCCAGAACCAAAGGATTGATTGTGGAGGGCTTTGGTCATATTTTGTTGCAACTCTCATCAAATTCCATTTGTTCACATAGAATCAACATAAGACAGTACCCCAAAGTACTGAAATTAAACTAAATGGTTTCAGGAAAATAAAGTTGTAAAGGCAAAGGGAGGAAAATCCAGAGCCATTCAACATCAGTTCATGTAGCACTATACCTATTTAAATGGTCACATTTGTACAATTGCCTCATCAACCCTATGCTGATCTGGAACTCGTGATTTAGGAAGGATCTTGGGCAGTGAGACAAGGAGAGGAAAGAGATATGAATGTTAGTTAAAAAAACACAAGGGTATAGAGGACTTTGTTGACAATAAAGACAGAATTCCCAAGTCAACAGAAGACTAAATTAGAAGATAGGTGAAAGAGCAGTGACAACTAGGTGTACAATGGAAAAAAAAACATTGAATGTGCAGTCAGAAAGATGAGTACAAATCTAGTCTAGACACTTACTAGAAGTGTGATTATGGATAAATAACTTAACCCCTGACTACCTCAGTTTCTTCATCTGTAAAATGAGGATTCCTCTCCCCCCATATTATTGTGAAGATTGAATGAGATAATACTTGTAAAGTGCTTTGCAAACTTTAAATTCTTAAATCAATATCATCATCATCATCATCATCATCATCATCATCATCATCATCATCATCATCATCATCATCATTAAGATCTTGATCCCAAATGAGCACATCACCTCTTCTGCTTATACCACATGCCTATTGGAGTCCATGGGTCTAGAACCCTAGGTGCTATGCCACAGCTTTCTATCCCTGGGTAACTTCATAGCACTGAACTTGCACTCCCAAGTGAACCTGCCTCTAAATTCTCACTCATTGGTAGAGCTAAACTGATAGACATATCCTAAAGTCAATGAAAATTAGAACATATCTTTAGTTGTAACTTAGATTGTAGAACATCTCTCCCCTAGAGTTGTTGCCATGGAAATTTGATAGGTAGAATGCTCCTATGAATAGACAAGATCCTTAAGAGTTTCAAGTTCTCATGGCTTTTGACTGAAAGACTACTACAAAGAAGAGAGGATGGGAAGAAATCAAACTGAACCTGAAATGTGATTATTGGAATGGATAGATTTTTCACTATAGTGTTGGAACAAACATTCATATTGCTAGGACCACAATGTATTGGAGTATTTGAATCCTGGTTGCTCAGGGAAGATTATATCTATGGAAATAATAATCTCTGAAGTATTATTTCATTTAAAACTATATTTTAATTAAAAGTTATTATACTATTAGATATAATCATTCCAGACAGGAAATAAAATAATTATAGAAAGATATAGAAAGGATGTTAAAGATTATCTAGCTCTGTCTTATTTTAAAGATGAAGAAATAGAGATCCTAAAAAGGTTATCCTTCCTATTACAGAATATACATAATCTAAGAGAATTTACTATGAAACAGATTTTTTTCTGTAAAGTGAATCTTATTTATCTTGTTGACTTCCACTAAAATATTGGAGCAAGTTCTTTGGAAAAAATTTATCTACTAAATTAAGAATTTTTAATCTGAGATCAATGGAAGAAAAATTTCAGGAAGTTTGCATGCTTGAATTGAAAAAAAATATGCATCTTTATTTTCACTAACTTGTGATACATATTTACATATATGTATATCTTATATATAATGTATATTTAAGGAATTACATGACATTCAAGAAGAAATGTAAAGCAAATCAGTATTCAATGGCACCTTTAATATGCTTAATTTATAACTAATCAAATTGAATCTGTCAGTTATTCATCTATCAATGATAATTTTTAGCAATTTCTGTGTGCCAGACACTGTATAACAAAAATGCAATTAAGAAAAAATTTAAAGACTTTAATGAAATTTTATAAAAGTTATATTTGATTGACTTCTCATGATTATGTAACTGAAATAGAAAAGAATATTTATATTTCTCAGATTTACATGATTGCATATTTATAACAAATAACCTTTTGTTAGGCTATAAAACCACCTCTTGAAAAATTCCAAAAAATCCAACAAATATTAGACATATCCTTTTGGGCCACAATATAATGATTACTACAACCAATTCGGTAATTAGTAGAAAAGATTAAAACTTAAATGAATATATAGGTCAAAGAACAGATCATAGCTAAAATAAATTTTCAAAGATAATGACAATAGTGAGACACACAAATGTTTTTGCGACACAGTCAAAGAAGACCATAGGGTAAATTTAGATTTAAAAACTTTTGGTAATGAAAAGGAGAAAAAATAGATCAGTAATTGATGTGCAACTTAAAAATTTCAAGGAAAGTAATAAATAACCTATCCCCTCCCAATCAAAAAAAGAAAGAAAATTGAAGAAGAGTTAAGAAAATCAAAGACACTGAGTTGATTGATATATTTTGGAGTTGGATTGAAAAAAATGCAACATTTTTAAAAGGAAGAAATCCAAAATTCAAAATAAAAAAAGAATTAATAAATCATTATGAAATAAAAATGTTAGAAACTATTGTGCCAATTATAGACCCTAATTGACAGTTTCATTAAACTGATGAAAATTTAAAAAAATATATTAAATGCCCTTCTTCATTGAACAAGAACTAGAAAATTTAATTAATTCAATTCAAGAAAAATAAATTGAGTGAGAAATTGATAAACTTCCAAAAGAGACATTAAAAAAATTAAACTTTCAGGAATTCTTGCATATTTGCAAGTGAGAATTACACAATTTTTAAATTAAATTTAAATTAAATTATATTAAAAATGTAAATTAAAAAATTAAATAGTGAAAATGGCATTTTACTAAATTAATGCTCTGAAATTACTGTTTTAATGCCTAAAGCAGGGAGAAATGAGGGAGGAAAAGAAAATAATAGATCATCTTCTTTAATGAATATTAATGTTAAAGTAGTAAATAAAATATTAGCAAAGGGGAAATAAGAACTTATTTAAAAGATCGTTAAGTATAATTAGATTGAATTATAAAATGATATTAGGTGTGTTTTAGTATTAGAAAAATTATAAATATAAATCATTTCTGTAACAAAAAATAGAAATCATATTATTATATTAATATATGCAGAAAAGGATCTTGACAAAATACAATAACCATTTTAACATTATGTCTTCATTTGTAGCTTATTGTTGTATATGGTTTGAAATGGTATACTAAATCTAATTTGTGTAATACTAATTACTAATTTTCCCAGCAGTTTTTGTTTTAACCAATATGTTGATTTGCTTTGATTGACTATACATATTGATTACAAAGGAGGGTTTCAATTTGATAAGTGATTTGAAGTGGGGTACTTGGTGGGTAATGGAAAAAAGAAATTATTAAAAAAGCACTTTAGTGAAACTTAAAAAATACACAGAAGAAAACAAAAACAATTTCAAAAAGGATCACAGACAAGGAAATTTTGTTAGTATGTAAATTTAATATACAATTTAACACATAAGCATACTGTATGCAGCAATTCACATTTCCATTTAAATCCTCTTTTATGATCTTGTTTATTGGAATGATCATATTTATTGACAAGTTTAAGTTCATAATAAAAAAATATTAAAAAAAATCAAAATAACCTTGTATAGATTTTCCTTTTTCTGTAGGTCAGAGGAGGTGTAAAATTAGATTGCATTGAGAGAAGGGGAGAGAGAGAGAGAGAGAGAGAGAGAGAGAGAGAGAGAGAGAGAGAGAGAGAGAGAGAGAGAGAGAGAGAGAGAGAGAGAGAGAGAGAGAGAGAGAACAAATTCAACCAGTTCTTTTTTTGAGACAGTCAAAATTGCTCGATAACACAGAGAGCTTCCTGCGTCATAGGTTGTCATGGCAAATTGGAGCTGACAGCTGGAAACTGTTCACATAGATTTCCTATTTTTTTCTTTTAAGTAGGCTGTTTTAAATCACACCAAAAGGGTTGACATCCTTAAAATCCATGCTATTATATCATATACAATATTGTAAAAATTTGCCTGCTTTTTAAATCTCAAAGTCACTTGACATGGAGCCTTAGTAGTTTTATCAGACTTGACCTGTATTTCATGTTCACCTCCTTAGTCAACTCTCAATATCCTTGAGATCACTTTATAAATTTAATCCTATAAATAATCCTCTAACCTCATTTTTGTTATTACTTCACCTGTTACTCTTAATTACAAGAAATGTGAACAAGTTGCAATGTAGATATTGAAACTGTTTGGGTCAAGTGTTAACATTCAACAAATAAAGGACATGGACAGTCTCTAGGCTTGTTGAAAGTTTTCTCTGATTGAAGTAAAAACAGTTTCAAATAAAATATTATAGCTCATTTCATAAAGCATACATTTTGAAAAGTTATGAATAAAGTGAAATGTTAGACCTACATCAGCTCAATTTTGGAAAACACTTCATGGTCTTTGGTTCTAGGCCGTACATTAACAGAAACTCCCTATAGCATTTTTTTTTTAGGTTTTTGCAAGGTAAATGGGGTTAAGTGGCTTGCCCAAGGCCACACAGCTAGGTAATTATTGTCTGAGGCCGGATTTGAACTCATGTACTCCTGACTTTATCCGCTGCGCCACCTAGCTGCCCCAAATGCCACCTAGCTGGTCCTACAAAATTTAACTGCCCCTCTATAGCATTTTGAACATGTGATCTGACCTAGATTTGAAGATCCTCAGTGTTAGGCATTCAACTGACTCTTTAAACTAGCCATTGTAAATCTTAGATATCAACCAAGGATACAGGTTAGGGGTTGAGTTATTATTTTATTGATTGCTTAAGCTTAAGAAAGTGATAAAGAAAATGTCTTCTGGAGGTTAAACTTAGAAGGAAAGTTAAATTTATTTTGTTTTTAATTTATGGAAAAAGCATTTTCATAACATATAGTGTGATAAAAAGATGAATGTAGCTGAAACTACAAATATGTTATGCACAGCTTGCTATGCTATTTAAATATATAATAATGTTATCATATAAATTTCTTTTTTTCTTTTATTCCTCCCTTACCCCAACCTAGAGATGGTTATCAGCAGACACAAATGTGTGTGTGTATGTGTGTACATATATAATGTATATATATAAAACATCATTTTATAAATACTTCTATCAGTTCTTTCATATGTCCTGTGATTAACTTGAATATTTATAATAGGCAAAATGACTTAATCTCTCAAAATTATTCCTAAAACAATATTGCTATTACTGTATGTAACATTCTCTGAGTTTCACTCATTTGATTCCTCATTATTTCATGCAAGTCTACCTGTATTTTTCTAAAATCAATGAGTTCATCATTTCTTATACCACAGTAGTCTCCCATCATGATCATATACTGTAGAGGACATAGCTGGGGTGCTATAATGAAGGTTGGACTCTTCATTTAAAGTAGCCAATGTAGATAGTCTTTAACTTTAGAATGCTAATGATTTCTGTGGTTAGAGATCAACTGATATGAATCATTAAGTATTGATATAAATGAATGAGCAGTGTCATATTTATGACCTAATAGCCATAAACTTTTTACTGTTTAATCTTTTCTTTGGACAGAAGAGATAAAGTAAACCTGTCAAGATTTTTTAAAAAAAATGTATATTACTAGATTTAGAAATTGTTTCATTTGCTTGCTATTTAGTTTTCCCCTCAAAAGATAAATTGGAAAAGAAGCTCAAATTATATTTGGGTAAATGCATAAATTTTCAAGACCCAGTTATTGTACATTTACCAATTCACCATTGCACTAAAACAGTTAGTTTATCATACTTTGGCATAGAACTAATGGTGAGGATGATTTTATTTGTTTCCTAAATATATCTTGAATTGAATTGCTCCCACCAGGGCAAAATAAAGCAAGCATAATATGATAATAATAGGTAGCATTTATATAATGCTATAAGATTTGAAAAGCACTTTTTGCATATTAATCTCATTTTATCCTCACAACAACTTGAGGAAGTAGGTGTTAATATAAGATGTGGAAACTGAAATTGATTAATTGATCAGTCTAAGTGACTAGTCACACAGCTAGTAAGTATATGAAACTGGATTTGAATTCATATCTTTTTTTTTTGGCAAGGCAATGGGGCTAAATGACATGCCCATGGTCACCCAACTAGGCAATCATTAAATATCTGAGGTTGGATTTGAATTCAGATCCTCCTGAATCCAGGGTCATTGCTCTTTCCACTGTGTCACCTATCTGCTCACGAATTCATATCTTCTTAACTTTAAGTACAACACTTATTGCTTTGGACTACCTAGCTGTCTAATATATGTAGTTCTCTTTCTCCATTCTCTCATATTTTAGAGTTTGAATCCTGTGGTGAGAGGAAATTGAAGTGATCTAAAGTGAAAACTGTTGGTGAGAAAAGATTTGTTATCATGGGTCTCATGGAATGCTAGGAGCAATATATTAGTTATATTGGTTCTATGATCTGTTGGGATAACTATGTCCATCAGATATTAGATAACTCAACAATTCTTTATGACCTCTTAAAAACCCCCAAATAACCCAATGTCTCCAAACCAAAGAAAGGAGAAGGACCTGGTTGCCACTTTGGTTGTCTTTCTCCTGGGTTAGGTTGGATGGTAGATTTGGAGTAAGAATAGAATGTTTCCCCTAGCTAAAGTATGAACTCTCACCATTTTAGATTAGTGGACAGTTTGGAAGAGTCATAGACAAAGAGGTACAACTAAAACTAGAAGCTACTTGGACTTGTAAGGATCAAGTAATAATTCTCTACTCTATAAATATCTAAAAGCATGAATGACATGATAAGGAAGCATAATTATGCCTTGCTTTCAAGATCATTTTGGTTTATTCCAGAATTTTTCCATTCCTTATCAACTCTCTAATTGTATGATGTTCAAGGCATATTCATTTATACCAGAAAGAAGCATGAGGAGGTTTTTTAAAAAAAATTTTTTAGCATGAGGAGGTTTTGAGCTATCTGAGAATATACTTCCTCTGTTAGGATAAGGAGGTTTGAATTTTTAAATTTAAATTCTAGCCAATATTATAGAGTTAGTAGTGTGAAATAGAAACTCTGCCTAGGACAGTTTGTTAAGTTTCAGTAAAAGAAGATTTTAAAAAAATTTTAAATATGACTCTCTTTATATTTTTTGACACTCAACATTAATGCCTCTCTTTCTGAATAGTTATGAATAAACAGATCACTGCCTCAAACTGGTGAGGTCTTGTGAAAACAAGACCATTTTGGGTCTCAGAAACTGTGAGGTTCTGCTTTGCTGTGAATGAGCTATGTAAACTTTGGTCATTAGGTTATTTACACTCCTGGAAAACATCCAGGAATCTACATCCATAGTGAGAATTCCTTTCAGCTTAATAAAGTTGAGAGGCTCCTAATCAAGTTGGTTCCAGGGAGATGAATTTTCTAGACATAGCAAATAATCTTAAAGAGCATGGCATCCATAAAAAGAACCTTTTACACTGACAAAATTACAGATCCTTGAAGTAGTTGATACTAATGATAACTAACATTTATAGGGTGCTTGCTATAGGTTAGATACTTTGTGAAGGGTATTACAGTATTATCCCATTTGATCCTCACAACAATACAAGACAGTAAATATTATTATTTTCTCCATTTTTCAGATTTGTAAATAGAGGCAAAGAAAAGTTAAGTGACTTGTTCAGGGCCATAAAGCTAGTAAAATTTCTAATTCAAGTCTTCCTGACTCCATGCCTGGTACTTTATCTGCTATTTCGGCTATAATTGAAGATGATATTAGACTTGGCATGTGTGGACATGGTGCCTTTTCAGGCTCTTAGACTTATTATCTGTCACCCTGAACAATTAATTAACCTTCTCTGAGCCTCAGTTTCCTTCAGTCTTTAAATCCTATAACTCCTTCAAGGTTTCATCCTTCCAGCTTTCAGAATATGTCTAGGCTAATACTTTTTATTTTGATAACTTGGTATGGGAAAGGTAGTGAATTTATGTTAAAACAAGATTAATATTTTACAGAGTATATCTGCATATATTATTTCTATTTTAAAAATCTCCAGAGTTAAATTTTCTTTCAAAAGGGAGTCACATGGTTTGAATAATGGCAGGCTTTTTCTAAAAGTTCCTGCAACTAGTAAATCAGTGAATTGCCATGGACCCAATTTGCCTGAAAAGAAAAATTTTATCCATTAATTTTCAAGGAATATTTTGAGTTCTTGTAATATGTAATGCAACTTACTCAACACCTTACTAAAACCAGAACCACTTAATTGGAATAACTGATAGAGCATACACTAAAGTTCTAGTTTGATGACTCTTTGTTGGGTGGAAGTGAATTTACAGTCTTTTTTTTTTCAAGGTCGCACAGTTAGGTAATTATTAAATGTCTGAGATTAGATTTTGAACCCAGGTCTTGCTGATTCCAGGGTTGCTGCTCTATCCACTGTACCATCTACCTATTTCCATGAACCTACATACTTAAAAGCTATGCCAGTGGAATAAACTTTGACTGGTCTTTGAAAGCCAGAAAGGTTCTTATGAGATAGATGACCTATGGATGAACCTATGACTTTTTTTTTAACCCAGATAGTTTTAGAAACTGGAAACATGAACTGTGATCTACATTTTTTACAAAGTCTCTATACTTATGAAAATCACAAGTAATAAAAGTAAAAAGATTTTGATAGAGAATGGATTGCCTGAGTAGTCCTTGTCCAAGAGGCTGTTCAGCTAGATGAAAAAAAAAGTTAGTTTAATAAGGAAATGGCTCAATCCAATCTAAATTATACATATTGATTTTAAATGCAGCTATATGTAATCAAATGTAGAATCAATAACAATAGTTCACATTTTAAGGTACTTTGAAGATTGCAGACTATTTGCCTTACAACATAGCTGTGAGTTTCTGTAGCTTGAGTATTATTTTTCTAATTTTTCAGGAGGAAAATTAATCTTAGAAAGGGTAAAGTACTTGACCAGGATGAGAGAACAGTAGGGAATTAGAATCTAGCTCTTCTGATTAGAAAATTCATGGAATTTTCCATAATACTATATTGTTTCTTTATAAATAAATCTGTTCTTGGGTGTCCCCCCTCTAAGTATTAGTCTTTGGAGGGACTGATCTAATGGTGTCAATTTTTCCTTATTAGAGATGATTATTCACCTCTCTGAATTATCAGTAAAAAAGATGATCTTTTTGGTGGTTTTCATTTTATTGGTGATGGAACATCAGGAAAATTGGGTCAATTTCTGAAAAAGGTCCCATTTATATCTATTGTAGAATCTTGGCCAAGCTAAAAAGACCCTGCCCAAGAACCACTGGACAATTTTTTAAATACTACTGACATGAATGGAGGTATCAGAAGATTTATTGACTTGGACTTTATTATTTCTCTGCAAGAATTAGATAAATCCATTAATTCCTTATTACTTGTGACTTGGAGGCCTTGGTCATTCAGTTTAATGAATATGCTTGTACATAACCATAAGAGTCACCACCTCTGCAAGGCTGTCTATATTGCAGAAGTGGAATCTGAAACAGAAGGATAAAAATAAAATTTTCTATAAGTAGGGCATGCCCTCCACTTTAAATTTTTGACAAGTATTCTAGCAGCAAGAAACCAACTATGTCAGTAATATAGAGCTAATAGAAAAAATAAGACATATTCACACACACATTTCTGTAAAAACTAAAGGAACTGAATAGTAGAGGAAATTGGAAATTTTTCTTGTAGGGCGTTACCAGCAAAAAAAATTAATTCATGAGTATTTGCTACTTTGCAACATGATGAATCTGTTGTTGCATTCACCCCCTGAACAGAGGGATGCCGTGAACTCAAACAGGGGTTGACTCAGACCTTGTGGATTCTCACTCTATTGTTAAGTAGATTGTTTTTGAGGAGATAGTCCTGATGCAAACTTGGTCTGCTCTATAGCCCATAGGGAGAAAAGTCAGGATGTCTGAACGGGATGGAGTATTGAATTTGCTTTTTGTGTACAGGTGTATACTTCTCTAATGCTGCTTTGCAGATGCATAAAAAAGCCACCTAACTGGCAGCCACATATAAACTGGCAGCTCTCATATAAAGGAGGAAAGGTAGTGATGGTTTTCTTTTTTTCAGATTAGGAAGATGTATTGTCATTAGAAAGATGTTATTGCTATTTAATCTTACCTACTGGCAGAGTTGATTGGGTTCTCTGGGCATCTAAAGATGAAAACTCATTAAAAAAACTATGATTATATATTTTGGATTGGTAAACTTAGAACATATCTGATGATTGGAGAGCAGGTTCCAGGATTCCACTAATCACTCTTTTCATCGACCAAGGACTTTGCCACACTACCTTGTTACCCCATGATCTCCCATCCCTCTGACATCATCTTTTTCTCAGGGATTTATAATCAAATCATTGTTGCAAATTCTGTCGTGGAGGGCTTGCCAATCTACTATCCAATGGCCTGCATCAGAATTCCAGTAAATCTGAGCTGAGGAATGCCTAGGCTGAAGCCACCTTCTCTGTTCTCCACATCCTGCTCATGCATACCTGACTATGTTAGCACATCTGTTTGCTATCCTTATGTTACTATATTCTAGCCTTCCATTGAACTTATGATATTTTTGTTCTACTTCCAATAAACACTTTCATATTAAACTAGTCCTCTCTCTCCTGGAAATCATTTTACATATTTTTATTTAGTTTTCAATAGAAATGTTGCTCTCTTTTCCTCCCTCTCTATCAATATTCTTCCCCCTTTCCATTAAATGCCATTTTAAGGTAGGGCCTGCCTAGCTTTTGTATTTTTATTCTCAGTATCTAGAAGTGCTTTTGCCACATAGTAGTTCTAGCTTATTGGTCACACTAAAGCAAGTAGTAGACAAGATTTAGCTCTTAGGCTGTAGTTGCTGATCCCTGAAGAATCTAGAGAAACACTTCAGTGCCAAATGCACTGATCTGGTCAGAGAACATGTAGACATTTTTTAGAAGATCTCATTTTTAGCATATTGTGGACAAAGGCAATTTCATTTTTTTTTTGGTGATTATATGCTCAGTACTTACCACAATGTCTAGAAAGTAGTATATGCTTAACAAATACTTGCTGATATATCAGTTGTCCTTCTCATTCTTCTCTTTCTACCTAAATTTGCAAGATGTCAGATTTCCTAGTTCTTTGCTTGGTATAGAGAGGAAATAAAATCATAGAGAAAAAAAAGCATTTTATCTATAAAGTGGGAGATTGCTGGGTGAGAGTTCTGGGAGATGAAAGGAAAAATGCCTCTTGGTTTATGAAAAAATGGAAAAAATTATATAGAAATGTTCCATGAACTTAGGAAACCGTGGAGAACATGCCTCTTGATCTAGAAAGGAAGTGAAATAATAATACAGTAACTCTCTTCAAAGAGAAAAGAACTAAGATGGCTAGCCTCTTGCCTCTACATTGAGGGGCTTCTCCTAGGTCTGGACCTATCTGTGTATACATTCATGAACTGTTCAGTCCTAGAGGAATCTAGTCTATAAAGTGAGGTGTTAGGATCTTTATGATTTCCTTTAGACATCTCAGGAAAATTACAAAAGAGTCAACTTTGGCTCATTTTTGGAATCTTTCCCAAAGCGGGAAGGAGAAAGGGACAAGACAAATGAGTTATTGGACAGTTAATTCTTTTTTTCCACAGAAATGAAATACTTGAGAGATTCATTAAGTGCTTGTTAGGAAAAAAGCTTAACAGCAGAAATAATGATATAACAATTGCTTCTTTGAGACTGAGACAAACATAAGAACATGAAGAAGTTTGTAGGACTAACAAATTAACATTTACTTTTCATCTTAGCTTTGCAATAGACAAACAATTTTTCTCTATGTCCATGTCTTCTGGGAAGCCAAGCCAGATCCTAGAGTCCCTTCTCTTGATCTTTGGTTATTATTTTTTATCTAGAAATATTTGGTTGTAGAAATTTCCTCCTCTTGATGCCACTTAGCTGAGACTAAGGACCTCCCATTCTCACAAAATTGCTTACAAGACTGAAAGTATCCATCTTTGGAAAACTACCCATTCACCTTAACACTCTGGAAAACATTAAAAAAGAAAAGGCAATTTCAAACCAAGACTTAGGCTTGCCTAGGTAGGATATGTGCTTTAGCAGCCATGTGTTTATACTTACCATGCTTGTTGGATTGAGGGAAGGTTATCATGCCATTCCCTCACTTATTCCGGGAGAGATATGAAGGAATCGCACTTGGCAAGTAGAGAGACACTAGCATTTTAAGTTCTATTGAATCAATATTTCTTTCAGCTTAATGACTAATAATGGGGAAACTTTGTCATTTTATAGAACAAATATGGACCATAATATAGTAAAAAGCTGTCAGAATAACTCAGTACATAATCTATGGCATGAAAAACTCTTCCTAGGACCCCTACAATTTTCTGGCTATACAACTGAGAAAATGGAAGCAAAGAGGGTTAACATGAGTGGTCTTGAATTCCTTATGTATAAATTCCACTCAGGTAGTTTGACTGCAATTTTAATATTCCTTTTTTCCAAGAAGGCCCCATAATAATTTTTTTCTTTCCCCAATAGTTATATCTAGATGCTCTGGTACAAAGACAAATCTAATTGTTAATCAATTTCTTTCTTCCCCTGCTTCTCTCTGAAGATAGAGTGGTGGCTTTCAACTTCAGGGATCCTTGAACTTAAGATCTGAGAATATAAAATCCTTGCTCCTCAAAACTCCACTTTAGCTTGTTATGATAGATAATTTGGTCCATAAATGCAACATAGATTTCATGATGATTTATGTCTTTGGGAAAGCAAGAAGCAATTATAGCAATATTTGAAAATTAATAGAAGTTAACTACTTGAGAGGTATACATTCTTATAAATGAGTTCAAATGATGTCATTTCTTTCAATTGACTTTGCTATCTTTCTTCATTTATATATCAAATAGTAGTCTTTTTATGCTAAAAAGAGTCTTTTCAATTACATATATCCACAGAGCCAATGGATAGACCAGAGTGATTCATGTTTGGCTCAATATTGCTTAAAGGTTTTTGTTTGTTTGTTTCCATAGGAATATTGAATTAAGAGAGATGAAGCTGGGGCACTTAGTGGATGGAGCACTGGCCCTGGAGTCAGGAGTACCTGAGTTCAAATCCAGCCTCAGACATTTAATAATTACCTAGCTGTGTGGCCTTGGGCAAGCCACTTAGCCACATTTGCCTTGCAAAGACCTAAAAAAAATAAAAAAAATAAAAAGAAGAGAGATGAAGCCTTTGTAACTTGTCTTAAAACAATCACATATATGTCTGAGTCATACATAGGCAACACAAACAAGTCTCTAAACACCTACATAAAGTTACACAAAAAGTGCAAATTTTTATGTAAGAAATTAGATTTACTTTTTCATAACTGAAATTCCTATGCCCTGTTATCAGACAGAAGTGTTTACTTAGCTACAGAAAAAATAATTTCAATAGTTGGAATATGGAAGAATTTGTTATGCTTTATAAAACTAAAATATGAGTTATTCCCAGCCACTAGAAATAGATAAAAATATTTTTATTAGTAATTTCCTCCAGGAAATTCCAAGAAATTGGAATATTTTTATAAACAATAGTATTTATGCATTATTTAATTTAGATATAAGAGGAAAATAACTTTTTGTATGAAAACACTATGAAAATATATTTTCAGCAAATTTTGAATGCTAAAATTATTTTCAGGTTCACATAGTACTCTATATAAACCAAAAATAATTCAAAAAATCTGTTAATGTATATATAACTCTGTACTATATCAAAAGCCATTATAAATACTTATTAGCACAAATGGAATGCTCACTTTGACTGCTAGTGCTCTCCTTATAGTGAATGAATATTAATAACCATTTCTAAGATACCCCTTTAGGTCATTACAGAATAGCAAGAACATAATTATATATTGCACTTTAAGGTTTACAAGCACTTTCCCCACAATAAACTCATGAGGTTGATAGCATAAATAGCACAATTTCATTTTATGGATAAGGAAACAAATTCAAAGTGGTTGAGATTTTGCAGAGGGTCAAGAAACCTAGGTTTCAAACCAAGTTCTTCCAACTCCAGAGCCAGTGTTATTTCTACTTTTCCAGGAGGCACTGTGGCACAGTGGAAGAAATACTGGAATAAGAGATACTAGAGACAAAACTCTCTTCTGATGCTTACTACTAGTTTAACAGGGAAGTTAGGTGAGGCAATGGACAGAGTGTGAGGCTTGAAGTCAGGAAGATGAGTTCAAAGAAACCACAGAAACATTAACTGAGTGACCCTGGGCAAGTCTTTAACTCCATTTGTCTTATTTTCCTCAACTTGTAAAATGAGCTAGAGAAGGAAATGGCAGTATTTTTGCCCAAAAGGGGTCATGAAGAATTAAATGCAACTAGGGTGACACAACAAAAACAATAGCAGCAACAGTAGCAGTAATAATGATGATGATGATGATGATGATGATGATAATAATAATAATAATAATAATAATAATAATGAGTTTCACTTTGGACAAATCCCTTAATATCCTTTTACTTCAGTTTTCTCATCTGTAAAATGAAAGAGAACTGATACCTTTTGAGAAATTCCTTCTAGCTCAAAAATTTATGATTCTATGATCCAATTCTATGATCCAATGATTCTCAAAGAATAAGCATATAAATGAAGATTTGGTTTATAGGCAAACCCTATCAACTTGCTCAAGGGCATCATCCACATGGAAGATGATTGGGCAGTTGCTTCTAGGAGAAGTATGAGGACTTGAGTATGAGTATTCTGCAACTGTTTCTGGTTGGCCTAACACTTGGATGGGGGGAAGCCAGGTCTATCAGTTTGAGATCTTTTGCTGCATTTATCTCTGAGGGAATGTGATGACTCCTTTACTTGCTGCTTTTGTTGAGAGGATACTCTAGGGGGAAGGTCATTGAAATCTCTCAGATTCTGTTTATTCCTCCCCTTTCTCCCCACTGCCTCTAGCCATTGGGATCCTGAGAGCTAAATCTCTGGAGTTTTTTTTTTTTTAATTTTTTATTCTAGGGAGGGGAGTGCAAATCTGAGTCAGGAGCATGAACCAAGGGTATCAAAAATCTTGAATTCAGAGTATGTGCTGCAGCCCACCCAGCATTAATAATCCGAAGAACAAGGGTCCAGGACTTAAGGCTAGCAGAAAATGGTAACTATTCCAACTTTGAACATGAATTTGGTGGATCAAATTCTACTTAGCGAGTGAGCTAAGTTGTGAACTTAAGTGTTTCCCTCCCTTTCCCAAAGACGGAATTTGTTTAGAGGATATTATCCTCTGAAGTTATGGGCAAATGTCTTTATGTTTATTCTTGCTAAATATGTGAATTAAATAGCTGTTTGTAAAAGGAAATCAATGTTAAGTGGTTAAGTGGAATTGGGTGCTAGTCACTAGCTCCATAAAATATGGAAGATACAGTTGGTTGGGCTCAAGTTAATAGCAGAAGAGATACCCACAAACCCCTTATGACACCTGAGAAGCTTGAAGGAGAGGGATGTAAATAGCCTGGTCCTAGGAGAGTAGGGGTAGAATCAACAATGTTACAAATGAATAGGAAAATAATGATTGAATGTTTACTTTGTGCCAGACATGTGCTAAGTACTGGAGAATTACAAATACAAAAAAAGCATGAATTCTTGCCTTCAAAAAACATTCCAATAAGAGGGAAAAAACCCCACACATATAGAAAAGTGATTACCATAAAGGAGTGTTTTGATCAGAGAACTCACAGGAATGGTGAATTGAGTAATAATGCAAATGATGGGCACACATCATTTCCAGAAATTGTTATACTGATTCAATTATTGTTCAGCACCAGAATGAAAGCAAAGAAGAGTGGGGAATGCAACTTAGTAGTGGAATGACATGAAGATGGTTGGGGAGCAGTGAGGTGGGTATGGATCAGGCAAGTCTCACCAACCAAAACCCCACAGTCCTAGGGGAAGTACTGGATTTCTTTGTTGGAAGTAGTAGGTAGAGAGTAGGAGAGTGGTATGAAGGTGCCTGGGGAGTCAACTGAACTGAACTGGAGTCATTTTTGTTGCTGTTGTTGCATAGACTTCAATATTTCTAGATAGGTTGTAGGAAGCTAAAAGATGAAAAGATTGGGGACTGATGAAGAAAAGTTTAGGTAGCATCTGAAGTAAGTATTGAAGGAAGAGAAGAAATTCAGTAAATTTAAAGATGAGGCAGTGCATTTCAAGCATGGAGAGAAATAGAAACAAAATATTGGAAGTAGTTAAGTGTAGGTTGAAATTGTAGAACAGTCAATAGTCCAGTTGGAATGAAATATTGAGGAAGTGAATAATAAATATTAATGCTTTATTTTTGAAAAGGTTTTTTCAAAATTATATTATTTACTTCTTACAATAATCTTACAGAGCACCTCAATTTTTCCTTTTTTAAATAATATTTTATTTTTCTCCCAATTACATGTAAAGACAATTTTTTTTCACATTCCTTTTTTTTTAAATTTTGATTTCTAAATTTTCTGTCTCCCTTCTTAACTTCCCATCCATGAAATGGCAAGCAATTTGATACTGATTAACATGTTCAATCATATGAAATATTACGGTATTAGTCAAGTTTTGAAAGAAAACAGAATTAAAAAACCCCAAGAAAACATACAGAGATTATCATGAGTCTTTTGGAATTATCTTGGTTCATTGTATTGCTGAAAATACGTAACACAGATAATCATTGTACAGCATTGCTATTACCATGTATAGTGATTTCCAGCTTCTGCTTACTTCACTTTGTATCAGTTCATATATGTCTTTCCAGTTTTTTCTGAAATTGGTTTGCTCATCATTTCTTATAGCACAGTAGTATTTCATTACAATCATATACCACAACTTGCTCAGTCATTCCCCTATTGATGGACATCCATTCAATTTTCAGTTCTTTTCCACTACAAAAGAGTTGTTATATAGTTGTAGTGGATAGAGCACCAACCCTAGAGTCAGGAGGACCTGAGTTCAAATGTGACCTCAGACACTTAATAATTACCTAATTGTGAGACCTTGGGCAAGGCACTTAACCACATTGCCTTGCAAAAACTGAGAAAAAAAGAGCTGTTATAAATATTTTTTGGTACAAATGGATTCTCCTTCCTTCCTTTTTATCTTTCGGGAGACAGAAATAGTAGTGATGGATTAAAGGTTATGCATAGTTTTATTCCCTTTGGGAATAGGTCCAAATTGTTTTTCAAAATTCTAATTTGGAATTTGTTTTTTCAATTTGGTGTTTAATAGTGAATTTTTAATTTGTTCTTTCTCTAGCTTTTTTTAGTTTCATGCCCACTTCATTGATCAACTCTCCATTTTATTGAGAGATATAAAATTTTCCCCAAGTACTGCTTTGATCACATCCCATAAATTTTGTTATGTTTTCTCATTGTTGTCATTTTCTTTAATGAAATTATTGATAGTTTTTATGATTTGTCATTTGACTCATTCATTCTTTAGGATTTGATCAGTTAGTTTATTTCTATGGCTCTTTATTAAATGAAATTTTCATTGCATCAGGGTCTAAAAAAGATGAATTTAATATTCCTGCCTTTCTGCATTTCATTGTGAGGTTTTTATGCCCTAATACAGGGGTAAGGACTCTTTCCTGCCAAGGGCCATTGGATATTTATAACATCATTCACTGGTTTTACAAAATTATCAACTTTAAAATTATCTTGCTATATTTCATCAAACATTTACTTATAATTCACCCCTAAAAACACTCCTAAATTTATTGAATTTCATGACCTGCTGCCTGCAGTTGCATTGGCAGCACCAGACTAAATGATTTCATGGACCTTAAATGACTTACAGACTGGATGTTCCTTGTCCCTGGCTTATTACAATTTTGTGTAGATGCCAACCACCTCTGATAAAAGGTTTATTCATTTTATCTCCATTCACTTTTCTCCAGAGTTCTATAATATTGTCACTTTTCTAAAATTCTATTTACCATCTTAATTTCCTTTTTGTTTAACTTTTGGTTTGATCTGTCAAGTTCTGAGATGGGAAAATTGAAGTTTCCCCCTAGTATAGTGTTGCTGCCTATTTCTTTCTTTAACTCATCTTAATCCTCCTTTAGAAAATTTGATGCTATAACATTTGATGCATTTATGTGTACTTATGTACGTTTATGTGTTTAGCAGAATATAATTTCCTTCCTTAACTCTTTTAATTAGATCTATTTTTGCTTTTGCTTTGTGTGAGATAATGATTCCTTTTTTAAAAACTTTCAGTTGAAGCATAGTAGATTCTCCTCCAACCTTTTATCTTAACTCTGTGTCTCTTTGCTTTAAATCTATTTCTTATAAACACCATATTGTAGGATTTTTTTTTGTTTTTTAATCCACTCTTTTATCTGCTTCCATTTTATGAGTAAGTTGAACCCATTCATATTCACAGTTACGAATCCTAACTATATTTCTATCCTCTCACCCTGTCCTTTCTCACCATGTTTTGCTTCTAACCTTCCTCAATCTACTCTCCTTTCCCTCCCTTTTCTGGTTATTCTCCTCCCCCTCCCTACTTTCCTTTAGGGTAAGATATATTTCAATACCCAGATTTATGTGTATATTTTCTCTGTGAGCCAAATCTAATGAGATTAAGACAAGATAATAGGTTTTTGTGCCTCTTTATATGAGACAATTTTCTCCATTCTTTCTTGGTATAGAAGCCCTCCTTTTTCAGTATAGTATCTTTCCTTGGTAAGGAGTCATTCTTCCCTCTTCTCTCAGCATAATCCTCTTTTTAAACCATCATCCCATCAAGGCCAACTTAAACTTGCACACTTTGTCTATGTATATTCATTTTAGCTGCCTAAATAGTAATATAATTTTTAAGAATTACAAGTAACATTTATTACATCCCTATGTAGGGATGTAAACAATTTAACTTTATTGAATCTCTTATATTTTTTCTTTCCTGTTTGCTTTTTAATGCTTCACTTGAGTCTTGTATTTAAAAACTGAATTTAAAGCTCTGGTCTTTTCATCAGGAATTCTTTTTTTTTTTTTAGGTTTTTTTTGCAAGGCAAATAGGGTTAAGTGGCTTGCCCAAGGTTACACAGCTAGGTAATTATTGAGTGTCTGAGACCGGATTTGAACCCAGGTACTTCTGACTCCAGGGCCGGTGCTTTATCCACTGCGCAACCTAGCCACCCCCTTCATCAGGGATTCTTGAAAGTTCCCTATTTCATTTATTCTCTATTTTTTTCTCCTGAAAAATTATTCTCAGTTTTTCTGGGTATATGATTCTTTTTTTTTTTTTTTAGGTTTTTGCAAGACAGTGGGGTTAAGTGACTTGCCCAAGGTCACACAGCTAGGTAGTTATTAAGCTTCTGAGGCCGGATTTGAACTCAGGTACTCCTGCCTCCAGGGCCAGTGCTCTATCCACTGTGCCACCAAGTTGCCCCTGGGTATATGATTCTTGACTGTTTTCCATGTTCCTTTGTTTTCTGGAATATTGTATTTCAAGTTGTCTAGTCCTTTAATGTAGAGCTGTTAAATCCTGTCCTGACTGACTTGCTAATATTTTAATTATTTCTTTCTGACAGCTTCCAGTATTTCCTCCTTGACTTGATGGTTCTGGAATTTGGCTATAAAATTTTCCTTTTGGGATCTCTCTAAGGATGGAAGGGTAAATTCTTTAAATTACAATTTTACCCTCAGGTTCTAGGACATGAGGGTAATTTTCTTGATAGTTTCTTGAAATATGACGGGCAGGTTCTTTTTGTGGTATTAGGGCTTTCAAGAAGTTCAATAATTCTTAAATTGTCTTTCCTTTATCTCTTTTTTTAGGCAAGTTAGTTTTCCAGTGAAATATTTAGCATTTTCTTCTATTTTTTCTTTTGATGTTGTTTGATTTATTCTTGATGTCTCATGCTGTTATTAGCTTCCATTTCTCAATTTTAATTTTTAAGAAATTATTTTCTTCAGTGAACTTTTGTATCTTTTCCATTTGATCAATTCTAATTTTTTAAGGCATTGTTTTCTTAAGTAAGCTTTTGTACATCTTTTTCAAAATTTTCCTTCCTTTGCCAAGCTGTTGAATGCTTTTTCATTATTCTTTCCCATAACTCATATTTTTCCCCAATTTTTCTTCTAGCTGTCTTATTTGATTTTTAAAATCATTTTTGAATCCTTCCAACAGTTCTTTTTTGTACCTGAGATCATTCTATAAATCTCTGAGATTTTGCATTTAGGCTTTTGATGTTATATTCTTCTAAGTTTGTGTTTTGATTTTCCCTGTCATCATAGTAACTTTCTATGATTGAGATTTTTTTAGCTCATTTCTAGCCTATATTATGACTTTTAAAGTTCAGCTCTGCTGTGTGTGTGTGTCTCTGTGTGTGTTTTAGTGTGCTGTTGCCTTTTGCACTAGGCTGCAGGGCTTGTTGTACTTGGGCTTAGAGTTTCAATTTTCTGCCATGAATTATCTCCAAAAAATACAACTATCTATTTTTAGTTGTGTTTAGACCCTCAACCATTGCTTTTTTTACTCTCCTAGATCACCTTTCCTAGAAAAGACACTAAATTAAGAATAGAAGGCTGCTTTAAGAAAACCATCTTTTTCTTGAACTCACAACTACTTATCTGGATACTGTCTGGGTGATCTGCCCTCCTCTTTTACCTGAGTAGACTGACCCTTACTACAGAACTTCTAAGTAGTCTTAGGTTAGGAAATTGCTGCACCCTGTCCTTTTTTGAGTTCTGCTACTTCAGAACTCAAATATTGAGAGATATTTAAGGATTTTGGAGCAGAATTTGAGAGAACTCAACTGCCTTTTCGCCATCTTGTCTCTTCATCTTCCATTCTTCAAATATGGAAAACAAGTGTCAGAAAGGCTAAGTGACTTGGGGAGATCATTTGTCTAGCACTTGAATTCAGGTAACATAACATAGGGTTGGAAACATAGATTGTAGTCAGATTGTGAAAGGTCTTAAATGCCAGGTTAAGGATTTTGTATTTTGTCATATAGGTATTGGGAGAGTTTCTGAGTCAGGGCATGAAGAGGAAAGACATGTGCATTAGAAAGCTTGTTTAGATTAGCAGAAGAGTCTATATAATTTAATCCATAAGTGAAATATTGATTTCCTTCTGTTGCTAGGCTGGGCTTCATTTTGACTAGTGCCATTTCTTTTGTTTCTGATATGTTCCTTTTTGGAGTTACAGGAGTTATTATTTACACTCAGCAAAAAATTTACTCAGGGAAATAGGTGTTTCCATGGAAGCAGCATGAGAATATGAAAATCTTTGTCCCTGATATTAATATGGAATTGGATTACATTTTTTGAACCTCTAAATTAAACATACTCATCTATGGAACCAGAAAAAGATTTCTTAAAGCAGTCTCTATTCTTAGTTTAGTGTCTTTTCTAGAGAAGTCGATCTAGGAGAGTAAAAAAGCAATGGTTGAGGGTCTAAACACAACTAAAAATAGATAGAGTTGTATTTTTTGGAGATAATTCATGGCAGAAAACTGAAAGCCTTATAATAGAAGAAACTGCAGTGGTTCAGTTTCTTAAGTTTGTGGCATTTACCTGAAAATACTCCTTTTTTCCTTATTGTCTGTGCAAAAATGTGCATTGGTTGGGCTACAGGCTGTTATTGGAGCCTCCCATGCCACAGGTGACTTTGTGAATATCTTTATAACTTTGAGTTAAATGCACATTGAAAAATGACTTTGTCCTGTCAGGCCTCATTATGTTTTATTTACCAAACAAAATCATTATTCAGAAATTTGGTATTGCTTTGCTAAAGTAGGTATCTATTTAATATCCCTAAACCAATTCTTCCTTCTAATATGGTAATCTGTTCTCTGTATTTAATTATCTGTGAGGTGAAAGGTTGCTGGGCAGTGTCATTCAACAACAGTCCAATGGAAAATTGAAAGTACTTTCACTCCAGGTCTGCTGTCTTTTCAGATCAATCTTTCTGCTAATGACAACCAATACTTTCATGTGTGATTACAGGCCAGCTCCATCTTTTCAAGAGCCGAGACTCTTTGGAATCATATGTATTGATCTTTTTAATAGAAGTCAGGAAAAATAAAATTATACTGGCTTCCTGTGGCAAAACTATGATAAATGGGAACTTAGAAACTTGTGGAAGAAATTTTTCTGCCTTAGATTTTTTAATCTCTAAAAATGATTTTAAAAATATTTGTTTTCCACTATTCACATTTGTTGCAAAGTCAAAATTGTTTATATATTGCTTTATACATTTAATAAAGGCACATCAGAGTTCACATATCTGTTCTCTTGGGGCTCTGGATCTTGGGCTTGGTATTCTTTGGCATACACAATTAACTCTGGTTAGATTTCAGTACTCCAGTTTTTTTTGACAAAATTGTTTTTTTTTTCTTTGTTTTCTCTCTTAGAAACTTTTTATTTTATTAAGTTGTCAGTTGTTTCATCTGTTCTGCTAGAAAACTTAACATCAACTTTTCATTGTATGTTTTCCCCTAGGGTTTTATTCTCCATTGAAGATGAAATGTATAAATTACATTTAAATTGGATGTGCGAGTGGGGGAAATGCATCTCCAAGAGGATTTGGAACTGGTTCAATCCTGGGGGAGCCTGCTCTGTGTGTGTGTGTGTGTGTGTGTGTGTGTGTGTGTGTGTGTGTGTGTGTGTGTGTGTGTGTGTGTGAGAGAGAGAGAGAGAGAGAGAGAGAGAGAGAGAAGCAAAGAGATGGGGAGAAACAGAGACAGAGAGAGACAGAGAGATAGAAAGAGCTAAAGGCAGAGAGCCAGAACCGGAGACACAGAGAGAAACAGAGGGATAGAGAGAGAGAGACAGAGCCAGAGCCAGAGTCTGACACAGAACTAGAGTGAGACAGACATACAGTGAGAAATGGACAGAGGCAAAGAAAGACAGATGACAGAGTAATAGAGGCAGAGACCTCTCTCTCTCTTGAATTCTTGTATTTTCTACTTTATTACTCCTACTCAGGAGATCTGAGGAAAATACCTTTAGGTTTAGAAAAAAATATTTCTTAGGTCTTCTCTAAGATGAATAAATAGGGTTTCTTCTAGAAAAGATGTTCAGCATACAAAGTAGCTATCAAACAGCTTTGTAGTTTCTATATCCCAAATGAAATATTTAAAACATAAAAAACTGAAAAACTGAAATAGTTTTAAAGACCCTCATGATCAGATAATCATTATTTGACTTAGAATTTGTACTTTCAGAACACACTTGTGCAAAACCATACTTAATGAAAAATCAAATCTACTTAAGCTTGCAGTGAGTGGACAATCTTCCCTTGCTTTTCTCTGTGTACTTCTACTGCTCTATCTTATATTCTTGTTTTTTTTCTCCACTTTTACCAAACTGAGATTTACCCATTACTTGGGCTACTAAATCTAGTTTATATGTAGCAATCTGATTTTCTGCAAGGAAGACCTAGGCTTGAAGTATCTTTGCATTGATTATCTTCTTTAAGAAAGATGGACTAATAGACAGACAGTCAACAATTAGTGAAGGCTCAGAATCTTTGGTTCTATCCAACTCACAAGGTCATGCCCAAACCAGGGTATATTTTTGAAATTGATGTTCATTTACCTACAATCAGATAAAGAAAGACAAATCAGAAGAGGAAGCCAAAAGCCTAAGCTCAGATGATGCTTTCCCTGGACCCCAGGTGCTATATGGGGGGGAAAAATCAGTGTTCCAGCAATTACTTGATAAGTTTAAGTAATTTTAACATGATCTGTAGTCAGGAGGAAAAAGAGAAAAGTTGAGTGAAAGTTTGTCATTTCATTATAAATGTCCATTTAGAATCATGACTCTTCCTGTTCAGTAACTAATAAGGGTTCTATTTTATGATTCCAGTGTCTGCATCCTTTATTTCTGATTATTCTATGCATTTCTGAAATAACCCTATTATTTTGTAGACAAGAAATCTCAGGCATCCTTCTTGAATGTTTGACTTTATGATAATCCAAAGAACTGGAAAATTCACATTTTCAGGCTGTCTAGACTAAGAGCAGTACTTTTTGATTGCATACTTCTATCAGTAAACCATTTGGAGCATGCATATACAATATAAGTGTATTTGTTTATAAATTATAAACATCTACTACACTACCAGTATGCTACATTTTAAAAACATACAAATTAGAAATTTTAAAGACTGAAATATGAAATAAAATATTTTTTAAAAACATTTTCCTTTTTATCCTATGAAACCTTTTTCAGTAAGAGCCAAATGCTTTCACAAATAAATCACTATGTTTAGTTTTGAAAAATTCTTGATTTAAAACTATGTTAAAAATTCAAAAGCTTGTTTTTAAATTCAATTTATTTTGATAATAAATTTCAATACCCAAGTAGATAGAAATATCTCATAACAATACAAAGGTTAATTAGATATTAATGCAAAGAATGCATTGCTACCTGACCTTACAAAATAATGATATAAATTTTTCTATTCTAAGAATTATTTTAATTGTAATTTTGACTGGTTAATGTCCAGTTAGGGTTCCATTTTAATATTTTTAACAAATAAGTTCAAAATTCACTAAAAAATCTTTACTTGGTAAACTTTTGAACAGATTAGCAAATTGTTTATTATTTTAAAATATATTGCTATCTTGTTGACATCATATGATCATTATTTAATATATTAAGGTTCAAGGCATACTAAGGGTGTAGTTTAATACCAATAATAATAGTATAACTATAATGTTTTGGCTTACTTCTTTACAAATCTGAGTAGTTTGTCATTTTTTTATTCCATAATATGACTTAGAACTTGAACATTAGAAGTGTCAACTGTGCCTTTTCTTTTTTGCTTTGACTTAAATTACATTACCTTTAAATCATTGTTTCTTTGCAGGAATTTTTTAAAGCAACTTGTCCATTTTGTGAGTTTGTTTAGTTAAAACCAGGGAATATAATCCATAGATCCACTTAGCAGCACACATAAACTATAGTTTGTTTAGATATACTGAGAGCAAACAACAACTCCTATGTGGTGAGACTCCTTCCTCAGGATACTTTTTATATTGTATTTAATGTACAGGTTGACACTTAGTCCTTATGTCCATTTGGCATAAGGACTAAACATCAATCCATATACTCAAGTTTGATTTCTTTCTCATTTATCTAGCTAAATTTATTAAACTAGTATTTACTTTTTCCCCAATTTTTTTTCCCAAATTCATGCAGGGACTAATTATAACTTTTTCTAATCACATGGTATAAACCAGTAGCTCATGATCTACTGCAAAGAAACACCAAGGACTGAGAGTGGAATGCCAATCTTAATAATGTAAGGTACTGAGAGTACTGGCTATGTAGATCAGCATTCTAATTATTTAAATATGCCAGGTTAATAAAATTCTTGAACAAATGAATGATTGCAATGATCCTCTTTAATTTATTATGTCAAACATTTCTGAAATATAAAGGTATCCATGATGCATTAACTATTCTGGAACATTTATTTGGAGGTACTTTTAAAAATACAGTATCTCTTCCTGAAAGATTACTCATAAGGAATAAGGCAACCACAATTCTTTTCTTAACTTTTGGAAATCATGGTGTCCAGTTAATCTTTAATCTCTTTACCTATAACATTTTAAAATGCATTTAGTAGTTGATTAGTGTGTAGAATATTTTTTCATTGGCAGAGTTTTGTAAGGATATTTAATCTTTAACATCTTCTTATTTTTCTTAGATTTGGAGTCATGAGATATTTGACCTATTAGAACATCATGATTTTTCTCTTACAGAAATATCTATGACAGCAAGTCTAATGTATCTAAAAGGTATGCTATTGGTTTAATTATGGTGTAAGTTTTTGATAAGCCTCTAAGGATCATGGACTGTGGATGCTAGGTGGCTGATGGTAACAAAAATCACAGGAACCATCTTATTTAGAAGAAGGTTGATTCAGCCTCTAAGGTTTCTGCTGCTGCTACAGATTCTATTGTCATAGACTTTTGTTGCTACTATTTCCCTAATTCTTGACTTGACCTGTGCAATTGGATTATTGCTACACATGATTCATTTGTCCCTGATACTGTCTACTGTGAACCTCTTGGAGAGAGATGGGAAAAGAGAGAGGAGCTCTACCCTGCTGTCACTGTTGACACTCATATAAAGTGGTCTCTTACAGAAATAGCTACATGATAAATCTCCAAGGCTTTTATTTTTCTATATTAAAAAAATACTTCTTAAGTACCTACTATCTGTCAGTTATTGGCATGTTCGTTGTTAGTTGATGGGGAAGTAAATGCAAGAATGAAACAATTCCTACTCTCAGTAAGCATAAATTTCAAAAGAGAAGATAAGGATATGTGTAAATGTATAAAGACATTTATAAATGTATATGCAGAGGGTACATATAAAGCAGTTAAATAGAAGATAACTTTAGAAGTAGGTAAGTGCCGCAAGGAAAACTTCATGAAGAAGGTGGAGCTAGAGTTGCATCTTATTTAAAAAAAATAAAGATTCTATGAGGCTAAGGTGAGGAAAGAATGCATTTTAAAAATGGTTGATAGCCAGTGCAAAAGCATGGCGCCTAGTAAAGGAGTTTTTTGTGTGTGTGTTTGTGTGTGTGTGTGTGTGTGTGTATGTGTGTGTGATAAAGAAAAAAGGCCAGACTGTAATATATTTTGTTATAAAATATATCATGCCTCTGTTGAACACAAAAAAAGTAAGGGTAGCAATTATGAGTTGATGCAAGGAAATAATAAAGATAGACAATTTCAAGAGATAAATGGGAGAAAAATCATGTTTTGCTGACTTTTCAACTTTCAACACTTTTAAACAACAAAAAGAAAGTTAAATGAAT
Source organism: Macrotis lagotis (assembly GCF_037893015.1). Classification (NCBI taxonomy): domain Eukaryota; kingdom Metazoa; phylum Chordata; class Mammalia; order Peramelemorphia; family Peramelidae; genus Macrotis; species Macrotis lagotis. The sequence continues at coordinate 503,952,527 of NC_133658.1, forward strand.
TACAAAGAGAAACAGAAAATAAAAATATGATAAAGAAAAAAATCTCAATTTACCTTTCTTAGACCATGATAAACCCAATCCTAAAAAAACCAAGAAAATAGTTAAAGACCTGAATGAATTTTAGGAAAATTAAAAATGATAATACTCTGCTGAATATTGATTGGAAACAGAAAGGAACACAGAGATAATCAGTAGTTTTACAAAAATTGATAATATCTTTGGACATATAAATTATATTTAAGGACATGCAAATCTCAAAAACAAGTGAAAAAATAAAAATATACACACAATTCAAATTATAATTCAACAAAATTATATTAAATAAAGGGCAACTGCAAAAGTATTAAAAATAAACTAGAAACTAATTTAATCCTCAAAAATTTGGGAGAATCAAAGGATAAATCATATAACTTCATTATAGATGATAGCAATGATACATTTCAAATTTGTTGGGACAAAACTATAACCATACCTAGGGAAAATGTATATCTCAAAACACTAAAAACATGGAAAGAAAAGATAAAAAATTAGGCATGCAACTAAATGGCTAGAAAATTAACAAATTGAAATTCCAATTAATCTTCAAAATAGAGAATTTCAACATTACAGGACAAATTTGTAGAACTAAAAAAAGTTGAATTAATAAAAAAAGAGTTGGAGCTGAATTTTTGAAAAAACATGTTAACTAATGTGATTTTTTTAAAAGTTAAAGAGGAAAACCAAATCACTAGTAATAAAAATAAAAAGAGAGGGTGAATCTAGGTACAGTTGATAGAGTACCCACTCTGGAGTCAGCAGAACCTGAGTTCAACTCTGACCTCAGACTCTTAATTATCTTTGTCTTTGTGACCTTGGGCAAGTCACTTAACACCACTGCCTTGCAAAAACGAGAGAGAGAGAGAGAGAGAGAGAGAGAGAGAGAGAGAGAGAGAGAATTCTCCACAGAAGACAAAATAAAGACTGTGATTAGAAACCATTTTTATAACTTTATGTCAACAAAACCAACTTAAATGAAATAAATAAATATTTACAAAATTTTTATAATTTTTTTTTGTAAATACAAAACACAAAGAATTAACAATTAGAAATAAAAAACAACACTCCTCAAACCGTCAAACAAACCACAGCACAATTTTAGAAGAAGAAATTCAATAAGCCTTATGTGAACTTTCAAAGGAGACTAAAAAAATCCCAGGGCTAGATGAATTCACAATTAAAATCTATGAAACAATTAATTCTAACATTGCATAATTGTTTCCAAAAATAGCAAAAGAAGAAAACCTTATAAAATCCTCTATGACACATATATTTTTTTTTGGCAAGGCAATAGGGTTAAATGACTTGCCCAAGGTCACACAGCTAGGTAATTATTAAGTGTCTGAGGTCAAATTTGAACTCAGGTACTCCTGACTCCAGAGCCCATGTTCTGTCCACTATGCCACCTAGCTGCTCCTACACATATATTGTCTTGATAAGTTAATCAGAGAGTATCAAAAGAGAAAAACTATAAAGCATCACCCCTAATGAACATAAATGTAAAAATTTAAATAAAATATTGGCAGAGAGATTTAAACAACATATTATAAAGATTAGGTTGGGTTTATATCAGAAATAAAAAATTTTCATTATTTTCAAGAAAATTATAAACAATCATCAACAAAATGAACAAAAATCATTATAAATATAGTAACAAACATAGGAAAAAAACTTTTGACAAAATATGGCACCCATTTCTGTGGGAAAACACCAGAAAACATAGCAATAAATTTGGGATGAGAAAAGGATGTTCTTATCACCATTTCTATTTGACATAATTAATTATAGCAATAAGGTAGGACCAAGAAATTGAAGTAATAACTAAGTAAAGAAGAAACAAAAATTGTCACTTTTGTAGATGCTATGACAGTATATTTAAAGAAATTTAATGAGTCAAATAAAAATTAATTAAAATAATAACTTTGGCAAACTTACTGGATATAAAATAAATTCATACTATTCATCAGCATTTTAATATAAAAGCAATAAAATCCAGAAGTATGATAAAAATTTATTTAAAATTACTACAGAATGTATAAAGTACTTGGGAGTCTACCTTCCAATATATACAGACCCATAGAGATATAATTACAAACAACTGTTTATAGGAATGAAGAAAATATTAATTTCTTATAGTAAGATATAACAATCATACTTTCAAAGTGATTGATTCAATGAAATATTAATGAAGTTACAAATTACTTTGTAGAACTGGAAAAATTATAAAATTTGTGTGGAGGACAAAAGATCAAGAATCTCAAGAAAAATAATGAGATGACTTATTGCACATTATTATCATATTGCACATTATGATCCTTATATTTGTTCATTATAGTCCAACTAAAAAAGTCTTTGTACTGTTTTTTTTTACACATGGCCCTACATCTCTCATCTTTGTTTTTACACCAGCCAGCTGTATTCCTTTTTTGAAAGGATTCACTCCTCATCTATGCCTTTAGAACTTCCAATTCTTTCAAGGTTTAGTTCAACCATTGCCTTCTATATAAAGTCTTTTTTGCTTACTTCCTCCCCACTTCCCCACATCTCCAATAAAGGTTGTAGAATATGCTGAGAGGCAGTTGAGGTATATTTCTCAAATGCTAACTGTTTGAGTTTCCTTTCACGTATATTGTTTCCATTACTTAAACCTAATTAGCACCACAATTTCATTTAGCCAATTAACACCAATTTGCTTAAATGCTTTGACCACACAGTGAGAGGATGAATCATTGGAAAAGACCCTTTTGTTGGGAAAGAATGAAAGCAAAAGGAAAAGATGATAGCAATGGATAAGATGGATAGATAGTATTGTGTAAACAACGAATTTGAACTTGGACAGACTTTGGGAGTTAGTGGAAGACAGAAGGGTTTGGTATATACAATTATCCATGGAGGGTTACAAAGAGTCAGATGACTGAATGACTGAACTACTGAACAACAAAAAATCCCTGTCCAATTCAGTGGTTAGCATCCAATTAGCTTTCATACCAATAAACACCAATTAGCTTTTTTTAATTTTTATTTTTTTTAGGTTTTTGCAAGGCAAATGGGGTTAAGTGGCTTGCCCAAGGCCACACAGCTAGGTAATTATTAAGTGTCTGAGACCAGATTTGAACCCAGCTACTCCTGACTCCAAGACTGGTGCTTTATCCACTGTGCCACCTAGCCGCCCCCACCAATTAGCTTTTACCGTAAAAGATATTTCCTGAGAAAATATAATAAAAACAAAAAAATAAACATTTCTTCCACTCCTCCTCAACATATTGGGACTCATTTTCGTCTATGTTACCTTAGTTCCTGAAGAGAGTGTATTCAAACTTAAAATCATTTTTAGGGGCAACTAGGTCACACAGTGGATAGAGCACCGGCCCTGGAGTCAGGAGGACCTGAGTTCAAATTCGATCTCAGACACTTCATTACCTAGCTGTGTGAACTTGGGCAAGTCACTTAACCCCACTTCGTTGCAAAGAAAAAGGGAAAAAACACTTCTAACCTTAGTCCCACCAAGTTTATTTCCAAAGGTAGAATAGTCACTGAGTCCTCATCTTACCACTGGGCTAGGTCCTTCAGGTCATTTCTCTAGGTCTTCTTGCTGGACTGGGTTTTAAATGTCTTCCTTATGGGCCAACTACCAATAAAAACCGGTATGGACTCTTGTGGCTCACCATTCTGACTATTTTGGAGCTCACTAGTTTCTGTCTCTTAATACTCCACCTAAAAAAGGGAAAGAACAAACACAACAAAGACAAAAACAATAGAAGGGCCATGCACTCACCTTTCCTGGGGAAATAAAATCCTAAGGCTTCTCTTCCCTCAAGCTTCATCACTTGAACACTGCCAGCCAGAAATGAGAATTGAGTTTAGCTTTGGTTGACTAGTACTTTTTGAATTCACCTTAGTTCTAGTTATGCTAATTATTAATAGTATGTCTTTTTGCCAAATAGTTTGCATTTGAAGAATATCTCTGCATGCTACAAATTGGAAGCAGAAATTCTATTTCATGTTATCATACCTTTCCAGAAGCAGGTTTTCCAAGCTCTTTCATTTGAGGTCTATTGTTGGAATATTTTGCTTATATTCATCAGTTTTCTCTGACCTTCCACCTATCTCTAACCTGATTCCTTAAACTCAAGCTTTGAATCATGGAGTTTACACTTTCTAGATTCACTACTTTGTGACTCAGTTACCTCATCTATAAGGATGGATATATTACTTACTTTACCTACTAATGGAGTTCTAGTGAGCATAGCTCTAGGAAAACTTTTAAACCAAGACAATTATCATTAATGATTGAGGTCATCTCCTCTCACTGAAAGCTGAAAAACAGAGAACTCTATTATCAGAAAACTAGAGATTTCTCCAGTTAAAAGGAGGTAACTTTATTAAAGTAAATAATATTCAAGGCATTCAGATAAAATAAAAGTTGAAATGATTTTTGATTTTTTCTTTCTCATGGTTATTTCCCCTTTTGTTCTGATTCACTTTCACAGCATTACTAATATGTAAATATGTTAAGCAGGATTGTACATGTACAATGCAAATAGATTACTGCTGTCAAGGAGGGGGGAAGGAAGGGAAGGAAGTGGAAAAATGTGGAACTCAAAATCTTGCAGAAATGAATTTTGAAAACTATCTTTTCATGAATTGGAAAAAATAAAATAAAAATTTAATAAAAAGTAAAAAGGAGGACAAAATCTAGAGCTTATATTTACAATAAAAAAGAACTCAGAATTGTCTGGGATTTGAAATTCAGAGAATTGCCCATGTATTGCATTGTCAATATGTATCAGAGGCACATAAAGTCCAAATATTAAACTTATGCTTAATATAACAAAATCACAAGTCTTTTTAATTCAATCTGGCTTATACATGTAGAATAGATCTCCCATCAACAACATCCCCAACAAATAGTTATCAAGGCTCCACTGTAAGACTTTTAGAAAAGGAAAGATCAATATCTCATGAGAAAGGCCATTATACTTCTGGACAGTTCTAAATTGTTAGAAAGATATTCCTCATGTCTAAGCAAAATTAGCTTTTTATTTCTTTCATCAGTTGTTCCTTATTCCACCTCTAGGACCAAAAAGAAAAACCTAAGTCCTTTCCCCATTAGGAGCCCTTCAAATACTTGAAAACAGCTATCATGTGATCCCTAAGTTTCCTCTTCTGGTTAAATTAATAGCTTTATTTCAACTAATAGCAATCTCCAGCCCACTTCTTTAAATGAAATTTAGTTGGTCAATGACAATATATCATGTCTGACTTGATACTGATAAACAGAAGGTTATTGAACAATTTTTTTTTTTGCTGTTGCATTAAAAAAAAAAACCTCTAGAATTTCTGTCCTGGGGTCCTGTTTCTCCTGTCCTACTCTTTCAGGAAAACCTCAGTGGTGCAATGATATTGGAGTCAGGACGATGAAAGTTTCAATCTGACCTTGGACACAACTGTTATTAGGTGTCTGACCTTGGGCAAGTCACTTAACCCTGATAACCTCACATCCAGGGCCATCTCCATTTGTCCTGATTCATACCTGACCACTAGACCCAGATGGTTCTGGAGGAGAAAATGAGACTGGTGACTTAACACAGTCTACTTCCCCCCCCCCCACAAATACAATTCATTATCACCTCCTTGATGTCATGGTCTTCTTTGAAAATGAAGGACAAAAACATTGACCAAGCTCATCTCCACAGGTTCTTTTTTTTTTTTTAGGTTTTTGCAAGGAAAATGGGGTTAAGTGGCTTGCCCAAGGCCACACAGCTAGGTAATTATTAAGTGTCTGAGACCGGATTTGAACCCAGGTACTCCTGACTCCAAGGCTGGTGCTTTATCCACTACGACACCTAGCCGCCCCTCCACAGGTTCTTAAATTGTCTTTTTTGACTAACTTTCCCATCAACTTTTCACTTCTAGAGTCATGATGAAATCAACTCTGCTATTATTCCTGAATAAGATTTACTAATCTATTGTCTAAGACATCAAATTTTAGGAATTAGCAACCTCCTATCTGTTATTCCCTTTTGGGAGTTGTATAGCGTTCTTTTGAATGTGAAATTCTTGAGGGCATGTGCTTTCTTTGCCTTTTGATTCATAGTCTCAGCACTGGGTATGACTCTTGCCATAAGTAAGCATTTAATGAATACATTGTAATTCATTTCATTATAGGTTTAGGAGACCTCTGTTGGAGAATATTTAAGATAACATTTGACTGTACTGAATTAAATAATTAAATGTCAACTATAATTATTACTAGTCCAACATCCCAAAGAGACACCTTGCTGTTGTGGTTGAGTCTTTTTTTTTAGGCGTGTGGGTGGGAGTACTGGGACAAGAACAGACACAATTTCTTTAGTATAAGCAAAGATTAACGAGAAAACTTGCTGGACCAGTGCAGATTGGTCCCTTTTCTGAAATCTCTCAAATTTTAAAGAGAATTTAGGGAATTACTTGGGACACTGAGAGGCTTTTGTAGTCAGCTATACCAATAGCATAGTGGATAGAATACTAGACTGGTAGTTAGGAAGAACTGAGTTTATATTCCCTCAGAGCTTTCCTAGTTATGTGACCCTAGGCAAGTCACTAAACCTCTATAAGCTTTAGTTCTTTTGTTTATAAAATAGGGGCAATAATTATATCTCCCTCTCAAGATTGTTTTAAGGATAAAATGAGATATTTTTAAAGTGCTTTGTGCCTTGTAAGTATTAAAGCTATATATTGATGCTGTTGTCACTGTTGTTATGATGAACAGAATGCGTCAGAAGTAAAATGACTCTTCAACTTTTTTTTGGTGTTATTTTATTCATTTTTTTCAATATATAATTGAGGTTAAATTTCATCTGAACCCAGTGACTTACACTCCTTGAGGACAGCTAGATGTTATCTTAATCCTAACCATCCTTCACTCAAGGCAATTGAAATGATTTTCAGAATACAAATTATTTGGTTATAGTTTAAGTGATTCAGCATTTTCTCCTCAACTCCAACAGTGGTCAATAATAAATGCTTAATTATGTAATTAAGTAGCTATTCCCACATTGGGTTTGATGTTGCTGTCTTTAAGTACACTAAAGAATTTGCTCATGGTTAGCAAAAAGAACCCTGAGATTGCAAAACAGACATATGACAGTTGGCAGTGGAGACATTAAGAGAATTTGTTTCCCCCTTGGAATTAGATAACTGTTAATTCTTCATATACTTGGCTTCTTCCTAAAATACATTGTACTCTTCAGTGAAGGGAAATGCATATTGTTAAACTCTATGTGAACTCAAAGAATTGGTGTAGAATGCTTACTAGCAAAAATGACTTGCAAATGTCAGATAAAATTTAATAACAGGGCTTAATAAAATAAACTTGTTTCTGAAGATCTGTTTTTCATATTTGAGAATTATCTATCATGTTCTTAAAACCAAAGATAATGCCAAGGGAAAAGGATATTATTTTCTTAATTATCAAGGGACTCATTCATTTAACAAAACTAATTAAAGTATTTCTGTAGGAACAAGAAAATATTACTTTCAGAAGCATTTATTTTTAGACTAATTTGTTAGTATGTATGCATAAGACTAAATTAGTAAATAAACACATATTTGAATGCCTATACATTTTCTAAGGTATAGTTAATATTGTGATAGACACAAATCATATCTTCTAATGCTAATTTTAATCCATTTCCTCTAATTTCAGGATTCATTTTTACTAAATAAATCTGGTCCTAGAGTTTTGCTTGTAAGTAAATCTTTAAGAAATGAGTAAATTATACATTTTAACTTGCTGGAATATTTTGTGAGCAATAATTGAATTAATCAATTTATCCAGTTCTCTCAGTAGGGCTAATATGGGCAGACATTTGCAATATGCTAATAATGAACTGGGTAGCTAAATAGCACTGTGGATAAAGTATTGGACTTGGAGTCAGGAAGACTCACTTTTATGAGGTCAAATATGGTCACAAACACTTGCTAGCTATATGACTCTAAGTAAGTCATTTAATTGTATTTGCTTCAGTTTCCTCATCTGGAAAATGGAAAAGAAAAGGCAAACCACTCAGGCATCTTTTCTAAGAAAACACCAAGTGGGATCAATACAGACTTATTTACTTATTTCCAGAGATTGACATTTATGTGTGGACTTAAGAATTTGAACCTGTTCTAGGCAGCTTCTTGAGGGGTATCTTGAGGGCAGACACTAAGAATTCTTTTAAAGTTGTTTTTATCTCAACAAGTTCTATCATTCCAGGAACATTTCCCTTGAGTAGATCTGGCCATTGTTTCCCCACAGAACTAGTCTCAGAATGAGAAAGGACATCAGAGTCCAAATATAGTTCAAACTTGAACCTTAACTAGAGTTCTTTATCACAACTAACAAGAATGCCTCTAATGAGGAAAAGCCTATCAATTTTTGACTATTCAATAGTTCTTTTCCTGACAAAGACCTGTCACCAAACAGTCATACTCAATTTAGATTGCTGAAACTGATCAGTTTTGATGACTATTCCTTTAGCAATAAAATCTGAAGTGCTGAATCAGGCACAGATTCTATTTTGCTCAACTTTGTATCTCAGATAGTAGTACCAAGATGGCATGTTGTTGAAGGACAGAGTAGTTTCAAATAACCCATTCTTCCATCTATGAATCCATTTTCAAAATGTATCACCCCTTAGCCAAAGTTTAAGATTTTATTATTGAATGCTTAAAATAATGTTTCCTTTTATTTGCTTTTAACTGACTTATTTATTCTTATTTTTTTAAAGTTTATTGTTTTCCTAATTATCAATGAATGAATTATGACACATATTCAATCATCCTCATTACCTTCCTTTCACACTGAGGAAAAAAAAGAAAAAGAAAAAAGGAAAGTTCTTAATTCATAACTGTTTGAGCTGGCAAAATAAATGCTCACAGAAGCCAAGTCAGAAAATTTATATCTCTTTTCTATATTTTAAGTTTATTACCTCTTTGTCTGGAGGTGAGTGACATATTTCAGCTTCATTGTTTTAGACTCATGGTTTATCACTGGACTGATTAGAGTTCTAAATTCTTGCCAAGTTTTTTCCTTTATAATGTTGTTATTATCACATAAATTGTTTCCTACTCACTTTGCTCTGCGTCAGTTCAAAGAGATCTTTCCAGTTTCCTCTATAACAGTCCATTTCATTGTTTTTTTATGGCAGAGTAATACTCCATTATACTCCATTATATTCATAATTTATTTAGTCATTCCTCCATAGGACACTCTCTCAAACCTTTATTTTCCATTTTTTAGTTACCATGAAAAGTGTTGCCACAGATATTTTTGTATATATGTGTCATTTTCCTTTTCTTTGAGGAGATACCCCAGTGATTTGGTTAAAGGGTATGTATTTTTTGATGTTGTAGATCAATAATTTTCAATCATGTTTGATTTTTTGTGACCTCATTTAGGGTTTTTTTTGGAAAATATGCTGGACTAGTTTTCCATTTCCTTATCAAGGCCATTTTACAGATGAGAGAACTGAGACAAAAAGGGTTGAGTGAATTGCCCAGGGTCACAGAAAAAGTTAAGTGTCAGAGAACAGATGAACTTGGGAAGATTAGTCTTTTTTTTTTTTTTTTTTTTTTTTAGGTTTTTGCAAGGCAAATGGGGTTAAGTGGCTTACCCAAGGCCACACAACTAGGTAATTATTAAGTGTCTGAGTCTGGATTTGAACTCAGGTACTCCTGACTCCAGGGCTGGTGCTCTATCCACTGTGCCACCTAGCTGCCCCCTCCCCAGTATTCTTTCAATGTACTTCCTAGCTTCCATTATTATGCATTTGTTAGTAACATAGAAATTCTTTTACAAAATAAAATTGCCCCTTTACTCTTTCCCCTAATTTATCTATTTGTGATATGGTGTTTACTTAAAATGAGATATATCTACACAAACACTGTCCAGAAAAACAAGTAAAAATAGGAACACTAGCCTTTAGTCAAGTTGAAAAACTATCAAAAAACATCACAGCAAAAATCTAAGTTTTAAATAGGACATTATGACATTAAATAGCAATTATACTGAACCTTTCTTGAATTCTATTAATAATCATCTGCTCAAAGATGCATGTTATAGTGTGGAAGATTGGGATAAGAATAAATAATTGAAAATAATAGGAAAATATTTGAGAAAATGTTGAATTTAATTCAGTGGAACAAATATTAATTGTGGAAGGTATTTTATCTGTATGAAAATATTGGCTATATATAATGTTTTAGTTAATTTAATATTAAAATAATAACAAAGTACATTTCAGTTTCTTAGAGTCAATTATGTGCTGGTTTTATAATAGGCAGAGTCTCTTCCTACAGAGTCTCTTCCAAGGGCAGATTAATTCAATGACAGCTTTAGTGACAGACTATTCAATAATCACTGTACCATCTCACTTCCTTAAAAAAGGTTTAAGATTGTTCCAAACACATGGTTGGTCCAGGATACTAAAGGCTCAGACTGTTTAAGACTTCTTCACTGAATTAACCTACTCTTGGTAGTTTAGGTATAAGAGAAATATCTCCAAAGTCTTTATAGGTATCTCTGACTTACATAGATATGAGATTATTATTATGTAGTGTAGGAGCCTAGCACTCTTTTGGAGTAGACTATTTCTTGGCTTTCAACAGTTGATATTTTTTGAATGTGGGTTTCTTAGATTGTTTTTGCAGTATTTCAGAAACAGAAGACAGAGGAAGATAATTATCTTCAATTTGTGCACCATGGATAGTTACTGATGAAAATGTATTTGATCACTGGATATCTCTTTCTGTGCTCTCTCTCTCTCTCTCTCTCTCTCTCTCTCTCTCTCTCCTTCTTATACTTTGATGGGAAACCATTGAACAGAACATTGTTCCAGATGGATTGTTGAAAATTGAAAACAATGGTTGGTGAGAAAATACAAGTACCACACCAGGATATCTTCTTATCTCTTTTATTCTGTTTTGGGTGAGCAAGAATGTCCTAATCCAGTTTCTATCTCTATGGCCTTCCTATGAAGTTGTGTGTGTGTGTGTGTGTGTGTGTGTGTGTGTGTGTGTGTGTGTGTGAGTGTGTGTATGCATGAGCCTATTATAAGCATGAGCAAAATAGAGAAGCTGATTTTGTTTTTGTATCTGTCAGCACAAATTACCAGTTTTTTCCTATCCAGTGAACTCCCTCTGCCCTTATCTCTCATTGTTCACTGTTCTTTCATTTTGAATCCTCTCTATATAAGAGGAAATTCATCAGACAATAAACGGTTGTTTGGTGTGATTAATACTGGCACAGGTAGTGATGTGAATCTCTGAGGAGGGATGAGAGACACATCTATGTTACAGGGCAACTAAGTGACATCAGGAGAAAACAAACTCCATTTGTGAGTTCCAAACTTAATGGGGGAGTATTAAAATCATATCCTTAGGTAAGAGCAAGAGAAATATTCATATATATGACATGCCATATATACATGCATAATATGTATGAACATATATATTTAGTATACTCATCAAGAAATTGTACTGTTGTCACTATCCCTCGCATATGGTTCACAGTAAAGGACAGATTTACCCTAATATCGCTAAACAACCAGTAGGAACTTGTTTCTTGTGATAAGAGCAATATCTTAATTCCTTTTCATGTAGGTTTGGCTAATTTTTTCTCTTAAAAGATATCATTTGTTGTTGTTCAATTGTGGCTGACTCCTTATGGCCCCTTTTGGGATTTTCTTGGCAAAAAAATGAGTGATTTGCTGGTTCTTTCCCCAGTTCATTTTATAGATGAATAAAAAGACAATCAGTGTTGAGTGACTTGCCCAAGGTCACAGAACTAATAAGTATCTAAGGCTAGATTTGAACTCAGGAAAATGAGTCTTCCTGACTCTAGATTTGATACTATGTTCACTACATCACCTTACTTTTCTAAAAGAGTTTAAGATTGTTTCAAATACATGTTTGACTTGGGAGACTAAAGACTCAAACTGTTTATGACTTCCTCATTACCTCAAAACAAAGCAGATATGGCTGTTGAATTGCAATGGGGACTTCACTGAATCGAATCAACTTAAAGGATTCTCATAGTCTTGTAATCCTTGTAAAATCCTTGTAAAAGCAGAGCAAATCTTTTGCTAACTATTTGAGAACTGTTTCTCAATTGTGTGATTTATTTTTGTTCCAGTATTGAACCTAGGTTTAAGGATACTGTCCTGAATCAGACATAGCTCATTATATACCCTTTTCTAATCTTTAGGTTTAGTTTTATAGAAATAACAGACATTTTCTAAACATTTCTGAGAAATTAACCTGGAATTATTAAAAATATACAAGTTCATGAGATTAATTATAGTTAATTGAATGGATCAAAAAGGTATAAATTTAAAGAAAATCATTAAAAAAAGATATTTAATCCTTATATGAATAATTCAATTTTCAAATATCTGCAGTTCAATTCACATATGTATATATGTGTCAATATATCTTAAATATTGCCTGACATCCAAATTCTGAAACTTATTTCTTAATCTTCTGCTTCAGTAGGTAAATGTAAATACAGCTGTAGTCATAAGCAGTTACTCCCTCCTTCTCTTTCCCCCATTAAAATTACTTCTATTTTGAAAATAGGTAGAATAACTGTTTTTAAAGAAGACTCACTTAAGTAGTCTTCTCTAAGGAGAACATTAATGATCAGTGCTGAGTTGTAGAAATAGTTGTAAATGAGTGATGGATGAAGACAAGCAGGATTAAAGAAAGAAACTTGAGCTGCTGCTGACAAGGTCCAGATCAGGGAACCATTGTAACATAATTTTCCATTTTTGGAGGTTTGGACAACAATTTCACTACTTGGAACAGCAAATGATAAAACTAGTCATGTTTAATGGTAAATCCTTTAGTGCTTCAGTCAAGTACATGTTGATAGATGTCATTTACACACTTAACGACTGAAAAATTGACTTGTGAGTCATACATGTGCAGCTTTGTCTTGGCTATGCTCACAGCAGGCATTGCCAAGAAGATCAGAACACAAGAGATGATCCCCACTTTAAGACTGGTTTGGAAAAGACTGTTTTGATAGATAAATTCATCCTTCCTAATCTTTGGAACTAAAACAAAAAAGGGAAAAGCACAGGAACTTAAGAAGAGGTAGAAGTAGTGAAAGTATGAGAGTTGCTGCTGTCACATGGAGTATGCTACCCCATGAAGTCTCATTGAGGAGGATCAGACTCTGCTGGAATCCATTCAGACTACAGACAGAAAGAAGATGGGGATTCTACATTCTTCTTTTTAGGTTTTTTGCAAGGCAATGGGGTTCAGTGGCTTGCCCAAGGCCACATGGCTAGGGAAATTATTAAGTGTCTGAAGCTGGATTTGAACTCAGGTACTCCTGACTCCAGGGCTGGTGCTCTATTCACTGTGCCACCTAGCTGCCCAATGATTCTTCATTCTTTCCTCCTTCCCACTTCTGTTACCTTTGTTTTCCAAGAAAGATTATTTTTGAATCTGATGTTTCTCTGGAGGGCTAGGAGGCTTATCCATGTGTTTTAAAAGTTTACTTTCTTGGAGCAAATGGATAGAGCACTGCTACCAGAATCACTTAAGGAACCTCAGTTCAAATCTGCCCTCAGACATTTGACCCTTACTTGCTATATGACCCCAGTCAAGTCACTTAATCCAAATTGCTTTTGGGGGGGTATACATTGAGTTCATTTTCTCATGCCATAAAAATGTAAAAACTTGTTAACTAATCACCTTGCTAAATTGTTTTAATGCAGTGCTAAGATGAGGAACTGGGAATATCCATTAGAGGAAGAAATGGAGAGATGGTGTGATGGAGTGATGGGCAAAAGAGGTGTAGAGAAAGAAAGAGAAAGAGAAGGAGGAGAAGGAGAAAGAGGAGAAGAAAGGAGAAAGAGGGAAGGAGTAGAAGAAGAGGGAGAAGAAGATGAAGAGAAGGAGGAGGAGGAGGAGGAGCAGAAGAAGCAGCAGCAGCAGCAGCAGCAGCAGAAGAAGAAGAAGAAGAAGAAGAAGAAGAAGAAGAAGAAGAAGAAGAAGAAGAAGAAGTGGGAGGAGAAGGAGGAGGAGGAGGAGGAGGAAGAGAAGGAGGAAGAGGAGGAGGATGAGGAGGAAGAGGAGGAGGAGGGAAGGAGGAAGTGGAGAAGAGGAGGAGGAAGAGAGGAGAGGAAGGGTGAAGAGAATGAAGGGGAGGGCAGGAGAGGGGAGACAAAGAAGGGTGGGAAAGGGAGTGGGGAAGAAAAGGGGAATTTGGGTTAAAGTGCTATAATTTGTCCAGAGAAAGATTTCTGACTGGTGTTTGATTTATTTTTACAATTTTCTATTTAATCAACATTCTATAGTCAAATGAGTCAGTAATCATTATCTGGGAATCCAGACTAGTTGGGCTACCAATGAGGAATTTGCCATTCCCTCCAGCTAGGTTTAAAAAGAAAACGATTCATTCATTAAGGAAGGTGATGAGACAGTGGTTAGGCAGTAAGTTATATCCCAAAGGGAACTGTAGCCCTGTTAAAAAAATATTTGTGGGTACTAAGAATGACAGACAACTGTTTGCCTGTTTCCTGACTCTCAGAGAGCAATAGTGTGACTGCACATGTACTATTTAGATAAAATCAATTCTCCAGAGTGAGCAAATGTGTATGAAGTTGCCTGCTTTCTATAGATTAAAAGACCATTAGAAACCTTTCTTCAAAAACCTCTCCCATAATCTCTTCCACTGCTTCTGAAATCATCTCTGCTTATCCTGGTCTATGATGAAGCTTGTCCTTCCATCTTGAAGACTACAACATCAGGTAGATGATGCATGACAAGCACATGAATTGGATTTGAGTGGAGGGTGGGTGGGTATATAAAGTCACCAATTTCATTTTCTCCTCCAGAGCCAACCTGGGTCCAGTGGTCAGATTTGAATCAGGATAACTATAGGTGACCCTTTATGGGAGGCAATTAGGGTTAAGTGACTTATCCAAGGTCAAACAGCTAGTATCTGAGACCGGATTAAAATACCTGTTCTCCTGACTCCAAGGCCTGTGCTCCATCTGCCGCACCACCTAGCTGCCCTATCCTGTTCTATATCTGAACACTAGACCAGATGACTCTAGAGGAGAAAGTGAATCTGGTGACTTCCTACAACCCTTCCTCACTTAAATTCAGTTCACTTGCATGCCATGGCATCACTTTCTTGTTGTCCTGGTCCTCTTCTAGAATGAAAGACAAACAACAACAACCATAACAACTCATGTCTTGTTTTGCTTGTGTTTTCTCTGTCCATGAAAATAATGTTTGCAGTGGAAAAGGACAGAGCAGACATGAATTTAAACATTTAAGCTAAGGAAAGAGATAATAAGAAACCATCCAAGTAGAATAGTATGGTGAGGTGGAATATACATTGACTCTGGAGTCAGATGACAAGTTAAAATCCTATTTCAGATCCTTTTTATCTGTTTTACTTCGATTAAGTCATTTCCCTCCCATAATCTTAATCTGTAAAATGAAGGGGTTTGAACTGGATGAGGGTTTTTTCCAATTAGAAAATATATGATCATATGATCCATGGTACTGAATAAACCATAAGATATAATTGCTGATTCATTGTCAGATATCTTTGAAAAAATTTAAAAATAAGGAACAATACCTCAGGTTAGGAAAAGAACAAATACCTAGACTTTAACAAAAAAAAGAAAAGAAAAAAAGGAAAGTGGCTAGAATCTATAAACTAGGCCCTGACATGTTTGATTGTGATCTGTGGTAAAATTCTAGAAGGGATTACATAGATAGTCTGTAAATATCTAGGAAAAGAAATGAAGATCACTTCATGAAGAGCAGATCATATTTTTGATAATTATTGGACTACTAAATTAAGGGAAGACTGTAAATGTAGTTAAAATGAATTTTAGTGAAGTGAGATATAATAATGTGCTTAGGGCAGGTAGGTGACTCACTGGATAGAGAACCTGTAATTAGGAAAAATCATCTTCCTGAATTCAAGTCTAACTGTAGACACTATTAACTGTGAGATCCTGAACAAGTCATTTAAGCCTCATTAGAAGGAGATGGCAATCCACTCCAGTATTTTTGCCAA
This sequence comes from Macrotis lagotis, assembly GCF_037893015.1. NCBI lineage: Eukaryota > Metazoa > Chordata > Mammalia > Peramelemorphia > Peramelidae > Macrotis > Macrotis lagotis. Next base: position 503,968,635 of record NC_133658.1, read on the forward strand.
GAAAACCTCAAATGGGGTCAAAAAGAGTAAGCCATGACTGAACTGACTCAACAACATTATCTCTGTGAACAAGATGTAGAATTGTAAAGCTAGTTAATAGTGCAATGTATACTTAGGTGATGTAATAGATAGAATGCTAGATTATTCTGAGTTGAAGTCCTACTTCAGATACTTTTAAACTATGTGACCCTGAATAAGTTGACCTCCTTCAACCTCAGCTTCCTTATGAATGAAATGGGGATGACAATAACATCCAACCTTCACAGGGTTGCTAGGAAGATAAAAATGAGACAATATATGTAAAGTGCTTTGTGAAGTTTAAAGCTAGCTGTTATTCTTATTATTCTTATTATTTTTGGAACTTGTTAATGACAGGACCCAAAAAATATTCATTAGATATTCTTGCTGTCATGGACAGATATGCTAGTGAATTAACTCAGTGTTCTCTTTGGTCCTGTACCATTTCACATTTTTTTTTATCAGTGCCTTAGATAGAGATAAAAATGTACTTTTTAATTTCATTCTCAATTTATTTGTTGCCTATTTTTCCTCTTTTGTTGCTATAATCAATTATCTAATAATTATTTAATGTTTCTATGAACATAGGCTGTTCTTTAAGGAAAACTTTATTTTTAGGTAAGTGTTGGTACATTATTATCTTTTTAGTATAATTACTTATTATTTCTATGATTTGTGCTTTGAGTCACTCATGATTTCATGTGAATTATTTAGTCTTTAGTTATACATTTTCATTTTTCCTTTATTAGTTAACATTTTTGTTGCTCCATTGTCTTCAAAAATGTTTGTTTCATGCTTTTCTATATTTATTTGATAGAATTTAGGCTCTTGAAAATAGGGATTGTCCATCTTCCTTCCTTCCTTCCTTCCTTCCTTCCTTCCTTCCTTCCTTCCTTCCTTCCTTCCTTCCTTCCTTCCTTCCTTCCTTCCTTCCTTCCTTCCTCCCCACCCTTCCCTTCAGTTTCTGAACTTGGCTCTAGAGTTCATTCATTATTGTTTCCTCCAAACCAAACGTCCTGATTGTTAATGAAGGAATTGTTGCCCGTCCAATCACCTTTTTTCATAATTTTAGAGTCATCCTTGATTCTTCTCTCTTTCTTATCCCTTGTTAGGAGATGGTACAGAAATAACTCAGTTAACAATGAACTTTCCCTTGATTGTGTGTGGTCCTCTTGGTGAGCAATCATCTAGTAGGGAGAGGACCACATTAGGGTCACTTTATATGTTTCTGGCACTCTTCTAGTTTCACTATTTAAGGAAAACACTCTGGGAATTCTTATAATTTTTTCTTACTTTCTTAGACTTTGTCTTTTGCAGAAACTCATCATTCTGAAAAAAATGAAATCAGCTTAAAAATTTGCACCTTCTTAGATCATTTGCCCATCCTGGTTATATGACTTTATCATGCCCCAATCTGGTAATCTCTTCTCCTCCCTTCAGCTTCTTCACTAGATTGCCAGTTTTTTTGGGAATGGGCATTATCTTGTACTTTTCCTTTTAACATTTAACATAGGGGGTGCTTAATAAATGTTCATTGACTCTGACTCTAATGGAATCTTGATTTCTGTGTAAGCACATTTGGAGACAATTTACCATATCTTGACATAGTGATAAACCATAGGAAGCTGAGTTCAATTTCTATCTTTATAATTACTACTTAAAAACCATATGCTACTTCAATAAAGCAATGATTAACTTGCCTACCCAAGTTCTAACTGCTCCAGTGTGCCAGATTAGAATCATGTCTATAGTATTTGGTACAGCTGACAAATGCTAACACAATCTTCTGGTTCATGAAGAGTGATAGTCAAGAGGGTTATGTTGGTAAATGTTTAACAATCAGCTTTATAAAATTCATGATATATTTTTAGGTTTATTAGTATTGTCTCCATCACTTTCTTAATTCTAGACAATCAACAAAGAAACCAAACCTTGATTTGTAAACATTTGATGATTTTTGAGTTGTAAATGTTCATGCTGAAATTTTAACAATTGACTCTTTTGAACTGTCTAACTCTTGTGTGCCTCTAACGAAACCCCTCCAATGTTAGGATAGTCTGATATCCCACCTTTTGGGATAAATCTCATCACAGAGCTTGGGGTTAAATGTCCTGTTAAGTTCCTGTATATTAATTAATATTTTTGAATTTTTGCTCATCAGTAACAAATATTGTTTTTGTCAAAAGCTCTCACATCAAGTTAGCACATAGTTTATCTCTTGGATGATCCATCTTTCCTAGTCATATAATGTTGACTTTAAATGATTAACGATGAATCTTTTTGCTTCTGGATAACTATTACATATATTTAACAAAGGGCATTTTCCCATGCATTTGTAAGGTATTACTCTGTCAAGATTAAAACAACTTCTTCCTGTTTGCTTTCTGCCAAATGTACCCAATCATGTTCCATTGGATAGAGGTTTCCCTGAGGTTGAAATGACTGGAAAAGGACTTTTGTCTGGAAATCATTGATTGATGCAGGCAGGGGTTAAGATGGGAGTAGGGGGAGTACTGGAGCACCTGAAGAGGCATCGCTGGACTAGATTTAGGAAAATCTGAAGACGTAACTTCCTGATTTTAACTATTTGCCTTGCATAGCCAAAATGATGCAAGCCTTCTTGGAAGGAACTCCTCTTACTTGGAGGTCCCATTTATCTCTGGGCATTGCTTGGAATTAACCTCATTTTAGAGATGAGGAAACTGAGACAAGTGGGGTTAAGTGATTTATCCAGAGTCTTATAACTAGTAAGTGTCTGAGGCCAGATTTGAAATTATATCTTCCTGATTCCAGGCCAGATGCTCTATTCTCTGAATTACCAACTGCCATTTTATGTGATCTTTCACATCTGTTCATCATGTTAGGTCATACCACTATCACCTCCTGACAGCCTCTGTCCTGATCTATAAATCAATATTCCACACAGCTACCAATAATACATCTGAGACAGAGATCTGATTATGTCACTCCCTTCAAAATCCGTAGTTCTCTCCATTGTTTCTAACATAAAATCCTCTGTCTGATATTTAAAGCCTACAATCTTCTGGCTCTAACCTTCCTTCTTAAACATTTCACACTACTCCTCCTTACTTATTCAATGTCTAACCAAACTGTATTTTCCTCAGATTTAGGTTCTTTTCCATCTTGGAGCTTTTATAGAGATTCTCTTATGACTCCTTCTACATCCAAGCTCCCTTCGAGGTGTCCCTTGAATTCCATATCTCCACGAAACTTGGGCTAATCTCTTATTTTTTAGTAATTATTCCTTCCCTCCCTCTTCAATAAAAAAAACAACACTGGCTTTGAGGTGGAGAACTATGAGAACTATTTCATTTTTGTTTCTTTTTTTTTATTCTTGTACCTAGCACCATGCCTTACCTAAATTAGTTTCTTAATAAGTGTTAAACTGAATTCAATTTCAGAATCCCTGAATCAGAATCTCAGAATAGGTTCCAGGTTTCATTTACTTCAAGCCTTATCTGAATAGAATTGAATCCTGAATCTTCATCATACTATATCTAACACGAAATCATCTATTTTTTGCTTGGAGACTTCTAAAGTGACATGGTGACCTATTATATTCACAACCAATTTGTTCTATCTTTGAACAGCTCCATTTGTAGTAAGTTTATCATTGTGTTGAGCAAAAATTTACTTCTGAACCTTCCCTACCCCTGTTGCTTTTCATTTTCTCTCTAGCACCTCAGGACAAATCTATTAGAAAAGGCCTATCACACCTCATCAAACTTTGAATGCATACTAATGTTGCTTCTATTATATGTTTTAAGTGGCCATGCTTACTCCATTTATCTACTAAGTAGATGACAACATTTTTCTTACAGGAAAGTGTATTAGGTAATGCTATTTTTCATTTTTTGCTCAATAATAACAAGCACTGTCACTGTAAAAGGCTCCATAGTCATTTTAGCACATACTCCATCTTACCCAATCATGCCAAGTTGATTTTCAACAACTGAGTATAACTCTTTGTGCTGCTGGGACTATTACCCGTATCTGACAAAAAGAACATTTTCCATGTACTGGTGAGCTTGTCTCTTTAAAAAAGTAACTTGTTCACCTTTCTTTCTGATTAAGTGCTGACAGCAAGGTCTAAATTGGTCCTCTGTAAGTGTTCCTCCCCACCCCTATATTTCACATAGGAATTCAGTTATGAATTCTGAATTAGAAAATTTAATTTTTATTTTACTTTTCTTTTTTTCTTTTTGCTGAAAGACCACAGAACCCACTGAAAATAGAACTATTTCTAATTAAAGTAACTTGGTACTTATTTAAACATTTGTGTTAAAGAAATGTCCTTTCTCACTGTTTTTTTAACCTCTGTGTTATTCTCCTATAATTAATTGCATTATTCATTTAACAAATATTTATCTTCCCATTTCTTTTTAATTTACATCTCTTGCTTCTCAGTCTCCTACATTTTAAAGTAGAAGTAGAAGTGAAAGACTTAGAATAACAGAATTTCAGAGTGGAAATGTACTTTCAGGTCATCTAATTCATTACTATTCAAAGCATGAATCCCTTCTCCATCATCCATTTCTGACTAGTGATCACCTAGTCTTGGCTGAAACCCCTTAAGTAATTGGGAACTCACTCATCATCCACATCTGCATTTTGCCTTTGTCAATAATATTTTCAGTGGTTGGAATAATCATTCCATTTGTTCAACATATATTTTTAAGAGTTCTCATGATGGAAAATCCACTGTATTAGCTACTTGGAAGAAACATAAAACAAAAATCATGGTATGCTCTATGTTTTGTGATTTCGGATACCTCATTCTGTTTGCTGCAGTGTCTGTCATATTGCAATAGTTCATGGATGTGGCTAAGTAGTGAGAATGGAATCAAATCCATCAGGTCCATTTTTTTCAGACAGATAGGTGGAACTGTCATCCCCTTACTATTTTGTGACTTTTCTGCTTTCAAGCCTGCCCATGATGTTTAATTTACTCTGATCTTTAGCACACAATATTTCCTGTTTTGTTAATTCTCATTTTCCAGATTTAAGCCAACTTCTCATTCAAGTTATTCTATAAACTTGCCAAATGAACCATGAATTGAATTGTAAATACACTAATTCACAATGGCCCTGAGGATGACTGCTGAGAAGCTCATGAACTTCCCACAAAGTGATATGAAGTAGAAAATTCATATTTTGGGCAACTGGATAAAGCATCACATGCAAGGCAAAAGTAACTCATTTTCCTAAATATGAAAGTATAGAATAGAAACCTGAAGGAAGATATGAGCTTTGGAAATGGATAGGGGGCTAAATGTATTTATTGTCTTAACTATATACATTGTTAGCTCTGTGTTTGTGTGTGTGTTTGTGTGTGTGTTTTGTGTGTGTGTGTGTGTGTGTGTGTGTGTGTGTGTGTAGGTGTATGTACCCACAAATATATATTGGAGGAGAAAGCAATGAATCACTACCTGTTAAATTATAACTTAGTTTAGGATCATGGTTTATTTCATTATGACTGACAGTGCTTAGTCCTTAAGCAAAAAAGCAATTAGGTGGTTATAGTGTATAGAGCACTGGGGCCAGGAAGATTCATCTTCTTAAGTTCAAAGTTGGCCTCAGACCTTTACTAGCTGTGTGACACCCTGGGCAAGTCATTAACATTGTTTATCACAGTTTACTCATTTGTAAAATTATCTAGAGAAGGAAATGGCAAACCACTCCAATATCTTTGCCAAGAAAATCCCAAATGGGTCACAATGAGTCTAGACAAAAGTGAAATGCTGAAAGACAACAACAAAACAAAGCCCTTACTATAATGTCGTATTTGACCCTTCTACATTGTCAAATTGATAATATCTAAGCAATATCTTTCATATCAATATCTTCTTCTTAGTCTCACCATCCTTATGCTAATATTGGTCTTCATTATCTCTAATCTGCATTATTGCTATAAGATATTGATACAATCTGTCATGTTTTTCAAAATTTGTTAATGACACTTTGGGGTGTATATATATATATATATATATATATAATATATAATTTTTGACTGGGATATTTTTTAGAGAAAGAAGAGAAGAAAGGAGATGGAGGAAGGAGAAAAGGCAAGGTCTTTGAATGTAAAAAGGGAGATTTCCCAGAATGGCAAGCACATGGGGCAAATCCATTAACCCAGCATTCCTTTTGATTTGTTAGCAATTGCCTTCCCAGAGACTGCCAAAAGTGGATTTATCAAGTGAGATAGTTCTTTATGTGGTTGAACTTAGATTTCATCTTATTCCAGCATCAGAGAGTTCTCTAATTCCTGTGGATTCTATCTCCTTTATTCATCTATATGACTTTCTTAAATCAATTTTATTTTTTTGATAAATATGCTTGCTTTTTATAGGTGATTACTTTTTCATATAATCAGCCTATGGTTAAAGAAGAAGCTAAACCAGCTGAAATTAAAATAATTGTTACCCTCCAGATCTGGAATTGAACTCCTTTTTAACAAAGCAACTACATAAAGTGGTTTTTTCTTTTGTGAATCCCGAAGATATATCTTTAGATTTCAAATATATATTTTATAAGAGATATAGCCACAAATATATAATCTCTAAAAGAAAGGAGAGAAAGGGAGGGATTGCTAAACATGATTTATTTTCTTCCCATTCAAAGATAAAATACAAGTCTCCTTGAAGCATTGAAGATATTCCAGATGTATCTAAAGTCAACATTATATGGTCTATTTGTTGTACATAAATTGCATAAGTTGAGTAATTTCTAGGTCAAGGACTGTTGAGAGTGGGGTTTTTAAAAAAGTCAGCTTGGTTCTCAGATAATCAATATGGTATAGTGGGAACATTACTGACTTTGTCAGTAAAGACATGAGTATGGATTCTCTGACATTTATTAGTTGTATAACCTTGATGAGTTATTTACTATTTCAAAGCCTCCTTTTCCTTAGCTGTAAAATGACTCTTGTGAGATTCAAATGTATGCAAAGTATTTCATAAACACTAAAGTCCATCATAATAAAGAACATATAGCATAACAATTATCTAGAAAAGGCAGACTGACTTCTTTTCTTTGTAAAAAATTTTCTTAATTTTATTCTAAACTTAAGAAATAAAACAAGCACTCTAGACAGTATAGTTTAGGGAGTTCACCTGCCAAAATCAACCCAGGAACTATGTAAACAAAGTTATAAAATTTGTGATAAAAATTTTATACAAATATCATTAGTTTTTAATAATTAGAAAAATGTTAATTGTTCATGGGTAGGCAGGGTCAATATAATAAAAATGACAATTTTGCCTAATTTATATATTCATTGTTATTCCAGTTAAATACCAAAAATATTTTACTGAGTTAGAAAGAATTATGACATAATTCATTTGGAAGAGAAAAAAGTCAAGAATATCAAAACAACCAATAAAAAATGTAAAAGAAGGAGGTATAGCAGTACCAAATATTGAATAATATTCTAAGGCAGGAGTTATTGAAACTACCTGGTGCTGGTGAGGAAATAGAAAAGTAGATTAAAGGTACAGAACAGACAATTGATGGTAGCAAATAACCATAGTAATTTTGAATTTCACAAATGTAAAGACAAGTTTTTGGAACAAAGAATTCATTAATTGGTAAAAAACTGTTAGGAAAGCTGGAAAGTAGTTTGGCAGAAATTGGGCATAGACCAATATATTACACTATTTAGGTAAAAATGGATAGATGACCTAGATATAAAAAGAGATATTGCAAGAAACTTTGAATTCTGGGCATGATATTTAACCTCTAAATATCTATGCTTTATTTATTAAATCTTTCAGAGTTTCTAGGAGGAAGATTTTTCTACATGGATAGAAAATTTCCTGAAGCCCTGTAAATTATTTGTATGTTATGTTACAATTAGAGATGTTATAATTCGCAAAGTTTCTAAAAATGCTTCACAGTTTTTCTCCAACTCCAAGTTGACCATATTGGAGACATCAATAATCTAACAACAAAATTCAGGAAATTTTTTTTATCTTAAATGAAGCAAAAAAATGATGGTGAACATTCAAAATAAAACATTTTTTGGAAAAGGTATATGCCTTTTTTGTTAATGTGATACAGTAGAAAATAACTTACTGAAAACATCTCCATTAAACTAATTTACGACCACTAGGGATTTATCTGTTGCCAAGAATTTGTAAGCTGCACAGTAGATTTCAACTCACATAAGATTTAGAAACAGCTCCATTAGATAGAATTGTTTGAATGATTCTTGTTAAGAACTTGATGTTATCACTATTTGAGTGAGTTTTGCAATTGGAATGGACTTCAGGTTACTTTAAGAAGTGGAAATCTTCTGCTAGAAAGGAAGATAAGAAATATTTATGCTTTGGTAACACATAGTACCTGGTATTAAAAGTGTGTGATTTATTGTCCGGACTCTGTTACTGCCTGCCTGAGCAACCTTGAGGAAATAACTTTATATTCCTTGCCTCAGTTGTTCCATCTGTAAAAGAAGAATGATTATCTTTTTATACATGTTACTTATTAGGGCAGATATTAGGAGAAAATATACTTAATTATGAAGTGGCAATCGGACACAAATAATTATTTAAACATCTTGTGATCCTAAAGGAGTGGACTTTTTATCTGGAAAAAAAATGGAGAAATTTTTTAGTGTAGGAAATGAAATGTCTTCTCCACTCATAACCCAGAAGTTCTAGTCTAATATAAATGGGAAAATAGAAATTCCGATTACAATGCGTGTGAATGAAAGAACTAAGAATATAATTCTACCTTATACCTAGACTACACACCTTCTGTCAGGGCAATACATTTTAGATTTGTAAATGAGACTGAGGATGGGAAGAGTAATGTTATTAAAGTTACATCTGAATTTTTTATTAAGAATTTATTTATATCAGAAGTACATTTACAATTTTGAATAATTTTATGACATTATTCAATGTTGCATCTTTTGGAGTTTTGAAAAGAAAATGTGTGTAGTGCAGTGAATTGTTAAGGTTTTAGAGATCATTCCATATTCATTAGAGAGCTTGATTCAACTCATCTTGTCATTGTGTTCTTCTGTGATTCAGGAGCTTCATTTCATTGCCATAGTTATAAGTGCTTGAGAATTTGTGTAATCTTTGCCTAGTTTGTTTTTTGTCCACATAAATATTGTGCCTTCTCTTTTGGATATTGACTTTTTCTCAGATTAAGTTGATGATAATTGTTGGGACCTGAGGATAGAAAAAGGTAGTGTTCATCCCTCTAATTTTAACCACATAGGGAATTTCCAGTGTGAAAACTAATTCCATTGATGTAGATCAACAACTTAGAGTTTTATATTTTTTTCTTTTTGGTTTTTGCAAGGTAATGGGGTTAAGTGGCTTTCCCAAGGTCACACAGCTAGGCAATTATTAAGATCTAAGATCAAATTTGAACTTAGGTCCTCCTGACTCCAGGGCCAGTGTTGTATCCACTGCTCCACCTAGCTGCCCCAACAACTTAGAGTTTTAAGAGACATTGAGAGGATAAGCGACTTATCCAAGGCTCCACTTATATTATAATCAGAGGAAGAATTTGAATCCAGGTCTTTTTGAAGTCAAGACTGACCCTGTAACCCACTATTTCTTATTTCTCATCTTATAAAAATGTTTTAACATGATGTCTTTCCCTTTGAAAGGTATCTAAATGATATGAAAATGTCCTAAAAAGTACTGCCCACCATTCAGATGGTTTTTCCACACCATAAAATGTCAAAAGTGTAAGCACTGAGAAACTTTTGACAGATTAATGATATTTTTTTTATTTTGTATCAGAATGATTGATGGTATGTAAATATAGTCAATAGGGCCTTTGGATGGTCTTTGAATTCAGGTCTCTAATTTGAGATTATATAGTACATGGCTACTAGACTTTGTTAGGGAGTAACAAAGAATAAATAATCATGGGATAAAAGATTTTGACCTGGAAGAAATGTGATAAATCATTTATTCCCAAGCTTCCATTTTGTAGGTGGGAGAACTGAAGTCTAGAGATATTAAATTAGTTGAACAAAATCAAATATAGAGTAAATAACAAAAGCAACTTTCAAAAGAAGTCCTCTGAATCAAAATTCAGGGCTCAGTTCTGTCCTTTCATTTCTGAGACCCTGAGAGAAAATCTTCCTCTAGACCATATAGGTTTTGTCCTCTCAATTAATGTCAATTTAGAAGTAGCAATTAGTCACATTGGGAACTTCATGTAATTTATCATATTAGTAAATCATAATGCTTCTTGAGAATATATTTCCACTGCTTCAAGGGTATTGCCAAGTACCTAGTCAATAGTGCCATTCTTCTTTTAGGTAATTCTCTGTTAGTTCATCACTAAAGCTGGCAAAATAACTGACAGTATCACAAAATCTAAGATATGGAATAGGCCTCAGAGGTTATTTCTTTCAACCTGTTGCATGAATAAAAACCCTCTATACAACACTCTACACTATAGAGTTCATTCTATCTTTGGGTGAAGACCTTTAAGTGAGAAAAAATCCATTTTCTCTTCAGGTAACCCATTTTACTTTTGGTCTCCTCTAAAGAGACCTCTAAAGACTTTTCTTAAATTAAGTCTATTTTCTTTTCAATTTTCAGCCCCTGCTCCTGGTTTGATTCTCTGTGGCTAGCAAAACAATTTTATTTTTTCTTCTACATAGCACTTCAAAACCTTTAAGATAGTTGTCATGTTTCTTAGGTCTTCCCTTTCCCAGGATCATTATTTTTGTGTTTTCAAATCATGTTTATGAGGCATGATCTCAAAACCCTTCACCATCCTTTCAGTCATCCTTTGGATAGCATACAGTGATCAATTTTTCTACCTAATATGTAATGCCCAGAACTGAGCAGACATGCAGATATGGTTTTACCAGGGCATAATAGAAAGAAATTATTTTCTCAGGCCTTAGATAAATTTCTTAATATGCTTAAGATATGTTAAAAATTGTATTGCTGTTTTTTTTATTTTTATATTCCACATATTTACAAATTGTTTCAATTTTGTGAGTGGTTTCTTGTCTTAAAGTAAAACAGTTAAGTAAAACTAATAATACAATAACTTCACTTCAGATTTCATGCAATATTCTACATGCTCTCTCTACCTTTCTATTTAAGAAAAAAAATTAAATCTATTTCCTCTTTCTTCTAACTATGCACTCATTAAAAAAGAATAAAACCAAATTTCTCATAACAAACATCACTATCAAGCAAAAGAAATTCCTTCTGTGTCTACATATATCAAAGACATGTATGACTCTTCATGACCCCATGGACCATAGCATGCCAGGTCTTTCTATCCTACAGTATTTCTCAAAGTCTTATACAAATTCATGTTCATTGCTTACAAAACACTATCTATCCATCTTATTCTCTGCCACTTCCTTCCCATCTTTGCCTTAAATCTTTCTTATTATCAGAGTCTTTTCCAATGAGTCAAATCTTCTCATTAAGCAAAGTATTTAAACTTCAGAATTTGCTATCTAAAGAACTATTCTTTTTTTAGGTTTTTGCAAGGCAAATGGGGTTAAGTGGCTTGCCCAAGGCCACACAGCTAGGTAATTATTAAGTGTCTGAGGCTGGATTTGAACTCAGGTACTCCTGACTCCAGGGCCGGTGCTTTATCCACTGCGCCTAAAGAACTCTTAAAAGTCTTCTCTAGCCCCACCATTTGTAATATTAATTCCATAGCACTCAGTTTTCATTATAGTCCAAATTTCAATGTCATACATTATTAGTGGAAAAAAAATCATAGCTTTGACTATGTGGATCTTTGTCAGTAAGGTGATATCTTTGATTTTTAGTATGCTATCCATTTACCATAGCTTTCATTTGTAGGAGCAATCACCTCTTAATTTGATGGTGGTTGTCACTGTCTGCAGTAGTTTATAAAGATATCTTACATACATACATACATCTACACACACACACACTATATATATATATATATATATATATATGTATATATATTATGATCACTGCAGTCACTATCTGCAGTGATATATATATATCATATGCATACATATATATCATGTATACATGTATATATGTATATAAATATAAATCTGCTTCAATTTTCACTGTGCCACCTTACATTATATACTTTGCATACATATGTGTGTGTATATATATATACATATATATACATACATATATATATATATATATATATATATATGTCTCTGTGTAATATTATTCCGTCTTTAAATCCATTACCTCTCTTTTACCATAGCATGTTTCATTATTGGTTCTCTGGAATCTATCATGAATGGTCATTGCATTGGTCATAGATTCTTACAGTTCCCAATATTTGTTTTTATGGCATTTTTGTTACTGTATAAATTGCTATGGTTCTGCTAATTTCATTCTTCATCAGTTTATAAAAGTCCTCAAAATTCTTTTTTTTTTTAGGTTTTTACAAGGCAAATGGGGTTGAATGGCTTGCCCAAGGTCACACAGCTAGGTAATTATTAAATGTCTGAGACCGGATTTGAACCCAGGTACTCCTGACTCCAGGGCTGGTGCTTTATCCACTGCACCACCTAGCTGCTCCAAAATTGTTTATTTTTATGGTATAGATATAATAGTATAAATTATTCTTTTGTGCTGCTTATTTTACTCTTCATCAGTTCATAGAAGTCTTTCTGTAGTATCCCATCATTTTCATGTATACTAATGGAGATAGCATTAGACAACTTATTTGTGATATTACTATAGACTTACAAAGATCTTGTGGCCCACTATAATTGTTAATCATATTCAATTGTTAATCATAATCAAATTTCCTTCCTGCATTGCAGTACTCTTTCAGACAGGTAGTCAAACCAAGCCAAAGAAAATTAGTATCAGCTGCTGCCAAAAACAGGCAGTTACTTGAACTTATCAGCTTCATCCTTCCTCATTTAGCTATGCCTTCCCCCATCTTACACTTGTAAGACTGAAATACAAGATTTAAAATTTTTCACTATTTAATTGTTTCTCACTAGATTAACCTCAATGTTCTAGTTTGTTAAAATATTTTTGGACCTTGATGGATCTGTTGTCAGATGTATTTAGGTTTTCTTGTATCACCTTTAAATTTGACAAGTATATTTCTCTATGTCTTTATCCAAAGCATTGATCAAAGTGTTAAACAGCATAATGTCAAACTGATCTTTGGAGCAGTTCTCCAAAGATCTCATTGATGATTATTTTGAGGAAAATCTAAAATAGCCATTTAATCAGTTCCAAATCTACCTATATAATTTTACCATCATCTAGTCCATGTCTCTTCCTATTTTCCATAAGAATAATGTGAAAATTTGTCAAATGCTTTGCTTACATCTAAGTAACCCATTTCTACCATATTCCACCAGTCTAGTTTGTTAACTATGTCAAAAAATGAAATTAGTCTGGCATGACTTGTTTTTGACTCTGTCGGATTGACTTTTAGTGATAATTGTTTCTTTTTCTAGACTCATTAACCAGAGCTTTAACAATACATTCTAAAAATTTGTTAGGATTTGTTTTCTTTTTTTTCCTTTTTTTTTTTCAAGGCAATGGGGTTAAGTGGCTTGCCCAAGGCCACACGGCTAGGTAATTATTGTCTGAGGTCAGATTTGAACCCAGGTACTCCTGACTCCAAGGCTGGTGCTCTATCCACTGTACCACCTAGACATCCTGAGGATTTGTTCTCAATCACATTTGCCTCATTTTGCTGAATCTATTCTTTGCCTTTTTTAAAAAATGAAACATTAGTTCTTGGCATTTTCTAGCATTTTCACCTTCTTTTCTGAAGTCCTTGCCTTTAGTATCAGTAATGGAAATATCACCTATGTTTCTAAGATTTTTAGTTTCTTGCCCAAGACTTCATAATTTTTAGCAGTGCTTTCTAGATTCATTCTGGAAATATTTATCAAGTCAATCTTCTTTCTTAAATTCTCAATTAATTATGTTGTATAATCATCAAATCTCTGTTGTTTTCGGTTCAAAACATGGTTATTTCCATACCCCTATCTTTAACTAGCAATACTCATTTGTAGTTTCCCTATAAGGAAAATATTATAAAGCAAAACATATTTATTTGAATAATGTATTTGTCTCTTTGTGAATGGGATAGAAAAAAAATGGGGCAATAAATAAATATCATTATCAGCATAATAAATTAACTATCCTGAGACTCCACTAAGGCATATTTCTAAAAAATTCCAATTTTTTCTTGCTTCAAGATTCTGAGATTATTTTCCTTGGATTCTGCAAGTGGACTGGGACGAACTCAATAAATTTCTATTTGTCTGGTAAAGATTTACACAGAAAGGGCCATTTTATCCTCCTCTGAAGGAGAACTAAAAATAAAAAAAGAGAAGTTTCCTGTGTTTAGATTTAACATTAGGAACAAATGGTAGTCTTGATGGAAACAAGTTTTATTTTCATGTCATGATATATGCTTATGTTAACACTGAAACACATTGAATCAATTTTTTCAAACAAACTAGTTAAACTAGAAAATACAACAGTCTTTAACAGCCTGTAGCATGAAATACCACTGGCTACAAAGAGGTATTTAGCCATTGAAGCATTTTGGCAAAAAGACAAACTATTTTTTCTTCTTCCAAGTCCTTAAAAATAGCTTTTATAAATGCTTAACTTCCTCAGATGGTGAGTTCACCATTAATCACCTTTATGACATTTTACATTTAGGCCATGGATAAATCCATGGGCCCTAATCAACCACTTTCCTGAGGAAATTGGCCAAATCCTGACTGGAGGGGGGATGAATCACAACAACTTTGCTATTCAGACAAATCTCTTTTCAAGTGCCCTTAAAGCTTTTTTTTTTTTCATACCCTAGCAAAGACAGCCACACAGGAAACAATAATAGTTTAATCTCTTGAAAAATTTCCTTCCTGCATTGCAGTACTCTTTCAGACAGGTAGTCAAACCAAGCCAAAGAAAATTAGTATCAGCTGCTGCCAAAAGCAGGCAGTTACTTGAACTTATCAGCTTCATCCCTCCTCATCTCTGGGTTCTAAGCGTCAATAGTGTTCATCTCACCTCATCACATGTGGACTTTTTGAGAGTACTAACAGTGCTGTACTCCATTACTGAGTAAGCACATTCCCTTTTTGGATGTGATGATGCAGAGAGGGGTAACTTGCTAATTAAATGTATGAATGAAACTTTTGTGATCTTTTTCTCTTCCTGATTTCTCCTCCCAGAGTTCTCTTGAAATTTTATTTGGGTGGAGGAAGGATTATTAGAGTTAGTTCTGAGGCAAATGTAATGCCTCAGAAGACAGAATAATTGAAAGTCTATATCTGAACTTATCTCACTGAGTCCATATCAGTTAATGAGGGATAAAGCAGAATCATACAAAACTCATTGGACAAAACAGAGATTCTTTATTAAATGTTTCTTAATCATAGAAGATGCTTTAAAGATTCATGGGTAGGGGTGGCTAGGTGGCGCAGTGGATATAACACCAGTCCTGGAGTCAGGAGCACCTGAGTTCAAATCTGACCTCAGACACTTAATAATTACCTAGTTGTGTGGCCTTGGGCAAGCCACTTAACCCCATTACCTTGCAAAATCCTAAAAAAAGAAAGATTCATGGGTAGCAGGGTTAGAAATGACTTACATTCTATTGTTTCACTTCATTTCTTTGCAGCTATCACAGGACCTCAGATTATTTTATATTCATAATCAAGTATTGAGGATATGCCAACTATCCCCAAACATATCTTAATGTAATAGAAAAGAAAATATAATTTTGTCTCATTTTTAAAAATCTATGTTTTTGAAGTAAAAGTTTGCTTTTAATTTTGAAAAGTTAATTTTTGTTAAGCTTTAGTTTCTTTGGGATCAAATGAGATTTTATTTGAAAATAGTTCACTGCCTGGCAGTGGTTTAGTAAATGCTTCTTTCCTCCATTTTAATTTGTTGGATGAATAAAAATTATGTTTGAGTTTTCAACCATTTTTGCCTTAACATTAAAAGTAATGTTGTGCACTATTATTTTTCCTTGACCACCGCTCTCTAATATATGTTGTCTCCTCTCATTAACACATAAACTTCTTGAGGTTAAGCACTGTCTTACTTTTGCACTGGCTACTCAGAGTCTAGAACAATTTTGTCATAAAGCAGGCTTTTTTAATTCATTCATTTCATTCTTTCTTTTGGTAGTTTGGTTTTCTTTGATTATTTTACCCCATGGTGGTCAAAGACACAGCATCATCAAGTCAATCTTCTTTCTTCAATTCTCATTTAATTATATTGTAGCCATGTTTCCTAATCTTTTTATGTACAAGTAAATTTCTCTAAATCTGACAGCTATCATTTCATCAGAGTATTTATTGTTTATTTGATCCCTGACCAGCTCTTCTCAGTACCTACATGTTCCCATGTGACATAATATTAACCTTGACTTAAGAACATCAGAGTTTCAGTTCTGAATCTATTTTACTAATTTACTAAAGAACTAATTTCTTCACTCATAAACTCCAGGGCTACTAGATGATCTCGAATTCAGTCCTCTTCAAAGAGCATTTGTGAAGTACCTTCTGCTGGTCAGATTCTCTGCTAAGCACTGACTTAATTCTATTCTGGGTTATTTCCCTCCTTTTTGTCATTTCAGTCAGTTCTGCTCTTAGTGATCCCATCTTGTTTTCTTGGAGTGATTTGTCATTTTCTTCTCCAGTTCATTTTACAAATGAGGACACTGAGTAAAAATACCTTAAAAGACTTGCCCAGGATCATAAAGGTAGTAGGTGTTTGATGCTGGATCTGAATTCAGGTCTTCCTGACTCCAGGCTGTATTCATGGTGCCACTTAGCTGCCCCTTATCATTTAGTAAGAATGCTTTTCTGAATGAATGTTTCTTCTTTTTTTGGTAAGTCAGCAACTATGCTGGGGGAAAAATGTACACACAAAACTTAAATATTTTAATGATATTTATTAATGGAAATTTTTTATAGTCAGTTGAGACTTCAAAATATCTTGAGATTGGGTGTTTTTAGACTTGAGATTTATGATTCATGTTAAGTTTCCTCCAGATTTCTGGAGAATTTACTCAAGTGTTTTGCTAGCACTCCAAATACAGGCTGGGTAAATGAGTAAGTAGAGAAAAAAAGAGGATCATCATTAAAAAATACTTTGTTTATGATCCCAAGAAGGCTCAAAATATACTCAGTCAGAAGATGAGGAAGTACAAGCTCCTGCATCTAAAGACTCCAAGAAAAATGGAAATTGGACTCAGGCTATGACAGAGCTCAAAAAAGATTTTGAAAATCAAGTGAGGGAGATAGAAGAAAAATTAGGAAAAGAAATGAGAGAGATGCAGGAAAAACATGAAAAAGAAGTCAGCAGCTTAGGCAGATACAAAGAAATGCTGAAGAAAATAACATGTTAAAAACCAGCGTAGGTCAAATGGATAAAACAGTTCAAATTGTTATTGAGGAGAAGAATGCTTTAAAAAATAGAATTGGCCTGATGGAAAAAGAAATAAGAAAGCTCTCTGAGAAAAACAAGTCCTTCAGATGTAGAATGGAAATGAGGATAGCTGCTGATTTTATGAGAAATCAAGACACTATTTCAAAATCAAATGAATGAAAAATTAGAAGAAAATGTGAAACATCTCATTGTAAAAACAACTGATCTGGAAAACAGATTCAGGAAAGATAGTTTAAAAATTATTGGGATACCTGAAAGTCATGATCAGGAAAAGAGCCTTGACATCATTTTTTTAAAGAATTCCTACAGGAAAATCACCCAGATATCCTAGAAGCAGAGGGAAAAATAGAAATTGAGAGAATCCACTGATCTCTCTGAGAAAGAGATCCAAAAAAAAGAAACAAACCAACCCCCAGGAATATTATAGCCAAGTTCCAGAGCTCCCAAGTCAAAGAGAAAATATTACAAGCAGCCAGAAGGACACAATTCAAATATTATGGAGCTGTAGTCAGGATTACACGGGATTTAGCAGCAACAACATTAAAAGCTTGGAGGGCTTGGAATATAATATTCCAGAAGGCAAAAGAGCTTGGAATGCAACTGAGAATCAACTACCCAGAAAAACTAAATGTCCTCTTCCAAGGAAAAAGATGGACTTTCAATGAACCAGAAGAATTTCAAATGTTCCTGTTCAAATGGCCAGACCTGAACAGAAGGTTTGATCTTCAAATACAGAACTCAGGCTGAAGCATAAAGAGTGGAGGAGAAGGGTAAAATATGAGGGACTTAATGATGATGAACTACATGTATTCCAGCATAGAAAAATGATACTGATAATATTCCTATGAACTTTCTCATTTAATAGAACAGATAGAAGGAGCTTTTATAGATGAAGCACAGGAGAGAGCTGAATTTGAAGATATAATATAATGTAAAATTGAGTCAATGGCTAAAAGGGAAATGTAATGGGAGAAAGAAAAAGGAGAGGTGGAATAGGCCTAGATATTTTATATAATAAGTTTTTTTTTATTACAATGAGCTAGGCAAGGGGGATTGAGGAAACTTTCGCTCTCATCAGAGGTGGCTAGGAGAGGAAACTGTGTATATAGTCAATGGGATATCCACACCTAGAGTAAGAAGGAGAGAAGGGGGGATGGGGAAGGGGAGTATGTGAGTGATGGAGGAGAGGGTGGACTGTGGGGAAAGGGTGGTAAGATATAACACATTTTCTTTTTTACTTCTTGCAAGGGACTGGGATTGGATGGCCTGTCTGGGACTACAGGGCTGGGTGGTTGCTGGGCCTTAGGGGTGGTATGTGGGCTCAGGGCCTCTTGGCCCCAGGGCCAGTGAGCAATCTGCTGTGCCACTCAGCTACCCTATACCACATTTAAGAAGAGGGACAGAGGGGCAGCTAGGTGGTACAGTGGATAGAGCACTGGTCCTGGAGTCAGGAATACCTGAGTTCAAATCTGGCCTCAGACACTTAATAATTATCTAGTTGTGTGGCCTTGGGCAAACCACTTAACCCCATTGCCTTGCCAAAAAACCTAAAAAAAAGAAGAGGGACAGAGTGAAAGGAGTGAGAAAATATAGTGTATGGTAGTGGGGAAGTATGAATGGAGGGAGTTGCTATCAGCAATGGCAACAGTGGAAAAATATGGAAGTAGCTTTTGTGATGGACTTATCATAAGAATGTGATCCATCCACGACAGAGCTGGAGGTGTTTGAACACAGACTGAAGCAATTATTATTATTATTATTATTATTATTATTATTATTATTATTATTATTACTCTTTTTAATTTTGGGGGGTTTGCATGGCAATTGGGGTTGGGTGGCTTGTTCAGGGCCACACAGCTGGTTGATTGTTGGGTGTCTGAGGACAGATTTGGGCTCGGGTTCTCATGGCTCCAGGGCGAGTGCTCTGTCTGCTGTGCCACCTGACCACCCCTACTATTAATATTATTAGTATTGTATTTTATTTTGGTTTTTCTTTTTCTTTGGGTTTTTTCAGGGCAATGGGGTTGGGGTGGCTTGCCCAGGGTCACACAGCTGGGTGATTGTTGGGTGTCTGGGTTTGGATTTGGGATACAGTGCTCCCAGCTCTAGGGCTGGTGCTGTGTCCACTGCACCACCTGGTTGCTTCTATTATTATTATTATTATTATTTAATTTTAATTTTTTTCTCTTTATTGCTAATATGGGTCTATATTTTTGGGGGGGAGGGGTATTATGTTTACTCTTAAACAAGAATATTTTAGTAATGTATAAAAAATCATTTGTACAAAAATAAGAATAAATAAATAAATTTTAAAAAAGAAAAAAAAGGAAAATGGATCAACCACTTTCTTCTTGGTTCTTTTTTTACCAACTTTGGTCAACTACTTATTCTTGCTCACTGCCATGATCCTGCTCTGAATGCCAAAAACTTGCTCCAAATTTTTATTCTTTTCTCTGTTTTTCAGGACAGCTTGTATCTATAAAATTATCAGCAGTTAATCAATCTCCAGGAGCTGGAATAAGCCCTAAAAGTTGCACTGCAGATTTGAATACAGATGAATCCGTTCCTGACTTCCATTCTATTGTAATTTCTTCAAACTCCTCTGTCTACAATTCTTTTGAATTTATGTCATTCTTATAGTCTTTAAAAGTATTTACTATGGGATCTGGTACAAGAAGAGATATGTATGATATAGTATAATCAAGGAAGGATTTGTGATGAAGATTTAAGATAATTTCGAAATTGCTTTCCAGAATGGTTGGATTGTTTCACAGTTGCAACAAAGAAAGCATCAGTAAGTTCTTTGATTCATCTTTAAAATTTAGATTACTGCATCTTCAAGGTCTTCTACCATTTTAGGACAGTGTTGGGGTTGCTGCAGAGTCTTTGGGACTCTACTGTAGGATCTGTAGTCATTGTGCTCATCAGGGATATGCAAAATCTCTACCCTGAGGTTTTCTGACCAAACTATTGTTTTATGACCTCATTATTGTATGCATGTGAAATCAGTGCCAGGAAACTGAATTGTTTCCATTTTAATTGTTTTAGGAAGATTCTGAAGATTACCTGGAAGGATAAGATTACCAAACACTGAGATCCTTTCTTAAATTTTCTCAAACTGCCAAGCTCCAAACTCTGCTACAGACAGCATTAACTCTGTAGTTGTGGGCTGACCACATTGTTCAAATGCCAAACATACACTTACCAAAAGGACTTTCATGAAGAACTCACATAGAGAAATTGCTCTTGCGGGGGAGGATGTTAGAAAAAGTGATACAAGGACACTCTCAATGTCTCAAGAATTTTGGAATTGATTATGCAGCATGAGAGACAGTGGCCAACATGGCATGTCCTCATCAGAGAAGGTACAGTGTTTTATGAGCTGTTAACCATTATTTCCCTTTGGCTAGAGTGAAACAATGAAGTTAGTTTTATAAATGAAGTTTAATTTCTTTTAGGATCTTACCAGAATTCATGAGTGGATGGCATTTTTACAAATGCCAACATTTTGTGGCATTTTTATACAATTTAGACAGAGAGCCATAAAACTTTAGGTGGCCAAGCAATGAGACTTCATATAGATGACATGGGTTAACAAATACAATTCTCTCAAATCTTAAAATATTTACTGAAATTTCCTATTGACAAGAATTCAATTTATGATAAAGAGTAAATGTTTACTAACAACAATAGGATTTTCTCTCTGCCTCTCCAGGATGTCCCTGATCTTAAAGTTTGTTGATCAAGGTATTAACATTGTTATAACTGGATAGATATTGACACAGGTGAAGTCAACATTGTAGGAGATAGGCCTTACATAGCAGACTAGCATTTTATAACCCTTAGTTAAAAGTTAAGAGAAAAACTTCTGATCAGAAATATATTGCTCAAGAATTATTAATTCCATCTTAAAGAATATAAGGTTATACATTTGTTTGTCATTGATTACTTTGATTTTTATCTGACAAGATCTGATTTTCTCCAGGATTCCTTATCAAGTTATCAACCAGAGCAGTTTCCCTGTCTTCCCTGGATGACTCTCCATCTAATACATAACTTAAAAGCTATTCTTTGAGATGCACATTTGAAAAAGTCTGCCCAGACAAAACCTTTTCCCTTTTATCTATTGAAAAGGACAGACCCTGTAGGGAGATAGAGATAAACATTCTGAATTTACATTCCTCAGTTAGAGGTAACAGGAGAATTATTTTCTTTTTAATTGGAACTATAGATATCAAGAAATAATAATAAACTATTACAGAGCAAACAGAAGTGAAGTAGATCAAAGGAAACATAAGATGCACAAGTTTAGAGCATTCACCCCAGGTGTTCATGTGGAGTATTTGTACCCAACCTGAGGTACTGGGTTGTTAGCCCTTTGGCTAACATTGCAAAACTCTAACAGAGCTATGTCAATTTGGTCCTCTGAGAACAAAGGACAACCGCCAATCAACCAAACAATTGTTTTCTGACTATCATGAGGCTTTTTAGGGGAGTCATCTGTACTTTCTACCTTCTGGCAGAGAATATTGTAGATTATGTCCTTAGTCATGTTTGGTTGCTATGACCCTTTTTTTTTCTTGGGGACTATTGTCTTTGGGTTTCAAATTCATCATTTTGTACATTTCTGGAGTGGAAGATATCACTTATTGTAGTTTCTCATCAGATTACTTGATCATCTCCTGATCTGGTATAAACTCCAGGATTTTGCTAGAGTAGGTGAAGGACCTGGATGAATTGATTTTTTGTTTAGTCATCTTTATTTCTCTTAAATAATTTTGCTACAAATATTTTTTCTCAGTTAATTGTTTTCCTTCTCATTCAAATTGTATTATTACTGTTTGGGCAAAGAGTTTTCCAATTTTCTATAATCAAAATTGTCTATTTTATTTCATGTTATTCCATGTGATTTGTTTAATTAAGTACTCTTCTAATTATCTATACTTGTAAAATATATCTCCATTTCTTTAAATTTTTAATCATTTTATTACTTATATTTAGGTCATGCTTCCATTTGAGTCTTACTGTAATATACAGTATGAAATACTTATCTAAACTGTTCTATCATATGACTTTCTAGTTTCCCAGTAGTTTTTTGTCAAATAATTAGTACTTACTCCAGGAGCAGGTATCTTCAGATTTTCAAAGACTAAGCTACTATATTCAATTATGTCTGGGCCTTTATCTTATCTTATTCATTATTCTTTTATTTAAAATTTAAACTAATACAAAACTAATGCTTTGAAGTATAGCTTGAATTCTAGTATTGCTATGTTCCTTCCATTCTTATTTCTCTCTTACCCTTCATATTTTTAAACTTTTGTTCCTCCAGTAAATTTTGTTATTTTACCTAATTTTATAAAGCAACATTTTCATAGTGGGGTGAAACAAAATCTGTAACTTAATTTTGGAGACCACTTATGACACAGTTATGTTATCAAATCAGATTTCTGTGGAAAGCTTCAGCTCGAGGGTTACCTGAGCTTAGGTCATTTAGTCATAACTGACCTTCTAATCCAAACTTGCTTGAGTGACCATCAGCAGGGCCCCATTCAGGCTAAGAAGCAGAGACACCATACTGTCTGGAGGGACCCTCCTCACAGCTCCAGGTCAGAAGAGGGTTTGATTACCCACAGTAAAGGCCAGGGGAACAGTCAGAGACTTTCATAAGACCTTGGAGGAATTGAGAACTTGCAGGTCCCTGGGAGGTGGTGTCCCTGAAAACTGCTGCAAAAATCCTCAAAAACCTGGGGCAGTGTATCCTCCACCCTGGAAGCAGAGTCCCACCTTAAAAAAGAGCTAAAATGAAGTCATAGCCTGGCGTAATGAGCAAACATTAGAAAAAAATACAATCATAGACACTTACTTTGGGCCTATGAGGGATCAAAACATATACTCAGAACATAACAAAGTCAAAACTCCTATATCTTGTCTCCAAGAAAATATGAATTAGTCTCAAGCAAGTGAAGAGCTCAAAAAAGATTTTGAAAATTAGGTTAGAGAGGTAGAGGAAAAGTTGGGAAGAGAAATGAGGGCAATATGGGAAAATCATGAAAACCAAATCAGCAGTTTGGTGTCCAATTTGGGTCAAATGGAAAAAGCAGTTCAAAAGGCCAACGAGGAGAAGAAGGTCTTAAAAAGCAAAATTGGCCAAAATAATTCCTTAAAATATAGAATGGAACTATGTAAATCTGATGATTTTTGGGGAAAACAAGAAACAATTAAAACCCCACAAAAGAATGGAAAACTAGAAGAAAATGTGAAATATCTCATTAAAAAAAAAGAACTGACCTGGAAAACAGATACAGGAGAAACAATTTAAAAATTATTAAACTACCTGAAAGTCATGACCAAAAATACAGCCTAGACATCATATTGCAATATATTCTCCAGGAAAATTGCCCTGATATCCTAGAAGCAGTAGTTAAAAAAAGAAATCGAAAGAATCCACCAATCTTCTGAAACAGATCCCAAAATGAAAACTGTCAGGAATATTATAGCCAAATTTCAAAACTCCCAAGTCAAGGAGAAAATATTACAAGCAGTCAGAAAGAAAAATTCAAATATCAAAGTGCTACAGTCAGGATCACACAAGATTTAGTTGATTCAACATTAAGAATTCATAGAGCTTGAAATACAGTATTTCAGAGGGCAACAGAACTTGGATTACAAATGAGAATCAGCTACCCAGAAAAGCTGAACATCCTCTTTCAGGGGAAAAGATGAAATTTCAATGAAATAGGGACTTTCAAACTTTTCTGATGAAAGGACCAGAACTGAGTAGAAAGTTTTATCTTCAAGTACAGAAGTCAGGTAAAGCATAGATAGAATGGATGGGAAGGGACAATTATGAGGGACTTAATGATTTTGAACTGCTTATATTCTTGCATGGGAAGATGATATTGAAACTCATATGAACCTTCTAATTTATTAGTTAAGCTAGAAGTAGACAAGGCACAGGAGGGAGCTGAACTGGAAGGTATGTGATATTATAAATATGATAGGGGTTAATATGGGAGAAAGGAATGTGCTGGTAGAAAGGGAAAGGAGAGGTAGAATGAGATAAATTATTTTACATAAAAGAAGTAAGAAAAAGTTTTTGCAATGTAGTGGAAGAGGAAGAAGGGGAGGGGAGTGACCTTACTCTCATCAGAAGTGGCTCAGGGAGGTAATAACATTATGCACTCTATTGGGTGTAGAAATTGATCTCACCCTAGAGGAAAATAGGAGAGGAAAGGAATGGGAGAAAGGGGACAGAGAGAGGAGTTGGGGATGTAGGTGATAGAAGAGGAGGAGAGAATAGTCAGATGCAATACACTTTTTTTAGATTTTTGCAAGGCAAATGGGGTTAAGTGGCTTGCCCAAGGCCACACAGCTAGGTAATTATTAAATGTCTGAGACCAGATTTGAACCCAGGTACTCCTGACTCCAGGGCTGGTGCTTTATCCACTGTGCCACCTAGCCGCCCCTGCAATACACTTTTGAGGAGGAATGGAGTGAAGAGAGAGAGAGAGAGAGAGAGAGAGAGAGAGAGAGAGAGAGAGAGAGAGAGAATAGAATAAATGGGGGGGTGGGGGGAAATAAAATGGAGGGAAATACAGTTAGCAATAGCAACTATGGGAAAAAATATTGAAGCAATTTCTCTGATGGACTTATGATAAAGAATGCTATCCATCCCAAAGACAAAGCTGATAGAGTCTGAATACAGACTGAAACATACTTTTTGTCCCTCACTTTATTTTTCTTGAGGTTTCTCTTTCTTTGTGGATGTGAGGGTTTGTATTTACTTTTACAAAATGAATATTGTAGTAATGTTTCTCATGGCTACACCATGAAACCTATACCAAATAACTTGCTTTCTCAATGGAGGGAGAGGGGTGAGAAGAAGGGAGAGAATTTGGAACCCAAGGTTTTGAAAGTAAATGTTGAAACTTGCTTTGCATATATCTGGGGGAAAAATTTAAAATTACAATAAATTTTTAAAAAAAGACTTCTTGCTCTATACTTAGTTGTAAAAGGTATCTTCTACTCTAATGCATTTATGATAAAATTTTTTACATTTAGGTCATGTATCCATTTATATCTTCTTAATTTATTATATGTGTAAAGTATTTGGAATAAACCTAATTTCTGCTATATTGCTTTCTGGTTTTCCCTTTAGTTTTTGTCAAATAAGAAATCTTTTCTCTAGTGCTGGTGTCCTTGAGTTTATCAATACTACTATGTTGCTTCTAGGCAATTGTTTGCTAGTGGCACTTTGGTGAAAATTTCAGTGTGAACATTTATAGTTTCATTTGGCAATTTATGAAAGCTATAAATCCGAACTTTATTGTTATATCAATTTTTTAGCCTTAAAAAAATGATAGAGAAAATGTTAAATAATGGAGATGAAATTTAAGTGTGTATTGTATATATTTTCCCTCACCCCTCAGTCAATTGTTTTTAAACAAATATTAGTATATTTTTTCAAGGTTCTTATCTAATCTTTTCTGTTGACCATTTTTTAAATTCTTTAATCAGTAAAAAATAGTTTTTTTTTAATAATAACTGTTTTGTAGTTTTACTTGTCTAAGATCTGTTAGGCCTTCTTCCTTCCTACTCTCCTCCCCACCATTATTTCCTTGACCTTTTGTTATTTTGTCTAATTTTATAAAATAAACCTTTTGTTGGTTGAGTGGTATGACATTATAACTGTAAATTAATTTATGTAAATCATCATTTTTATTATGTTAACATAGCCTAACCACAAGATATTCTCTTTTTTCACTATTTGTCTTTATTTCTACAAATAGTTGGATTAATAAAATTCATCTCTCTTTTCCATAATTTGACTTCAAGTTCTTGAAAGCTTAGTTAGAAGAATAAAAGCTCTGGCAGGTTCTTTCAAATTAGAAATGTTTCAGATATCATCCCAGTGATAGATCATTTACTTGTTGTCTAAGAACCAGACTAGTTAAATTTGAAACAATTCAACATCAAGTTTGATAATCAGCTGATTTTTCTTTCAGGCAGAGTAACTCATAAATACTGGCTTACCTATATATAGGGCTTTATGATTTGCATAGGCAGAGGGAATACCCTCACCAATCAAATAATGAATCACTGAATCACTGATGAATTACAATGAATCTGTGATTTTAGAAGGGAGAAATCTAATGAACTTCATTTCTGTCTCCCAAATTTCTGCACTTAGATGTGTGTGTGTGTGTGTGTGTGTGTGTGTGTGTGTGTGTGAGAGAGAGAGAGAGAGAGAGAGAGAGAGAGAGAGAGAGAGAGAGAGAGAGAGAGAGAGAGAGATTTGGACGAAATAAGGCCCCTTCAGTTACATTTATCTTGCCATTCTGATTCTAAATCTGGAAATGGAGTGAGAATAGAAGAGTCCAAGAACTTGAATATTCCCTACTTTAAGACAGGAATTAGGGGAAAGAAGTGGAATAAAAACAAGATAAAAGAGGGACTGCGGAAGGGTAAGGGAAAAGATGGAGAAAATCCTCTACATGGAAAACTTCTTTTTGACCCCCAATATTGTGTGGGATTTGAGTAATTATGCTTCCCTTTTCCAGCACTCAGACTTTTAAATGGATAGATTTATACATGTTAGTCTAATGACAGAATCCAGTATCAGCAAATATATTACATACCCTTTGTCCTTCAATTGTGACTGAGCTCAAAAAAAGTCATCCAAGGGGTTTTATTATTGTGATTAGATGCTAGAGAACATATGCTACATTCGGCTTTAAAACTAGTGTTGGGGAGAGGGGCTTTCCTTTTTGCTTTTCTATAGCACAAACTTAACACTATTAAGCTTTTGTTTTCCATTTTTTTTTCTTTTTGGAAGCCAAGAGTCTTCAAAATATTCTGGATCAAAGGCCTTCCTGTTTGCTTGGATGAATTCTCTTCTCTTTTTAAACATCTGGAAATCTTGTCCCAATCCTAATTCACGGAGTTTCCAGTCTTATCTATTACAGGGAGCATGAGGCACACCCTCAAAGGAAATTCAAAAAGTACCAGGCTTATTTTAGATGGGAAGAGTGAGCCTAGAGTGGTGTGGTTACAAAGATTAATGACTTGGCTGTGTTCTCTTAGTATCACTGGTTTTCTAATGGGTGAGATTTAAAAATCTCTCTAAGTGTTAATTACAAATGTCTGGTCTAGAAATTGGATAAAGTTCTTACCTCTACAAATCTCTCAGAGTGCTCTTCCATCACTGGACCTATAGTCAAAGACAAAAAACCCTCAGTACTATGGGAAGAATGTTCACTATCTATACAAACCCACTAAATGGTCCTTGAGATGACAGTGAAAGTGGTGCATGCCTGTGTCACAAAGCCCTGTCTGGGATCTCAGGTGAATTGATAATTGCTGAAATCTCCTTTGTTTCTCTAAAGACTCGTAAGTCCTGGTACTCTTCTTGATCTTTTGACCTTGAATTATTAGCTATGTTCATTGACTCATCTAGCTAGGGGGGAAAGGAATAATGGTGGTCAGGTAATTGAGTGGGAGGATCTGCCACTTTAGAAGTCATCGAATCTAAATTTTGCATTTTACAAATGAATAAATTAAGATCTTAGTGAAAAGTAGGACTTTATCCTTAGTTAATAGAGGTAACAGATGACAGAGCCAGATTCAAATCCAAGTCACTTCCAAAATAGAATAAGAATTTTACAAACACTGTTTTTTACATAGATGGGACATTTATACCATAAATAAGTATTTTCCCACTTAGATATGCAAAATTTCTTTCTAATTGCTTCCCATTCTGTGAATTAAGATTGTACATGTTATAGTGGATAGAGAATTGGCCTAGAAGTCAAGTCAAATTTGAAACCTGCCTTTGACATAGACCAACTGTGTTAATCTGGGCAAGTGATTTAATCTCTCTGACATCTCTTTATCTGCCCTCCCTTCTGTCAGCCTCCCTCCCCTCCTCTGATCCCTTCTGCTTCCCTGTAATGTAAAATGGCTTTCTATACTTAAATGAATGTACATGTTTGTTTCTTCTTTCAATTCCAATGAGAGTAAGAGTCAAACTTTGTGTTCACTCCATTCCTTCGTCCCCCACCACTGTAAAAGTTCTTCCCTTTGTGCTTCTTTAATGTGAGATAATTTTTTCCCATTTTCCCTCTCCCTTTCTTCTTCTCCTAGTATTTCCCTCTTTCTCATCACTTAATTTTTTTGGATATCATCCCTGCATAGTCGACTCACTCTCGAGCCCTCCTTTAACTGTCCTAATAATGATTAAGTTCTTAGGACTTAGAATTATCACCTCATTTAGGAATTGTAAACATTTTAACCTTATTGATTCCCTCATGATTTCTCTTTCATATTTACCTTTTCATGCTTTTGTATTCATCTTTGATATTTTCATCAGGGATGTTGAAAGGTTCCTATTTTCATTAAATAGTCATTTTTGCCCCTTGAAGGATTATAATCAATTTTGTGGAGAACTTTCTTACCTTCTTGAATATCATATTCTAGGCCCTCTGATCTTTTAATGTGGAAGCTGATCAATCTTGTGTGGTCCTGATTATGGCCCTATTGATATCTAAATTATTTTGTTCAAGCTGCTTGAAACCTCTTCTGAAATTTTGCTTTATTATTCAGAGTAGTTTTCATTTTGAGATTTTTTTTCAGTTTCTATTTTACCCTCTAGGATATCATAGAATTTTCCTTCTTAATCTTTTTTCTTTTTTAGGTTTTTGCAAAGCAAATGGGGTTAAGTGGCTTGCCCAAGGCCACACAGCTAGGTAATTATTAAGTGTCTGAGACAGGATTTGAACCCAGGTACTCCTGACTCCAAATATGTTTTATCCACTATGCCACTTAGCCGCCCCCACTCCTTAATTTCTTGAAGGATGATGTATAGACTTTTTTTTTGATTATAACCTTCAGGTAGTATAATAGTTCTTATATTAATTTTCCTTAATCTCTTTTTCCTTCATCTCTCAAATGAGATATTTCATATTTTCTTCATTCTTTTGATTGTTTCTTGATGTCTTATGGATTCATTAGCTTCCACTCACCAATTCTAGTTTTTAAGGAATCATTTTTTTCAGTAACCTTTTGTATCTCTTTCCTGATCTGACCAATTCTACCTTTTAAGGACACACTTTTTAATAATTTTCTTGGATCATTCTCATCACTTTTGAACTCTTTTTTTTTTGTGTAGGTGACCAATTCATATTTTTCTTTGAGGCTTGGCATATAACTCTTTTGATTTCATTGTCTTCTACTGAATGTATGAGTTAATTTTCCCTGTCACCTATTGTCAGGTATTTTTAATTTTTTTAGTAGTTTGCTCATTTTTCTACCCATTTTTTGACTTTTAACTTTATGTTATAATTGGGCTCTGCTTTTAGGCTGAAAGGAACATTATCTCGGACCTTATTTTCTGCTTTTAGAGTTAACTTTGGGATAACTATAGATTTTTGGTGCTTCCAAGTTGATATGATCTAAGGAAAAGTGTGGTCACTGCTCTTCTAGTCTGCATTCTGGTCTTTTCCCAGCAAGGGCCTTTGTTCCCCCACCCCAACAGTCACCAGCACTAGCATATTCCTGGTCCTGGGACTAGGACGAGTTTCTTTGCTCTCTGGAATCAGCAATTGCTAGTGTTCCCTTCTGTCTTGGCATTGAAAACAGTCCCTACTCCTCTGTGATTGATCACAAGTATTCTTCTCTGTCTTGGAACTGTTACCATTGCCACCAAATGTCATTGCTCTTTCCCTGCAACCTCCTTTCAAATACTTGTTCTCCATCTTCTCCCCATTCCCACCTCTCACCTCATCATTTGTGGGCTGAGAGTTTCTAAAGCTACTGCTGCCACCAATGCAGCTTCCTCCAAAGGTTAACTGCAGGGCCTGTAGCAAGGCCTGTGCTGTATGGTGTCCACTGTGCTTTGGGTCTGCCCTTCCTTTCCCCTGGCATGTGAGACAAACCTTACCTCCTAAATTATATTGGGTTTCTAGAGTTGTTTGGAGGAGAATTTGGGAGAGTTGAGTTGAGTTCTTATCTACCCTACCATCTTGACTCCAGTTTAATCTCTGAATTGCCCAGGCAGCTGTGTAAGATAGGGAGTTTGGGATCTGTTGGTGATATATCATCAAAGGAGGGAGCATCTCCATACTATTTAATCCCTTCCCCTCCCCCCTTTAAAAAATATTGCATTTGTTTATCTCTGTTCATGTTGTTTACTCTAAAAAGGTAAAATTCTTGAGGAAAGGGACTGCTTGGTTTTTAGTTTGTTACTTCCCAACACCTAGCATAATGCTTGGCACATAGCAGACTCATTAAAATAGTTTGCATTAAGTTGAATTCAGCATCATTCATTTTAATAAAATGTTATGAGAAAAAAGTATTTAAATGTGTAGAAGCAGTTGTATAAACACCATTCAAATCATCAGGATTTCCATATTTGCTTTCATGAGTGAGCTTCCAAAGTCAGAAAGATATGTACCTGATTCAAACAATTTATGGAAATTTTTAGGAGTGAGATTGGTATATGAGCTTAGTGCAAGAGGGAAATCAAGAAGAGGTTGGAAAGAATTCTTTTGGCCTCCACACCTTCAGGTAAGGTTGAAAAAGGGAGCAACTGCTTATCAAGCCTTGTTTCATCTTCTGTACTATATTTCAAGGTGGGGAAAGTTTTATTCACTTCCAGTAATCTGACTTCATTAAATTGCTGGCTGGCTGTCCACACTCCCAAACAATGATCTTGATTGAGGTTCAGCCGTGTAAATGCCTCCTTCAGTTGTGGTTCGTACAATACTAAGGCCAAGAAGCAAAATGTAAAAATACGTTTCCAATTTGAAAGGGGGACTAAGGTCAGGGAGTGATGATATATTACAGTGGCTACTTTCTGAGAATAGGAATTAAAGGTAAGTAATCTTATTTTCTCCAAAGACAAATAATGATTATAGGGCCCGAACTTCTGGAAACTAGAAAGCATCTGCACATGACTGAAAATATTAACTCAGTTAAAAGACAGGTTATAAATGGGTTCTGTACCTAGAGAAAATGACTCACCAGCACAAGCAATGAATCTATCCATAAAATGATTCTCAATCCCATTTTAAGGTTTTTTTTTGAAGTTATCAGAAAAGCTTTAGTCTCACATGGTTGAAAGCAAACAAACAAATAAATAAACAAACAAGTAACAAATAAACAATAATAACAAAAATAAAGTGCTAAAGAAAATAAAGTGATTTCCTTGCCTCTTAACTGAGATAGAAGCAATCTCACTCAAATGCAAAAAAGAGAAGGAAATACAAAATGCAAGCAGCTAAAATCTGTGGCTGGAAAGGAGATAAGGCATCATTTTCTGGCTGTTAGTGTTTTTTTCTGTCATTTATTTAATTCAAATTATTTAATTGGATTCCTGAAGCTGACTTGACTAGACAAATGTTATAGGACACTACAGGAAATATTAGGGTAAATAAGTAAAATTATTTTAATTTTAACATTTTCAAAATTTTGTTTTTATTTTCAGTTCCTGATTTTTTCCCCTTTCTCTAGCCCCTACCTCACTCATAGAGAAGGTAAGACACATGATATCCAATTTATATTTCTGAAGTCATATAAAACATGGTTCTGCTGCATACATGTTCCCCTCCACCCCAATTAAGAAAAAATAAAGAAAAAAATATGCTTCAATCTGCTTTCTGAATTCATCAGTTCTCTTTTTGGAGGTAGCATTTTTCATCAAGTCCTTTGGAATGGTAACATGTATCATTTTATTGCTCAGCATTACCAAATTTTTCACAGTTTCAAATTATGTTTTAGCTCCACCAATAGTGCAATAGAATGCTTATTTTCTCTGGCATTATGCTATTTTCCTTTTCTATCAATTAGTTGGTTTGATGGGTGAGAGGTGGTACCTCATGATTGCTTTATTTTGCATTTCTTTAATTTTTCATGATATAGAGTGTTTTATAAGATTATTGATATTTTTGATTTCTTCCTTTGAAAAGTACCTATTTATATCATTTGATCATTGATCAAGTGGGGGAAAGGCTCCTATTTTTCAAGAATTTAATTCAGTTCTCTCTATATATTTGAGATATGAGACCTTAATCAAAGAAACTTACTCCAAGATTTCCTCCTAGTTTCCTACTTTTCTTCTTATTTTTACTGCATTGATTTTGGTTATGTGTAAAATCTTTTAAATTTTATGTAATCAAAGCTATTCATTTTACCTCTCATGATTCTTTCTGTCTATTGCTTAGTTATAAATTATTTCCTTATCTGGTAATTTTTCTTTGCTTCTTATTTTGCTTATGATATAATCTTTTCTTGTGTGAATCATGGACCCACCTGGAGCTTTTCTGGATATATGAAGTGAGATGTTTTTCTATATCTAATCTCTTCCAGACTACTTACTGCTTTCCCTGAAGTTTTTCCTAAATACTGAGTACTTGACCTAATAGCTGGGTTCTTGCTTTTTTAAAAGCAAAAATTTTAAGGTAAATGTTGTATTTTTTAACTCATACTCCCTAATTTCAATACTTTGATGAATGAATGTGAATCAGTATGAAAATGATGTTATTATAATGTAAATCTAGATGCTAGAATTGATTTGGTGCCTGGTCCAATCCCTTTATCATCCCTTGGGGGTGACTAGAAGAAACAGGATTCAAATGCTATACTTTTGGTTAACCCTGTAATGTCATGCTACTTTCTACTTATTTCATTTTAAGAAGGAATAGGTTTTTTCATGTTTTGTTTCTTCTCATTGAGTCAATTTGAAATATATACCTATATTTCTACTATGTGATTTTTATTCATTGATTGGTTTGTTGAGATATATTAAATCAGAAACATTCTTAATTTGTTTAGCCTGTCAAAGGTTAATTCTTACTTTGTTGGTTCAGTAGTTAGTGGTTTGGGAGTTGGGTGGAGTAGTAAGTAATAACCATAATTACAGAGAAGAAGCAAGATGACTATATATATATGTATGTATATATATATATATATATATTTTATATATATATTTATATTTTAGGTTTTTGCAAGGCAAATGGGGTTAAGTGGCTTGCCCAAGGCCACACAGCTAGGCGATTATTAAGTGTCTGAGACTGGATTTGAACCCAGGTACTCCTGACTCCAGGGCTGGTGCTTTATCCACTGCACCACCCAGCCACCCCAAAGATGACTATATTTCTACAGAAGTTGATTACAGGAGATTTCCAAAGTAGAATTGTACTTACAGGGGTTAGTGTGAACTTTTTTTTTTTTTTTTTAGTTTTTTTTGTAAGGCAAATGGGGTTAAGTGTCTGAGGTCAAATTTGAACCCAAGTACTTCTGACTCCAGGGCTGGTGCTTTATCCACTGCGCCACCTAGCTGCCCTAGTGTGAACTTTTTGAGGATAAAAGTAGACTAATTCTTCTGTAATATCTGGTTGCAATGAACTGTTCCTGAATTACCATCATAAACTCCTGAAGTTCCATAAACAAATCTCTGTCATACAATCATTTGTTCAACATTTCTTTGTTTGCAAAATTTGTATATTTGTTGGAGTTCATGAAGACTTTGTCAGTGGGGGGGGGTGGGTCTTATAATTTCACTGTAGGATCATTTCTATTTCATGGACTCTATTAAGATATAAACTATTTTCAGTTAAATTAGATAAATTCAATGGTTTCTTTACATTGCATAGTGAAAGAATTTCTCTATGTCTCAAATACATTTCTGCAACTTTTTTGACCTGTTTAGCCTATGTTCAGTACCTGGACTTGACTTAGGAATGTCTATTCATTTTACTTTTTTTTTTTTTCAAGAGAAAGTGTTTATCTTTCTGTAGCTAGCTTAAGATGTGTTTCATGAATATTTCTTGGGTTTTTATGAGATTACTTTTCAAATTGGTTCTAATTCATTTTACATTCTCCAAAGCATGCAGAAAGACCACATTAGGTAAACTTAAATAGTTTTAAATATGTTCTTACTACTGAGCCTTGATTTCAGGATGTTAGTAAATCTCAAATATTCAGCTACAGCTTTCATTTTTTTATATTTGCTTTGTGTAGCTAGTACACTGTCATTTTAAAAAGTCACTTTCATCCATTGATTTAATTTGTTCCCTAGAGATTCACGTCCAAAGACTTTTGTCTTTGTCTTTCTTGGGCATAAATTAAGAATTTTTTCCTTATTAAGTCAAAAAAATATTTTGATATCTTAGCAAAAAATTTCCATGACATGAAGGGACTGTTAATCTGCTTTGTGTGTGGTGTTATCCATATGCACCAGGTTTAATAATATTTTGCTTCAATAGTTTCTTTAAGTTGAAAATCATGCATTGTTTTTAAAATTAATTATTATAAAAGCTAAACATATTGAATTTATTACTTAGTGCTTCTTTGTTCAGTTACCATGATTTTTTGACTTAATTTGCAAGTAAAGGGCATCCTGGGAGATGGTACTAATGAAGAATTGTTTCTTTGAAGAACTGATTTGGCTTTATAAAGATATACATCTTAAGTGAACTATTCTCAAATTAAAATTTTTGGGAAGTTAATGGCAATGTGTGGCTTGACTTTTTGTGGGGGGAGAAAATGCCCTATGTTATCCTTAAACTAAAAGATTTTTCTTTAAAACTGCAAAATGCAGGACTGTGCAATATAATTATATCTTCTGGGTCCTAACCACAAAACCATCACAAAGTCTTGCTGAGCAGATCAGCAGTATTAGGATGTCTTTGAAAGACTACAATGAACATTAAATTAATCAACCAATGCTCTGGGGGGAAATGGTCACTAATTTAAAATTTTTCATCTCTGGGAAATCAATTATTATTATTATGTTTATTGATGTATTTGTCACTATTTTTAGTCTCCTCCTTAACCCCCACTCTGTCTAAAATAGAACAATGGTGTAAAAGACACATAGCATTTTAAAATGTCATTTCTTAACTTTTAAAAATATTGCAATAAGCTAAGATTTGAGCTGATCAGAATATTGCGATTGATGAGACAACTTCATATCAGGGAACTTTTGTTTTCTTTATCTATGAATTATTTTAAACACTCCAATTTCTAATTATGTTTGTTTCACTTGAAATTCCCGGTTTTATCATTTTATTTTATATTTATTTCCATTTCAAAATAGTTTTGACAGTTTAACAGCAAACTCCAACAAAATATCAATTGCCCCAGCATGATGTTTTTATTTCAGTGGAGTTTGGGATTGATCTGCTCTATTATAGAGAAGGATGTTTCATATTGCTCATCATAAAATGGTGAATCTACTGTGAACCAGATTCTGGCTACTAATGATAGTAAGAGAATGTGAAAGAATGTGCCTTATGTTAATGTTTCTAGTCCAATTCTAATTATTTTCCCACTTAACTGATGACTTCTATCCTTATTAGGGGGCTAAGTTTAACTGTTTTCCCCCCTTCAGGATTCTTAGACCAAGAATAAAAAGTATGACTACAATTAAAATAAACTCTGATTTCAATTTAAGGGTAGTCATTCTTTTATTTCAATAATCTATGAATGGAAGTTTCTGGGGGAAATAGTACTTTGTAGAGATTATACAAATGGTACTTAGTAGATGATTCTACACAAATATGAAATACTCTGAGTGGACCTCAAAGATCCCACCGAAAATGTAGACATGTAAGATGGGGGCAACAGATGTTTTACACTAGCATGCTAAAATTTAAAGAAAATTGACAGAAGATAAAGAATCATAGAATTCAATGCAATGCCCTCATTTTATACATGAGGAACTGAGATAGAGAGAAGCTTAGTAACTTGTCCAGATTTGTTTGAAGTTTTGCTTGTTGATGCTTTCACAATTGTCTTCTTCTGTTTGTGTCTTGAGTTTCTCTGTCACCAGAGCAGTTTTTATTCTCAGGTTCTCTTTTTTAAATTGTTGTTTTCTCATTTTTCCAGGTTATTTCTAGACTTAATAATTTATGTTTTGATGAGTTCTGTTCATCTCTGGACTAGGGAATATCTGGTCTGAGCATCTTTCTTTATTGTCCTGCTACTTCGATAACTCATTATGGGCTTGTAAGTTTTCAGTGCTTCCAGGGTGGTAAGATACAGGGAGAGGTCTATCATTCACTGGTCTGAGTTCTGTTCTTTACAGAGGGAGAATCCCAGCTTCTTTCTGAATGCGACCATTCTTCTCTGCCTTGGAATAGTGACATTGCTGGGCAATGGGGTGACAGAGCTGCCAGATATCACCTGCTTCTGTTCTAGTACAGTGTTCCCCATGAGATCTCTTTCTGCCCAGATGTTTGATCCCTTTATCATCCCTGAGCACTGGGCTTCGACCTATGCTTCCATGCCCCCATAGCTTTTTGTTTCTGCTAGTGTGGCAATCTCCAGTCCTGGCTTTCTATAGACTTCTCTGTTTGTCTTTCTAATGAGCCCGGGACTGGAAAAGTGACTCATTATTACTGTTTTCCTGCATTTTCCTTTTCAGAGTTCAGTTTGGTGTGAGCATACACATTTATTGTGGTCTTGCAAAAGGTTTTGAGCAATCTGAAACTAAGTTACTGCCCTCTAACATTCCCATTGTTTTTGACCCTTATTGAGGCAAGATTTGAACTTAGGTCTTCCTGACTCCTAGCACAATAATGTATCATAATACCTATAAGTACTTCAGCATTGTCACAATAATTGAGTTTAGTACCTATGCATTGAGAATTAGATTAAAATAGGGAACAATCAAATGATAGCCACTTTATTTACCAAGACTGTCTTTACTTCCTTTTTTGTCTTTACTATATTTTTCAACTCTCACACCTGGTACATGGGCACATCAAAAATGCTTGTTGATAGACTGAATGGAAAAATATGTACAATCTGTCCCTGAAAACTTGCCTTTCTCTTTCTTTTTAAGAGAACTTTGGTAAATTCTCTGGGAAGGATCAATGTGGGAATGTGGACAATGTGGGAATGTGGACAAGAACAACATAAACTAAGAGGGTGTAGATCTGCACCAATGGGAAAAATACCTGGATCAATGAACTCAGAGATGTACTGATATTTATGAACAAACCTTCAACAATTTAAATGTAAAATACTTGGACAATTTCTAAATGACTCTGCAAAAGATAGTAACAGCTATTAGTCTTGTAGAATCTTTCCAGGTCATTGTTTTTGGAAGATAGATTTTACAATTGAAGTTGCTACTCATGTTCACTTTTAACTCCAGGCCTAGGCTACTTTGGGAATTCCTTTTTCTTCAGAGAGAAAAGAACCATAAAGAATCTTTTAGCTTGGTCACAATTTGGTATTGATAGGATAAAAAAGGACCTCTCTCTCTTCTTCCTCCTCTTCTTCCTCTCTCTCTCTCTCTCTCTCTCTCTCTCTCTCTCTCTCCTCCCTGCTTCTTTCAGGTTTACCCTGTGATTGAACCAACAGTCAAATTAAAGGAAGGGGTTACTTCTGCATAACTGTTAATTTGAAAAAGTGATTTTTATTCTTTTGTTCTCAATGATATTTGCAACAAAAAAACCCATTCTTTTGATGCTTTAATGAAATTGATACAAAGGGTTATATAGCATAAAGAGCAAAAGACATGGATTCAAGTGTTGGCTTTGGTATTTACCTATATGACTCCAGGTAATTAATTAATTAGTCTGTTTATTTATTTAGCTTCCTTAATTTTTATTTTTTAAAATTAATTTTATTTATTTTGAATTTTACAGTATTTCCCCTAATCTCTCCCTCCCCCACCCTCACAGGTGTCAGTCTGTTAGTCTTTACATTGCTTCCACGGTATTCATTGATCTAAACTGAATGTGATGAGAGAGAGAAATCATACCCTTAAGGAAAAAAAAATTAAGTGCAAGAGATATCAAGGTAATTTATTTTTTCTGAGTGTTCACTTTCTTATCTGAAAAATGCCAATTATAATGCCTACCTATCTATCTCAAGGAGACTTTGTGAAGCACCTGTGTGAAAATGCTTTGAAAACACTATAAATGTAACTTCAATGAGTTGAGATAATATGAAATATGCTTGAATATTAGGCCATGTGTTTCCTTGGGCAAATAACTTCTATTGTTCTCAGTATCTTTGTTTTTAAAATAAAAAAAGAACTATCCTAGCTTATCTCTAAGGTTCTTTTAAATTTTAAATGTATGTTTATATATGTATTTATAAATGCAAATAATTCTACAATCCTGTGAGTTTCTAGAGAAAGGGTAAGGCAAAACTAAGTAGGAAAACATCTTTGTGACTATAACAAATTACCTTATTTTGTTTTATTTTGCTCTTGATCTTAAATCCTTATTAGTTTTTTATTTCTTTTTTCTTTCTTACTTAAAAATTTAAAAATCACAAACTTGATTTAATCTTAGAAGACTATTAATATATAATTTAATCATGGAGTAAAGGGGGATTATCAGAATTCTTTGAAGTTTGTTGTTAAACATGTAGAAGGAGAGATAAATAATAAAGAAAAACAAAACCTTCAAAGCAATAATTTTTGGGTTCAATGATGGAAAATTATTTTATCCTTTCCAAAGGTGCTTCTTCTTATGCTATATTAGATAGTCTTTCCCTTGTTATAATTCTCATTTAGGAAAAAAAAATACTTTCAATGATATGTATTTCTAGATTTTAAAACACAGGTAATTACTGCAATCCAATTCAAAATAATTGGCCATAAGAAAAAAGAACTGGGCATTTGAGAGATCCTGATAGCTCTGCCATTCCCCAGGACAGGGTCAAATATAAGCCTATCAGTGAGTGACTCTATTAATAATAATAAAAAGTGCTAGCATTTATATAGTACTTGCTATAATGAGGCACTTTACGATTATCATCTCATTTGATCTTTATGACAACCCTGGGAGGTAGATATGGTGGAATAATAAAATTATTCCCATTTTACTGATGAGGAAACTGAGGCAATAAGAGGTCAAATAATTTTTCCAGTGTTACACAGCTAAGTGTCTGAGGCCAGATTTAAATTCAGTCCTTTTCTGAGTTCAGGCCCAGTGCTTTAAGCACTGTGTCACCTGGCTGCCTCTTCTTTGTTTTTGCTTTTTTTAAATTGTATTGATTTCATTTTCAATTTATGAAATAAAATAATAATTTTCATAACCCAATAGAGTAATAAAAAAGATGATTGCACATGAAAGTTTGTGTTTATTATGTACAACTTGCTATTAATTCTAAATAATATTGAATGTATGATGTAAATTTCTTTTTTCTCTTCCTCCACCCCAGAGATACTTTAGAAACAAATATATATGTGTGTGTATATAACACACATATATGCATATAAATATATATGTATATGTATTTACACAGTATCTAAATTCATTTAAATATACTTCCAGTTGTTTCTTTGGATGCAATTAGTGCTATTCTTCATGTCCTTTGCAATTAATTTAGATATATATGTGTATATATATATATATGTATATATATATATATATATATATGTATATATAAGGGAAATTGACTTAATCACCTAAAAGTGTTCTTAAAACAATATTATTGTTATTTTATACAACTTTCTCTTGGTTTTGTTAATTTCATACTTTATTATTTTGTGCAAGTTTAGTCTTGGTTTTCCAAAACCAATGAGCTCATCATGTCTCATAGCCCAGTAGTATTTCCATCATGATCATATACTAAAGAGAACTTACCTGGGGTGCTAGAATGAAGATTGGACCCTTCATTTAAAGTGATCAAAGTAGATGTACTTTAACTTAAGAATTCTATGATTTCTATGGTTAGAGATCAATTGTTGTGAATCATTAAGTACTGATATAAATGAAAGCGCTGCCATATTTATGACTTAATAGCCATAAAACTTTTTATTGTTTAATCTTTTCTTTGGACAGAAGAGATGTAATAAGCCTGTTAAGACTAAAAAAATATTAATTAGGTTTGGAAATGATTTCAGTTAATTGTTATTTAGTTTGCCCTCGAAAAGTAAATTTAACTCAAATTAGATATAGTCAAGATTTTAGCTTGTTTAGCAAATTAAAATTAAATTATTTTATATGTAATGTAAATATATATAAACATATAAATATGTGTTATATATTGGATTTAAATATATTTTTATTGTAGAATTCTTAATGAATGTAATACTCTTTTTGACACAGAATTCTATTTTTGGAAAAAAAATAAAGATCCTCTTTGTCTCTGACCTCTGATCTCTTTGTCTTAGAGATAAGGAAACTGAGGATCAGAAAGTTTATGTGATTTAAGATCTAACAGAAAATTAGTGACTGAGCCAGGCTTAGAACCTGACTCTCCCAACTTTCATTTCAGTGCTCTTTCTACTACACTATATAACTTCTCGCATAGGCATAAAAGGAAATAGGTTGTGAGTAGTATTTTGGATTTATCAGAATGTGTCTAGCATTTTTTTAAATACAATTTATTTATACCATTCAATAGTTAAGAAATAATCTAATTTATTCTCATATTTTCCTTTCCTGCCCTGGAGTAGGCAAAAGGAGGAAGTTTGGAAAGAGAAAGAAATTCCTTTTCTATTCCTGATTCTCTGGGTTATGAAAATTTTTGCCATGATGAATCTCTTCCAAGTTTTCACCTCCAATGGCCACTGAAATGGAAGGCTTTGCTGTTTAGTTGTTAATGTATTGGATTATGTTCTGTCATGGCTCTCTCAGTTTGTTTACTGTGTAGCAGTAAGTCAGTGAAGTCTTTGGACTTCATTTACCTTGTAAATTTAAAATAAGATTAAACTAGATAATTGTCATGGT
The DNA here is from genome assembly GCF_037893015.1 of Macrotis lagotis. NCBI lineage: Eukaryota > Metazoa > Chordata > Mammalia > Peramelemorphia > Peramelidae > Macrotis > Macrotis lagotis. The sequence goes on from NC_133658.1 coordinate 504,009,772, forward strand.
CCCTTCCATCTGTAAGATTGCATGATTCTGTGATCTTTTTTTTTCTTGTGAGGTCATAAAGAGTTTGTAAGGTAAGAAGCATATCTTTTTCTCCATTCTGAATTGTAATTTTATGAAAATCAGGTCTAATTGTCCCAGAAAACATAGATAATAGAATGGTAAATTGGAAGGAAGCTAGAGTATTTTTTAAAAAGGTGAGAAGACTTATTAGAAGGGGTCAATATGAGCCAGTTATATGCCAGCCACATGAGTTCTTTCCAAAGAGGAAAGCAAAGATCCATTTGAGGGGACAAAGTTAGAGTTATTCCCAAATCACATGAAAAGGAACTTTTATGCAGTTGATGTGGCTTTGGTACTTAGATATAAAATAATAGGAGACATCAATAGCTCCAAAGTCAATGTGATTTCCATAGGGGCAGGAAGGAAGACTAGCACTGTCAGTTGAGGCTTTAGTATAATTGCTCCATGGCCCATTTGTGAATGAATATATACATATAATATATAAATATTTATGTATGCATACATATATATATGTATATGTGTGTATGTATTTATTAGTTTTGAAAGAAAAGGGATGCCATCAGTGCAACTAAACATATGTGATATTCTACCTTTGGTTAGCATTCTCACCAAGCAGATTTATCTCTGCATGGGAGGATAATCAAGACAATGAAAGGGAAGGTTCTTGTCCTAAGAAGTAAACTTTTTAAAGTCACAATTCATTTATTTTCTCTGAGTTAATTATTTTGGGGTTAGTGACATTATCTGAAGATTGACAGTCCTCAGGACTTCATTTGTAATTTCAAACTGCATTGGTGATTAGCCAGTTCTGCTGTTATATAGCATAGTTTAATAGAAGTGTCTTCTATGATTAAAACAAATTGCTTTCTCTATGTCATTAGAAATGAAACCTCTCTGAATTTGTTCTGGAAATCAGAAATCTGACCTCCTTATAAGTTTAGACTTTCAACTTGCACAAAGTAAATACAATAGATGAAGGAATACTTTAATTTTTTAGTAGATAATATAAAGTTGTGCCAAAAAGCTGAAACAATTTAGGCTGAATACCTTTGAGCTACAGGAAGTTCTTTTGAGTACTCTTTTGGTCAATTATATATGTATAAATTTATTCTGATTCATATTTCAAGCTTCTAAATTCCTTAGTGTAATGTCTTCCATCAGCTAGGTTACTTGCTATAACTCTAATTTCATCACTCATTATTTCCAACAGGACCTCTCCACTTTGGTCATGTCTATCCATTTAATGTTTTTTAAAATTAAATTGCAAGGTGTTATTACCTTGGCTGTGAATATGCCCTTCCTCCCCCTCCTAAAGGAAGGCCTCCTAACTCTTCTCTACCATCTATGTTCTCCTTAGAGGGATCAAAGTTCAATCTGTCAACATAGTCTTTCATAATTAATGACATCTGCAGCATTCAACCTAGGGAAGTCCTAGGTTGATATGATGCAATAATCAGTATTTCTTAACCCATCTAACTGTACTAGTATTCTGTACATAACTCTCCACCTTGTCTTACATAAGACTGAAAAATTCCTTGTTAAAATACAGGGCTGCAATATCTGTATTGACATTCCCTTAACCTAATAATCTGATATATTTGTTAAAAAGCAAAATGAAGATGATATGGAAATGATTAAAATCTTATGATTTAGACCAGAAAAAAAATGAATAATTGTTATGTTACCAAGGCTGTAAGATATTGGACCAATTGTGGTGGTGTGTGGTAGTAGCAAACTAGTTTTTAGTCATGAAGTACAGCATATGGGCTGGCAATAATTGAGTATATATGAAAAATAATATGAGTGAGTAGAGAGAGATAACGGGAGTGTTAATAGATTTCAGCATGTGCAGGGCAATTTAAGGAACTTACAGTGGCAATTTGCCAATGAGTACAAAGAAGAAGGAATGAGATAATATGGGAGAGAAAACTGAAAGAAGTGAATTGAGATGGTGTTAGATAACACAAAAGAGTAGATTTAGTGGTGTTGGCTTCCCTAGTTTAAAGGTGCAGCAGAATATGGCCTGAACAAAAGATTGTGAAACAAGGGAATCTTTTTTTTTTAGGTTTTTGCAAGGCAAATGGGGTTAAGTGGCTTGCCCAAGGCCACATAGCTAGGTAATTATTAAGTGTCTGAGACTGGATTTGAACCCAGGTACTCCTGACTCCAAGGCCGGTGCTTTTATCCACTATGCCACCTAGCTGCCCCCAAGGGAATCTTTTCATGTTATGTTATGTTATGTTCAATGTTTTACTGGCCCTTAGGGAGACACCATTATTAGGTATTACCAATAAGGAAGTTTATGTATTTAAATGACAGGTTTCTTTGCTCCCTATAGCAGAGAAATGTAAAATCCTTGGGCTGGTGTGCTGTTTATAAAGACATAGTAAAGAAGGAGAGCAAGAGCACCTCAGCTATTGGAACTATAATTTCTACAGGTAACTCAAGTTAAAACTGAAGGGAATTTATTCACAATTTATTACAGGGTTTATCTGAGGAAAGCAACCTGGTGTTTTTTTTTAAAGGGACTTAAAGATAAAAAGGAAAACTGAAGATATAAATGTTAAATGGAAACAATGACTATGGAAAGGACCTTGTTATTTGCTCCAATTACATTTTGTAAAATCACTAACAAGTTTTTCAAAGTTCTCTACCTCAATCATCTTAGTTTCTTTCTATATCATTTTTATTAGCATTCATTCTCCCCTTATTCCTAAAGGAAGCAACATAAATGAAACATTTATGATTATTTAACTTTCTTTGAAGAAAAATACTGTTTTAAGGATTTGTTTCTTGGCAGTTTTGTTCCAGTTAAATAGACATGTTACATATTTGAGATATGTAAGAAAACACAAAAGATGCAGAATTAGCTTAAAGAAAATGAAAGTGTTGTCTCAATTATATGAAATGGAATAAATGAGAAAGAATGACTAGAACTTAGACCTAGAAGAAAGCATGAAGTACAACCAAGAACCTGAGTAATAGGAATTAGGCAGCTGTAGCAAGTATAGTTGAACTGAACCCACAGTTCTCTAAAAAGTTCTATAAAATGCATCAGACCAAGTCTACCTGATAAGGAAATTCAAGGAAAAACTAACAGTGAGTTATTCTTCTAATTAAAATCATCACAAGGAGTTCCTAAGATTCTAGGGACAGGCTTGCATAGGGAAAAAGCACTGGAAAGGAAAGGCATGGAAAATTTCACCTGAGGCATTCAGAGGCTAATGGATGTGTCCTAGTGAAAGAAGAGGTCCAAGACCCGAGGTTTGCTGCTTAAATGTATAACAATGGCTCTCTGAAAATGTTGAGACACTTTCTAGTTTAATATTCTTTCTTAACATTTTTCTCCCTTGCTTTCTTAAGTCTAGATAATCAACAAACTGATAAATCAAGCCCTGATTCATAGCATTTGCAAATTTCTGAGGTGCAAATATTCACATTGAAAATTTAAGAACAGAATTTCAGTCAGTAGCAGCTACCTCCAAGCACTCTTTTATTCCAGACACACAAAGAGGGGCCTGACTTTGTGCATAGTATAGTAAAAAGTGACAATTGGCAGTTCTGGCACTGCTTAGTTTCAGACCAAAGATACAGGGTGGGACTGTGGACAGGTAATAATCTATACTTACTGCTATATCCTAGGTCAGAAGCAAGTTCAGAAGAAAGCAACACCTGGAACACTTTGGAACAGTTTCAGTATCTTACATAGTTTGAAGTAGAGTGATGAGAATAGGAATCCCAGACCAAAGGAATACCTGCAGTTTTGGTCCTCTGATCCTACAGGGCTTATAGTCACTGCGTCCAATAGTAGTCTTCTAGAATTTCAGTTAAGGTAAGTCTGCAGATGTATTCCTGGATCAAGAAATTACAGAACCCAGACCAAGATGTAAGTGATAAAATTTTGGGGTCAGACTGCTTTGTGAGCACTGAAAACTTGCAGATCAGTCGTCTGAGGGGTCACTGAGATCCTTGAATAATACATACTCAATAACCCAAGAAACATCAGAAGGACCCAAGGAAACACAAGGTCAGTTCATTCATTCTTTCCAGAAGTTTATAAATCTCAGCCCTAATGAAGTTGGAAGATAGTATGTAGTCTGAAAGAATGAGCAAATGACAACAACAAACAATTCCATAGTAAAGAGATATTATGGTGGCAAGGATATTTAAGTTACAAACCCAGGAGAAGAGAATGACTCCCACACATCCAAAAGCAGAGTTCAAAATAAAGACACAGCTAGGGCACAAGTTCAAGTAGAATTTCTGGGAGAGATGAAGAATTTAAAGCATTTTTATGATTGAAATTACAGTCCTAGAGGGAAGAATTAAAAAAGAAATTAAAGAAGAAACATTTGGAGAGAGCATTAATGGATTCGTACAAGTGATATAAAATCTTGTCCAAGCAACAAAGTTCCTGAAAATAGAATGGTTAAATTAGGAGTTTCAGACTCCAGAAAAAACAAAATCCAAAGTCAAAAAATTGAAAAATGCAAGAAAATGTAAGATATCTCATAGCTAAATGAATTGTCCTGGAAAATAAATTAATGAGAGAAGATTAGAGATTTATTGAGCTTCCTAAAAGCCACAGGACAACTAAAAAATCCAGATATAATATTTAAAAAACATTTTCAGAGAAATCTCCACAGTTTTCTTACAAACAGAAGGCAAAATGAAAAGGAAGGAAGAGTAGCAGCACCAGATCTCAAACAAGATTAAAAAAAAGCAATAATAATAATAAAAATAATTTGATTCTGGTTAAGAAATAGTTGAACAAGTTAGCTTCAAAATAGACAAATAGAAAGTAGCCTTACTTTTTTTTGAAATTTTTTTGCAAGACAATGGGGTTAAGTGGCTTGCCCAAGGCCACACAACTAGGTAATTATTAAATGTCTGAGGCTGGATTTGAACTCAGGTACTCCTTGAATCCAGGGCCGGTGCTCTAGCCAGCTAGCTGCCCCAGTAGCCTTATTTTTTGATGAAACCCAAAGACCCCAGCTATTGGAATAGGAACTCACAATAAAAAAATAATCATCATAATGGGAAACATTTTGGAAGAAACCATGAGTAGACCAGCATCTCACAGCGTATACTAAATTTCACTATGAATAGGTACATTCCTCAAAAATAAAAGGTGCCATCATAAATTAGTGTAGTAAAAATTATATATTTAGTTATATAGATAGAAGAATAGTTAATAATCAAATAAGAGGTAGGGAAGAGCATAAAGGGTAATATAGAAAATTTTGATTATGTATAATTCAAAATGATTTGCATAAATAAAACTGATATAGCTAAAGTGAGAAGAAAAAAGGTAAAATCTTCATAGCAAGCTTCTCTGATAAAGGTCTCATTTCTAAGATATATAGGGAGCTGTTAAAAATTTATGAGTAAGTTATTTCCTAATTGATAAATAGTCAAAGGATATGAATAGGCTCTTTGCAAAGGAAGACCTCCAAGTTATCAAAAGTCAGCTATGTTCCCAAATTTATTAACTTTGAATATTTTTTGACCTATACCATTACAAGGTCTATGTAAGGACCCATAAAAAAAAGGGAAAAGGAAATATATGAAAATTTTTATAAGAGCCCTTTTTGCAGTGTCACAGATTTAGAAACTGGGGAGGTATCCTTGAATTAGGGAATGGCTAAACAAATTATGGTATATGAATGTTGCAGATTATGTTTGGGCTATAAGAAATGATGAAAAGAACAGTTTCAGAGAAACCTGGAAACACCTGTATGAACTGATGTTGAATTAGTAGGACCAGGAGAATCATTTTTATACAAGAATAATAATGTAAAAACAAAAAATTTTGAAAAACTTAGGAACTTTGATCAACACAAATTATCTCTCACAACTGTTCTCCACCTCCTTTCAGAGAAGTGATAGACCCAGAATGAAAATTGAGAATTTTTGACCATGACTAATAGAGGAATTTGTTTTGCTAAACATATTTGTTATAGGGGTTTTGGTTTTCTTTCTCAATACAGGTGAGGAATGTTGAGGGGGTATGGTAAAAATTCACATATTGAAAAAATGACATTGAATTTTTTATAAAAGAAAAATTAATGTGCTCAATGGTATGGCAACAAAAGATTTTTGTAAGCAAGAATTGGTGTTGTTGAAAAAATTAATCATCTTGCAAATTAGTGATGAGACTATTTTATCCTAAATAAGAATAGCTATCCTCCATGATATTGAGAAATTTCTTTTATTTAAAGTCTCTGTGTTTTATAAACTGACTGATGTTGATATTCAGAAAGTCATTAAAAAGTGTTATTTGGCAGTAACATTTGTAACATACCCCTTTATGATCTCATGCACAAGGCACCATGTTTGAGGAAATCCTCCCTATTTCCAAAGTTGTATAAGAACTCTATGTCTGAAAAACTCTGGTTTGTACTGAAAACATTTTGCTAGTGCCTACTTGTTTCCATCCCCTATCTTCATCAATGGACTAAGTATAAGAACCTTTTCATAAAGATTTCATTGAGGTGAAAAAGTAAGTTTGCTGAATGGAAGCTGATGAATATTCTCAGTTCTCATTTTTGGGTGCTAATGTAGTCTGTGATCTCCATTTTCCCCCAGTTTGAGATATCTTGAAAGTAGGTTCCTTTAAAATACCTTTAAGATTTGTGCTTCCTTCAGTACAGTTTTGTACTTTGTATTGGTTCCAAGTACTCTTCCCAATTTCATCTTCTTAAGTGCCATTTTCATTTCACTTAGTAAATCGGGAACCATAGCGGTGGATTCCAAATGTGGTGGTTCCATTATCATATATACCTTTCCAATATAAAAATATAAAGAATACATGTGAAGAATAATAATTAAATAAACACCATTACAGAATTGTTGCTTTTCTTCATTAACTGCTGTTTGCATCATGAGCTCTTCAAGTCATCCTTTTCTGAGTTATATTATTGGCTAGAGAAATTCTAGTGGTTTTAGAATTAGAAGGAAGTTTATAGATATTTTTAGTTTTGGGATCATAATGTGAAAGCAAATTATTTGTATACCAAAGAGAGTATTTTATTTTTCCATCACAGAAAATTTTTTCTTCTTTATACTTCTAATATATATATATACATATATATGTATATATATATATATATATATATAGTATAAACATTACTTGAATTTCTTCTATTATTCAAATTGAAAAAAAAATTACTTGTGATGTTGCATTTCCTTTGCATTTTGTGTGTAAATGGATACTTTCTCATTTAAGCACAGGTAGCATAAGGGAAAGAATGTGACATAGGTGAAAGGGGTAGAGAGAGGTATAGATAGAATGAAAGAATGACAGTTGAGAACTACTAGAGAATTTTTTCTAAATTTTTTTAGAAATGGAATTAATTCAGAAGAAAAATAATTTCTAGAATTATTAGCAAAGAAATTCTGTGCTTAGCTTTCTCCAGATTAGGGATCTTAGCCTTTTTTTGTGTTATGGATCTCTTTGACATTCTTGTGAACCCTATGGACCTTTTCTCAGGGTAATATTTTTATTTTATTTTATTTTTTGTGAGGCAAAGGGGTTAAGTGGCTTGCCCAAGGCCACACAGCTAGGTAATTATTAAGTGTCTGAGGTCGGATTTGAACTCAGGTACTCCTGACTCCAGGGCTGGTGCTCTTTTTCCACTGCACCACCTAGCTGCCCTGGGGCAATATTTTTAAACACATAAAACCAAGATTTTACAAAGGAAACTGACTGTATTGAAATAATATTTTTCTCCTATCCAAGTTCACAGATCTTCCAAAATCTTTCCACAGAACTTTGGGAAAAACCTTTGGTCCAGACCTTTTATGTTGTATCAAATCAGACTATATTGTATTTTTTATAGTGTTGTAACATTAAACTTTTATTTTAAAGCATTTGTCTGTAACACTAACAATTAACTCCTTACATCAGGCACATTTACAGACATTTTAAAATTTTTTATTTTTATCCTTTTAAATTTAGATGTCTCAGTTATACCTTCATTGCTTTCAAATTCAAGGGAGTGCCTTATTTAATTTTTCAAAAGGAACAAATATACTACTTTATAGTCTTCAACAATTGTTTTCTATTTTTTCCTAAAACTTGACTCCATGCTATTCATATTCTCAAACCATAAGATTTCTCAGATAATTCCAAATTCTTATCTTGTTTGCTTTTCTTTTCACAGAAACAAAAATATTGATCTCTTTCTTTAAAGTCATACATTTTAATACAGTTCAACATACTGAGTTGCCATGGTTTTGATCTCTAGGGTCAGAACTCATATTCTTTATAAAACCATTGCCTATAATGTTAAATTTATTTTAAAAAAAGAGATAGGGTCAACTACAAGTCTATATAGTTTCTGGAGTCTCAAGAACTGTATAGCTTCTTACATACAACTGGAGGTTGTCAGAGCGAAACCCAGGGAAGGCATTACCTTCATTGGGATGTCAGAAGAAGAAGAAGACAGAAATAGACTTGAATGTAACAATTAGCTATCTCTTTGTTTAGAAAATATTTCCATTTCCAAAGTATCAAATTATCTCTTGTTCTACTCTAATTTATTTATGTTGATTTTTTTTTAATATTTAGGTCATGTAATGTTTTATAACTCATTGTACGGTACATAGTGAAAGGTATTGCTTTAAAGTATTTGCTACAAAAATTTTCTAAGGTTTTTTTTTTTGCAAGGCAGTGGGGGTAAGTGACTTGCCCAAAGTCACACAGCTAGGTAATTATTAAGTGTCTGAAGTTGAATTTGAACTCAGGCACTCTGGACTCCAGGGCCAGTGCTCTATCCGCTGTGCCACCTAGCTGCCCCTTTCTAGTTTTATTAACAGTTTATATTTAATTGTGATTCCTTACCATGTGAATTGAGGTCCTTGGTTTAATCAAATTGTTTGTTATTATATTTGATTACTTCTATTCCATCAAATTTCTTTGACAACGCATCTAAAGAATGGGAGGTTTTGTGACCTGAGATAGTCAATGAACACAAGCTTGTAAATTAGACTATTTGTTGGTATCCTATTCCTATACTTAATGTAAAGCTTCTTATCTATGAACCTTATAACTCTCAGCTTAACTTAGTTTGGTTTGGTATACATAGTAGATATTTAATAAATATTTTTGAATTAATTATTGAGATCTTAATTTCACACATAAATTTGATAGAATGTTTTTTATTTTTCCTAATAAGGAGGCAAAACCTTTAGGCTGGCAAAATGACCTAGAGTTTTAGGCTCATTCTGTCAAAAAGTCACTGCTTACTTCACTTTTGATATCCTTTAATTTTTCCTAATTTAGACAGAGTTTGTAATTTCTTCCAGGCAATCAACATGAAATTTTAGTTTGAAATTTTTCTGCTTTTCCATATGGTAGTAATAGAAAGGAATGAGGAAAGTTAAGTGGTAGTATGATCACGTGAGCCTTTATTCATGCCTAAGTTTCCCTGATTTCTAGTATCTCCTATCACTTTGCCTGTTCTTTTAAAAGATATCATCTCTGACCTCTGGTATTTGACTGAAATATCCCGATTAACAGCTTTTGATCATAAACTGTGCTTTATTCTTTTTTTTAAAGCTTAAATAACATAGTTCAATTTATTATAAGGCAGAATTTTTAAAAGGTAAACATGTTTTTCTCATTTGATTATTGTTCACATTACAGTAATCTAAGGAAATTTTATAATTTCAATAAACAAAATATAAAATCAGTTATGAAATTTTTGAGCAATAAACACCAATCAATGGCACAATAGGAACCCGAACTCAGATCCAGACTTTGGTCAAATTCAAGCTTCCAAATTTTCAGACCATTATATTATACTCTGCTTCATTGTACTTTATTTTTCATGAAATTAGTTTCAACCAGGTTTAGTGAGGCTGAGGATTTCTAAAGGAAGAGATTCCAATAAATGCTACTAACTTACCAAGGGATTGAGGATATTCCTGAGATGGCAGGTTAACAGAATCTGACAATCCAATGTCTAAAAGATTTAGTTGGAATGGTGCTGCCTTACTAAGTCCTGGTCCTATTTTGGTCCTTGATTTTGAAGCACTGGTCCTTTCAAGAGTTTGCATTTGTAATAAAGTTCTGATAGTTTTCCCCATTAAATCTCATAAGTTAATGTCATAGGTATTACATGCCTCTTTCCTCCAATCAGTTTGTTATTTACTGGAATCTCCCTAGATTATTTTGTAGAATAGGGTTTATTGAGGTGGGTGTTTTTTGGGTCTCATCTGGGATGGGGTTGGGAAGGACAATCAAATCATTATTATTATAAGGTGGTTTCACCTATCAGGTTGAAGATAACATCAAAATGAGGCTTCATTGTCATTGTAGATTAGTCAAGATATAAATATACATTATGTGTATAAGTAAATGCAATTCAGTTTTTATATAAAGTGAAATGTACAAAATGCTACTCGGGGTAAGAATATTCAGTCAGGTCTGTCAATATTAATATAATTTTGACCTTAGCAATTTTAAAATGGAAGTTTGGATAAAAGTGCATTCACAAATAGTTTAATGTAATTACTCCACTTGCATTTTCACCTTAGTTTTAGTTTCACCTTAGTGTACCATTGCAAAGACCAAGAAATGATATAAAATGTATCATATAATTTTCTAAATGACGAGCCACTGCTTCTTTAAGTAATGTTATCTTCATTTGTAACTCTCATGATACCTTGAAATTCATAACACAAATAAGATTTTTGTGGTATTGAGTTGGCAACCTACACATAACAGCCCAGTATATCTTCATTAACAAGAAACATTTCTATTGATTTCATTTTGTGATGTTTCATATTACATATAACAAATATGTATGGTCACCTAAATGAATTATTACAATCCAATTTGGAATGAATGCATGAGGTTATTGTATTATCTCTAGGATGCTTTAGTCTCTGGGTGTCAAAACTGTTTTTATTTAATGGAATAACATGGAAAAGTTAATCAGAGTAGGTTAACCTCTGTGGAACTGAAGGTCATATACATTTACTCTCAGCTGTAAATGGAGGAGCTTTCAGCTTTGAACTTTTGCTGGGGGTGGGGTGAGAGTGAAAGAAGGAATGAGTGTGGAGTCAAATGCATGTATTTCTCCTTCTTCAATACTGTCAATTGATTTGTGGGACTAGGTTTTTTTAATTAAAATTTTTTTTCTGTAAGACAAATAAAATTAAATTTGCAATACAAACATAATAAAAAATCTATACTACAGTTAACATTTCCATTATGGGTACTTGAACTGATCAACTTCCTGAGACAATTTACACATACATACACACACACACACACACACATACACACACATGTACTTGCACACGCACAATCAATATAACAGTAAGTTGCAAAGGTTGTCTTTTATCACAACAACAAAAATAATATCTTACAGTAAAATGAATCTATGCATAACATGGATATCCATTCTTGGGCCCTAGTATTCAAAAAGGACTAGAATATTCAGTTTTCTTTCACTGGGTCATATTTTAAAGCACTTTAAAACTTTCCTTCAAAGCAGGGAGCTTGAAAATGATTTATTACAACAATGGAGCTACTGTTAAAAATATTTTTGGACTCCTTTTGAAATTTCCTTCAGTTTGCAGAGAATATTTTTGCATGTAGTAGGTGCTTAATAAATGATTTATAAGTAAAGTAAAAACAGGGCTAGATGGATGAATAGCTTTACTAATAGAAAGGCTTTGTCTTCTAAGAGAGAAATTGATTTTTGTCAACAGACAAAAGTCACTGGGAGCCAGGGCAGAAGAATTTTTGGTGATCAACCTGCTTGAAGCATTCTTTGATTCAAAAGAACTTTAACTCTAAGGCCATGACTCTGATTTCTTGTATGACTCATAAACTATGTACAAACAAATTTAAAGGATAAATTCTAAAACGATTTTGAGCAAAGATATAATTTCCTTTTTTGAGTAAAAGAACTACTTCAAAAAACAACATCCATTTGTATGTATGCTGAAAAATTAGCCTCATTACTTTCCTGTACTGTATCTTTTGTTCAAGAACCAAAACATTTTTTACTTACAGTTCATATGCTTTTCTAAAAAAATTTATTCTTTGAAATAAATTTTAGTGTTCATTCATTCACTGAAGATAGTCCATTCCTTTTTTGATATATCTAATCAGTAATTTGTTTTTTCTTTCATCAGTCCAAATTCCTGTTTCTACTATTTCCTCCCATTTCCCCCCCTCTAATTTCATTCAGCACAAGTATAAACCCTGTTCTAAGTGACAGCTTTTCAGATTATTAAGCACATTGATCATATTTTGCCTGTCTTCTTTTCTTCAGATTAAACATTCCTAGGTTCTTTAATTGGTCTTTTTTTCATAGTATTGATACTCATATTTGAATATTTTCTGATTTGTCAAAGTTTTTCTTAAAATGCGTCACTCCAAATCAAATAAATTACTCTATATTTTGCATGACCAGGAAAGAACATGATGAAATTATTACCTTTCATGATATAAATATTATCTCTCTCTGAAAATGCAATCTAATACTTCCTTAGCTATTTTGCCATGTTGCACTATTTACTCATTTTGACCACTAACTATTGAATACTTCTGTATCTCATAACTGTCTCATCACAAACACTGTCCTCTGTTTACCTAAACTCTATAAAGCTTCTTGGATGCATCCTCACAGCAAACATTTGTACCTAATTGTAAGAAGAGACAGATAAGATTGAGAGTGAAAAAGTCAATGTGTGGTACAGACTGTTGGAATGATCACAGACTCATCCTCTCCAACTATTCATTCATATTCAATCAAAGCAGCAGCTCCAAGGCAAAATGACTACCAGAAGAATTACTGTCAAGAGATTAGAATGCTTCTCTGAATGGGAACAGTTTGTTGCTAACTTGGAGGAAAAGTTGAGCCAACACAAAGCTGGCAACTGTGGAGCAAAAAAGGAGTGGACAGCTTTCAGAGATTTGGTGTACAACATTGCATTTGCTCTTCTGGGTCAGAAAACCTGCAAACTTCAAACTGGTTTGATGAAAATAATGGACAAATACAGAAGCTGCTAAATGAGAAATGAGAACTCTACAGAGTTTATCAGCAGGATAGTTTATTCATTTCTAAGAAAGAAGCATATAATTCCATCTAAATTAAAGTACAAAAGAAGCTTTAAGAGATTCAGAATTCAGCTCTTGGAGAGTATACCATACTCCCTCACCTATGGATCAGGAGACAAATGATTCCAAGGTCAATACTTGATTCATCTTTGATGAACTCATTTTGGAAATAATTAATAATGCACAGAATCTCTCTCCCTCTGGATTATGCATTCCTCTGCTTCAAATTTATGACACCAACTATTAGCTTTTTAAATCTTTATGACATAGAAGTTTCTCAAAGCCTCATTCTAAAAGTTAAATCCCCAAGTATCCCTATCAAATCATATACTTTCTCTTTCTTCTTTCTATTCCTCATGTTCAGAAAGTGCTTCCCATTAGGCAGGCAAAGCCTCAGTTCACTTTTGCTCCCACTGTCAATTGCAATTATCATTGATGATTTTTATAAGCCCAATGGGAAGTTTTTGTTCAGCTCTAAGATTTATAAATATTGGTGCAGACATAAAAGGAAAAGAAAATAGTGAGGGAACTGTTGGACTTAGTCAGAAGACCTAGATTTGAATTTCAGTCATTCTAGTTAATATAGTTGTTCAATCCATTTGGAGTTTTCTTGGTAAAGATACTGGAATGATTTCCAATTTTCTGTTCTAATTCATTTTACAGATGAGAGGATTGAAACAAACTAAGTTAAATGATTTGCCCAGGTTACACAGCTAGTAAGTATCTTTTTAACTCTGGAAGATGAGTCTTTCTCATTCTAATTCCAGCACTCTATCCATTGCACCACGTAGCTGCCCCACTTATTAACTGTAAGATTTTGGATGAATTGATGAAGATCTGATTTTTGTTTCCTCATTTTTGTTAAACACTCTACCTTCAAGGTTGATGAGAAAAATCAAATTAGGTAAAATGTTTTATTAAAAATTATGTAATTTTTATTTTTATATTTTATAGAATATATATTACAAAATATATAATATATACTCTATAATATTATATACATATAAAAAATTTTCACTATATAGTCATTAACTCTTGATTGTCTTCAGACTTAGATTTGTAAGGGACCAATTCAAGAGTTAGATAAAGAATTTATTAATTGCTTATTATGTTCTAGGAACTGTGTTAAGCTTGTGGAGACAAATCAAAAACTTGCTAGACATTTCCTACTCTCAAGGAACTGATCTTTGAATAGAGGAAGACAGTTCATTAAAGAGAAAGGGAAAATAAGTGGTGGTGGGTAGGATATCCTAACTATAGATGCCTTGAGAGTACAGAGAAAGTCTGGAACTAGGCAAGAGTCAACCTAAGCTGCCCTGTCCCCTAAGGAACTTTCAGGTTCATCTTTTTAAAGCTTATTTTATGGAAGAATAAACTGAGACCTAGACAAGTTCAATGACTTTTCTAAGATCTTACAAGTCACACATAGCAGAACTGTGATTTAAGTTCAGGTATTCTGAATCCATATCCATACTTTCCACTGAAAAATGTTACATAAAGAAAAAACATAAAGAAAATTATTCCTGCAGGATTCTGAAATGGCACTACATTTATTTCTCCCTACTGTTTTAAAATTTTAAAACCTCTCTCCTCATGGGTGGTCAGGTTTGCTTCCACAAATGTATAATAATGTTAATGTTGTGGTCATGGTAGACTGATAGAAACTAAAGTGCAAAATCACAAAAATGTTTTTTTTTTTTGATTTTTGTGCCTTTCATCTGCAGCCAGTTGCAAGGTTTCTAAAGTCACAAGCTTTGAGAATAACCACTGAAAGATACTGCTCTGATGACAGAGATAGTCCTGGAGTAACTAGAATCTTATTTGTAACTTGTATGAGGTGTTTTGACTTTTGTTTCAATGATAACAAAGAATTTCCAATGACCCCAAAAGGTTTGTTTCAATCTTAACTTCAAAGACTGTTACTTTTGACTTACTCCAGGGATGGTTCTGTCTTGTTGATTAGTTGATGACCAAAAATGGTCATCTATATTTCAAAAGGCTAAATGTAGAAATGGCATAAAGAATAGCATTTATATAGAGGTGCTACAAAACTTTAAGCCTTAAAAACTACCCTAAAACTTGTGAACCCTGTATCAGAGCTGTGATTTCCATAGAGATATTTTAAAGAAAGCTCCTTTAGTCCTTTAGAGTGCAACTGTAATTTATTTCCTTATTGTGATAGAATTATAAAGTAACCCTCTTTCCCTATTCCTTGAAAGCACTCAATGACCCTAGGTCCCCACAACATAATGCTTAATAAATTTTATATGAAGATTATCATTGTATTGATAAATACAGATTGTCTTCATTTGGAAACAATTGGGAATATTTTGTAATGTTAAAATGGTCTGTAATTAATCTCAGGGTTATTTTTGTTTGTTTAGTGTTTTTTTTTATATAAAGAGATGGAATTTTTAGCTTTATAGTTTCATTGGTGTAGGAAATTTTCAGGATCTACTTTTATTTCTGGGACACTAAGAGGTTAAGTGATTTGCCCAATGTCATGAAACCTGTATGTTTCAAAGATTGAATTTTGAAACACAGGCATTCTTGACTCCAAGGTCACCTCATTGTTGTTTCTTCACCACATAGTTCAGTCAATACAAAATCACTGATGCTAAAGATGTTTGTCTTCCATATTATAATTGTTTTTTTTTTAATTCTTTGAAAACTACTGTATGTCACATCTTACTGTCATATAGCAACACTAATAGAATATTGGTATTTTAAAGGAAGGTCTTTGTATTCGTGGAAAGTTTGAGGTCAATAAAAGAATTTTGGAATGTCCTGTAATTAAACCAGTCTGCTCTTCTCCTGCTCACATGAGTCCAATTCATTGGACTAATTACACATGGTGCTGTTACTGAATTTTTCATCTAAATGCATATTGTAATATAGGCAACACATATTGTTCATTCACTTAATATTTTCTTTGTGAATCATTTAAGTAGTTATAAATCTTTACTTGTAATATCAACCCCCAAATGGTAGGAATAGTTTATTAGCTACAGAAAAAACTCTTTTCAACATGAACTGTATGTGTGATCTCCCCCACCACAGTTTACCTTTGCAAGCAAATATATCTCTGTTTTATGTATTGCCTGATGTTTATGACCAGAAGTCCATTGTAAGTTACTTTTGAAAAAAAAGGTGAGTAATAGACAATAGACACAGTGGGATCTTTTAGAATTCTGTTGGGAAAAAACTGTGGAGATGCTTTACCAAGGAACTCATGAGCCACTTATGTAATGAATTGGAGAGTATCAGGGATATTTGGAGTGTAAAATCAGGTTGCTTCATGTTGAGTTCAAATAGGCAGACTTTTGCAAAGTCTAACTCTTAACTCAAATTTATACTTCTCTGTTCTCCCTCTTAAAGGTTCTAAAGAAGTTTCAGTTTCTTCAAATACAAAATGAAAAGGTTTGAGAGATAATTGTTAATGTTTTCTCAACTTGTAATCCTGTTCTCTGAACACATTGAAATGTTAGGCCCAAGTAAACAAGATGAGATTTAAGAGAAATGTCCTTCAATTTGGTTTAAAAAATAGATTGTCCTAGTAAAACAGAAGAGGTAAATTGGGAACTAAAGGAAGAAAATCATTAAGGGACAATCTCAGCTAACTGAAATAGAGACACCCTTTTATAGAATCCTATTGGACAAAAATAAAACTACTTGCTTAATACCATTTGGTTTTTATGAACCATAAAGAGAGAAAAAAGGCCACTAATGTTAACTTGGACAATAGTTTGCTTATCTGAAGTCAGCACCAGAAATCATAATATGTACATGGGATAAATGACCCTAAAATTTTCCTTGAATTGAACCTGTTGGTACATTGGCAAATACCTGTGAATTGACTAGTTTCATCATGTAGGCTATTCTGGAATGTGTTTATATACATCTACCATAGTGAAAAAAAATTCTTTCTACTTAAATTGTAGAATACCTAAAATGATATGCAAATTACTTGGAACAAGCAATAATTTTGATATAGTTTCATTTTGTGACAGCAATGGTCATGCTTGTATGGTTCTACAGATAATAGGCTGGCTCAGAATGCCTGACCTTGACCAGTGGAAACTGAATTAAGTTGGTTTTCCCAAGTTTAGATAGTTTTCTGTCAGTTGAATGCTGTATTTCATGTCATCCACACATTTCTTTAGATTCCTTTTCTTGTTTTTTAATTCTGTGGTTTTTAAGAATAGATATTATTCCAACAAAATGTACAAATATATCTCTTAAAAAGAAAACTTTAATAAATATTAAAGATAATGCAATGGCTTATGGGGTACGGAAAGCAAGCATTTTAAGTATTATTTTAACCTACAACAAAACAGAATTATTTACATTGAAGAGTAAAGGAAAAGTGTGGTTGAAAATAACAATATCAACAGAACCATTATCAACAGAAACCAACAAACTATTTCTGATTGACTAATGAAGAAAAGAACTCTAGAGAGACATGGCAGTCAGAGGTGTTCTCATTATCTCCTCTCAAGGGTAGAATAAGCCTCTTAAAATTCAAAGGATAGCAAGATGAGTTAGAAAAATAACTAGCTATTAATCATTTCTATGAAGAAAAAAAAATCATCAGGATCAAACAATTCAAAGGCTGAAGTACTGAAGGTCAGAAAGAGATAAAATTTTTTTGCTGACAATGATAACTTTTCTATTTGTATATATATATATATATATATATATATAAAATATATCAATTTCAGAAGTTAGCATGAGTCTATAACAATAATAATTCTACTGTGCTATTGGAAATGATGAATGTGCAGATTTCAGAAAAATCTGAAAAGATTCACATGAACTGACACTGAGTGAAGTGAGCTGAACCAGGAGAACATTGTACAGTCATAACATTGTACAATGATCAAATATAATTGATTTAGCTCTTCTCAGCATTATAATGATCCAAGACTATTCCACTTATGTTGGAAAATGTTATCCACATCCAGAAAAGAACTGATCATGTCTGAATGCAGAAAAAAACCATGCTATTTTCACTTTGGGTTTTTTCCCCCCTATGGCTTTTTTTCTTTTATTTTACTTCTTTTTTCATGACAAGACTAATATGAAAATATGGTCTACATTATTGCACTGTATAGCATATACCAAATTGTTTTCCCTCTTGAATAAATGAGAGAAAAATTTAGAACTCAGAATCTTATTAAATTGAGTCTTAAAATTATTAAAATGAATGTGAAAATTGTAATTGGGAAAATAAAATACTATTTAAAACAAAAAAAAGAATTATAAAATTTCTTAAATGGAGGAAATAATGCCACACAGCACATATCACAAAAAAAGTTCCAAAATTTATTCAAGAAATGGAAATAGGAAAGAAACATGCTGCAATAATATGGTAAACTGCTTTATTTAAATCCCATTGAAAAAGTATGACTTTTCCTTTTATCCCAGTATTGAATAAAAGCTAGACTTGGGAAAACTGATTGTTAAATGTAAGCCCAATATTCAATATTATGAGGTGTGGTTTCATGAAGAATGAATTAAATTCTTGATGAAGAACTAAAGAATTTATGTTAATGTTTTGTGAATGTAATACTAATGGGAGAAGATGAAAGGAAAAACATTTATATATTGTCTTCTCATTGCCCTGTACTGGGTTAAGTGCTTTTTATAAATGTCTCATTTTATCTTCACAACGACAATGTGAAATAGATGTTATTGCTTCTTATCATTTTGAGGTTGAGAAAACCAAGACAAATAGAAGTTAATTGAATTGCTAAGGGTAACAGATCCGGTAAGTGCTCAGGGTCAAATTTGAACTCAGGTCTTCCTGACTTCAGTACTAGGACATTGTGCCAATAAAATTATATTTAATTCTATATGTAGACATGAAATTATATTTAAAAATGAATTCAGTAGAGAATATATCATATATTAGAAAATTTATTAATGACAAAAAATGTTCATTGTCATTAAGTTCAATTTTACTGCAGTCTGAACCTCAGAGCTCATTGGTAGGGGACTCTGTCCTCATTGGAAGAGATCAATATTCTGTGTCTATATGGGGGGGGGAGGCAGAGTTTGTGAGGAAGGGGAAAAGAGAGATCTACTTTCTTTGATTTCTTTGGGTAATTGAAGTCCCAGCTCTAAGAAAGAAAATGGATTATTCCAACCACACTTCAGGTTGATGAAATGAGTAAATAATTTTGAGAAGAAGCCAACATGTAGAATAGAACTGTGATCTTATTCCCATTTTTAGATTGCTGCACAAGTGACTCTGGGGCTTTGGTAAAATCTGGAATTCTCTCAGTCTTGTTGAATTACTTCACACTCCATTAAGAGAGCTTCTTCACTCTCTGCATACTTTCTCTGATTTTTGTTTTTCTATCAACTTGGATAAATGGGTTTCTTTGCTATTTCCTACATGTATTTATTACAAAACTGGTACTTTCTGAGAAAACAGTCATTTCATTTCATATCATTATATATGAAACTTGAGGCTCTTCTTTCCTATTAAGGAATAGAGATCAGGATTTTAGATTGAACTTCCCTAGACTAATAATATTTAAGAAAGTAGATAGATATAATTCTTACCTGGTGTCTCTCTCAGAGGAAAGCAGAGAAAATGGATAGCAACCTCTGGTTCCAGCCTTCTGCTTCTCTTCCTAGCAGAAAACCAGGAGTCTTCCTTGGAGAAAGATGAAGGGAGATGTAAATACATCTATTCTCTTGTTCCTTTGAGTCACACACATGACACCCATATGCTACTTGGAAGGGAAAAACATAGCTACTATGGTGTACAAATCAATTTGGATTCAGATAAATCCAATTTGGAACAAAATATTCAGCACTGGGACAAAAGGAAAAAAATTCAGCACAGAAAAAGTTTAGGTATCTAATAAAGAGGCATCATATACAGAAGTTTGGAAGTAAAAAGCCTGGAGAGGAATAAAGACAAGTTTGGATTGGGCATCCTCCTTAAAAAGAAATCAGTTAGTTAATAAGAGGTAGAGGCAACAGAGTCTGAGGATATTTTCAATGTAAAAAATCTAAGAGTACAGTGAAATTTCAGGATAAAAGGTTTCTGTGACATGAAAGAAAAAGTCCAGAGGGTCATAAAGGCAAGAATGATGGAAAACTCTTGTCCCTTGTGGAAATAGCCAGGAATCCTTCCTTTCTTCTTCTTCTCAGCAATGGATATGTGACTAGAAATTTCAGTCACCAAGAAGGAATAGCTAGCCACAAAATTAGTGTTCTTAGGAGATGTGGCTAACATCTGCTGGCAACCAAAAAGGTGTTTTTGCAAGCCTTTCAAGCATGAATTCTAATGACTTAAGGAATGGCCTGACACAAGGTAACTTTGATGATACTGACCTTCTTGAGCTATTTCCATTTAATTTCTTGGAAAAGTGTCCCAACGGCATAACAATCTGCAAAGCTATTCATATTTACATAGCTACAGTTTATTCTTTAACCATATCAAAGGACTTCTGCCTGTAGTTAGGTAATATTATCTACCCAAGCTATTTGTTCATGTTGGGAAAATCTCAGACATTACCAGCTGCTTAAGAACATCTGAATTTTTGCTCAGTTAATCATTGTGTATGACTATTTATTAAGTGCAAGACACTATACCTCCTTATCAGCAACATAACTGTACTAACTTTTTTCTGTAGTCTCTCTCTCAGTTTTATTATAATGAAATGTATTCTACTACCCAATCCTCTATCTCCCAGAATTGATTGTCTAAAATATCATCCTTATAAAGTTTCAGTACACAAAGAAGCACTTGTTCTAATTATTTCCTCATCTTCAGATTTGCTTCTAGAGGTCTCAGGGAGAATGTGTATGTTATTTTTCTCCAACTGGAAGAATGAAAAGGAAGACATATAATCCTCCTAACAGAATGATACCTGAATGTGAAATCATCATTAGAAGTTTCTAAAGCTATGTCCAAATCCTTCTTTACCACCTGCCAATTCTTTCTTTAGTAAGATAGTATTTCTTGGGATGAGTATGTGTCAAAAAGTAGAGAGAACAACAGACATTAAGAGCTCGCATTATTTTCCATCAAAGGATGAAGAACTGCAAGAGACTCAGGAATCATTGTCCGTTCAATTTCATTTTACATATAAGAACTCATGCCCATCAATTGGGGAATGGCTAAACAAGTTGTGGTACATGAGTACTATGGAATATTATTGTTCTATAAGAAACCATAAATGATTGGACTCTAGAGGAGCATGGAATGAATGAGTTATAGGATCTGATGCTGAGAGAAGGGAGCAGAACCAAGAGAACAATGTACATATTAATAACAACATTGTGAGATGATCAACCTTGATGGACAGCACAGAAAGCTCAGCAATTCAGAGAGCTAGGACAATAGTATTAGATTGGCTATGGACAATTTCTCCATCTAGAGGAAGAAAAACAAAGCAAAACAATGACAAACAACCAAAAAACCCCCTTCAGAATCTGATGAATATTTTATGAAAATTATGTCTTATGTATCTCTTTACCTTAATCCTAATTCCTCATGACTAATGACTAATCTATAAACGTATTTATCAAAAATTGTATATACAGTGTTAACCTGACTATTTGCCACTGATGGGAGGGGGATGGGAAGGGAGGGTGGAAGGAAATTTTGTAACTTAAAAAATACACATATGTATATGGGTGAATGTTGAAATAAACTTTCATAACATGTCTTTGGAAAAATAAAATATTAATTAAAATACGTATAAGAACTCAGAGCTCAAAAAGGTAACTTTTCTAAGGCTGAAAAAGTTGGAATTGACAGAGCAAGGAAACAAAGTCAGTGCCTCTCACTATAAATCCAGGGTTGGTTGTACTGCTCTAAAAGAATGAACTTATTAGCCGGTCTTTGAAATGCTCAGCATGCATGTTAAATGCCTATATATGCCCTTGTTTCCCCCACCCCACATCATACTCTCTAGAAAGCATTGTTTTTTTTTTTTAATATAGGACCCATCATTTAATATGAAAAGTGACAGAAAGTTCTGGAAGCTCTGTTGAGCAACCATGTATTTTCTTTTCTAAAGCTGCCTTGTAAAGCATATTCATTTTATTCTGTCATTGACTATTGCCTTCAATTGCTTTGTCTGGTAAGCATCTATTCTCTAGAAAGGCAATAGTAGCTGTGGAAGAATTGATTTCAAATGTATGATTGCCGGTGAAATATTAAACCCTATTGATTTAAAGTTCAGGATTAGTGGCATATCGAATACTCTGTATATTTGGGGGGTGGGGTTTCATTTATCAATTCTTCCAGTTAAGGAATAAGCAGAAGTCAATGTCCTTGCCTATTTTTAGCTGCACTTTTTCAAATCAGTCTTCTTAAAAAATGTCTGGTGTTCTGTATTTATTAGCTGGCCAATTTATTTTCCAAATTTCCATTCTTGACTAGCAGGTTCTTTTTAGGATGAAGTATTTTTTATCTTTCAAAATTACCTTGTTCATTTTAATTTTATTTTCTCTTTATTCTCCATTTTTTTGAAATTTTAATTTTTTACTCTGAACATGAAAAAATAAACAAATATGAACATTTCTTTATATAAGGTAGAACCAAGAAAGAGGATGATATATGAAACTATCAAACATTAATAATAAAACTTGCTTTTTAAAAAATTTACTGGTCAAAATACTGCTTGCAAAGGGATCCTGCTCCTGCCCTCTGATCTTTTGTTTTCTTCTTTTGTGAATTAAAAAAATTATCAATAAACCTTACTTTTTAATTTTCTTTTTTACTTTATTTACACTGCTTTCCATTTGCATTCTTTTACTCCCCACAAAAACAAAGAATCAAAAAAACCCTCCCTTGTAACAAATAATTTGAATAAGAAAAAATAATCATTGGTCATAAATGAGGTTTTATTATTCATTCTGTATCTTTAGTCTATTGTCTCACTGTAAAGAGGTAAGAATCAACTTTATTAATCTGAGAAGCCTAAGTGACATCTTAGGGAGATAATGTCTGTTGTGCCAATTTATGTGACTATGTTCTTATTTTTTCATAAGGGTTCAGTGATAGTACCAGTGGTATCTTGCCCTAGCATATGGGTTAGGGGCAGTACCTATGCCAGTTCTCAGTCCCTTGCATGAATTGGCACTGTTAGGTCTAAAAAAAGGGGGCAATGTCAATCTCCATGAACTCATGGGCCAGGGGATACAGACAGATAGTACAAGTTTATTCTCGGCATTAACTCTGGCATTGAAAAATCTACATGAAAGAAGATGCTGGTCCATGATGAATGTATCTGTCATTTTTGCAATAGACATCATTTTACTGGTGTCAACTATTGCTCATTATCATCTCTTTACAGTAGGAGACCCACTGTGAACTGTAATTATTTGACACTACCTACAATATGGACAAGATCTGGAAAAGATAAAATCAAGGATTTTCAATTTTTGCTCTGCATTATTTGGTCACTGCTTTGGGGGCTATTGCATTATATAATTTTACTTTTCCAATGCTGTTTATGTCAAATTTCTCATATCTCTGAGATTCTAGAATGGTCCAGTAGCAGTGCTAAAGTCATTACGGGGTACAAGACACTCTAGAAGAATTTTTAAGACCTTGGCATCAAAGACTCAGGTGTATTACAAAATTATCTATTGTATATGTATGTATGGATATATGTCTATTAATCTATACATATTCAAATATATATCTAATGGTAGATATCTTAGTGTGGGGGAAGAAAAAGGAAAAATGAAATTTACATGAAGAATTTATTTTTATATTTGAAAGAAAGTTATACATAGTAGATTTGCAGTTTCATGGGCAATCATCTTTTTTATGTACTACTTTCTACAAATACTTGTTTTATTCCATAAATTAAAAATAAAATATATTTAATAAAGGAAATCATGTACCGGAATCCTCCATCATAAAGTGACTACTAGAGTTTTCTAAGGCCTTTTACCACATACCTTAGGGGAGTTTTTCCTTTGAAAGAACTGTAACTGCCTTTAAAATTTGTTTGACTTAGTACCTAAAGTTCAGCCCATTGATTTAATTTTCTGGTCACTTGAATAGAAAATCCAGCACATGATGTATGAGAACCTGCTCCCTGAGGCTTCTTACTGACAGACCCACAGCACAATCAACCAAGAAGGCTGACTTCATCTTGACCAATGCTTTATCCTCAATGACTATCTTTTCCCTTCTTTGAATGGCCTTCTCCTCTAACAGCTATGTGAACCTTCAGCTAATCTGCAGATGAACTATGAGTGTCTCATTTCATTTTAATTTTGAACCTGAGACAGCAGCTGGACTTGAGCCAGGTCTTGTTAACTATATTATCAAAGAAGAAGAAAAGTATAACAGATCTTGTTTTGTTTTATCTTTTACTTTTCTTTGTGACTTTTAGAGATATTTTTGTTTTTTTGCTCTTAGCTGAAAGAAGAGAGTAAGCATTTATTTGATTCCTAAAGCAATCTTGTGAGGTAGATGTTATTATTATTTTCATTTTGCAGATGAAGAAACTGGGCAAACAGAAGTTAAGTGTCCAGGATCACAAACACTAGTTAATGTTTTAGGTTACATTTGAACTCAGGTCTTACTTATTTCAGGCCCAATCTCCTGTGCTCTCTAGCTGCTATTAGAATTTATGTGATTCATCATGATTCAACTCATTTCAATTATTTAAATATATTTACCCTTTTAAGTTTCTATTGACTTCTGTGTTTGCATTAAATTGTTTCAAATTAAGTCTGATATTTCATCAGAAATTCTTAAACATTTTCAATTTCACTGAATGCCTATTTTTCCCCTTTAATATTTTTTGCAGGTTGTAAGAAGAAATAGAACAGAAGATATCAGGAAAAAAAACAGTAGGGCAAATGCAAGAGATAGCAGAAAGTAAGAATGCTTCATCCTTACCCTAGAAATATTTGTAGGAAATAGAAAAGTCTTCAATCCATTGGATGATGTTTCCCTGTAGTGGACTTGTAAGAGGTTATAGAAATGAGTTGTGTAGGATGATCAGGCACTGATAAATACTTATGTATATTGCTGAAATTAATTATTGAATGATACAATCACATTTTTATGGGGTAGGTAATACCCAGTTTTCTCCACCAGAATGTAAGTTTCTTGAGGAAAGGGATTGTTTCTTATTTATCTTCACAATAAAAGCAATTAATACAATTAATAAATAACCCTTGGACCAAGCAGGACAAGACTAATTATACTTCCACATAGCAACCTTTCAGGTACATATAGGCAGTTTTAAAGTCTGTTTCAGGTCTTTTTTTTCTTCAAACTAAGAATGAGTAGTTCTTTCAAAAGATCTAGTAATATGTTATACAGGCTTCCCCTTAATTTTATCACACTCTTCCAGATATTTTAAAAATTATTTTTTTTTAGTTTTTTGCAAGGCAAATGGGGTTAAGTGGCTTGCCCAAGGCCACACAGCTAGGTAATTATTAAGTGTTTGAGGCTGGATTTGAACTCAGTACTCCTGACTCCAGGGCCGGTGCTCTATCTACTGCGTCACCTAGCTGCCCCTAAAAATTATTTTAAAAAAGTTTTGAGTTCTAAATTCTATTCCACCTTCCAATACCTACCTAATCCACTGAAAAGGCAAGCAATATATTATCAATTATACATGAGAGATAATGCACATGGTATTTTTTTCTTCTTGACCATGTTGCAAATAAAAATCAAGAATTAAAAAAAAGTGAAAAAATTATAGTTCAGTTTGTATTCATAGTTTATCAGTTCTTTCTCTGGAGTTGGATAGTATTTTTTATTACTTCAAACTGTCTTGAATCATGATAGTTTTCACACTGATCCTCTTTACAATATTACTATTATTATGTGCAAATATCTTTGGATTCTGCTCATTTTACTCTGTATCAATTCATATAGATCTTCCCTGGCTTTTCTGAACCCATCCCTCTTGCCATTTTTATTATACAATTTTATTCCATCACATGTACCACAACTCATTCAACCATTCATCAGTTGATATGCATTTCCTCAATTTCTGATTTCTTTGCCAGCACAAAAAGAACTGCTATAAACATTTTTATACATATAAGGTTCTTCTTTTTTCTTCTTTGTCTTCATCATCATCATCATCTTCTTCTGCTGCTGCTTTATCATTATCTTCTTTTTTTCTTTATTTTTTTTCTTCCTTTTTTTTTGATACAGTCATAGTAGTGGAATCCACAGGTTTAAATTTGAGCGCAGTTCTAAATTGCTCTATAGAAAGGTAGGATGAGTATCTTTATTTTTCTGCACCACCCCCAGAATTTGTTATTTTTCCATATTGTTAGCCAATCTGATAGCAATTTCTATACTGATAGCCAGCCTGTGAGGTGGTAACTAAAAGTTTATAATTATATTTCTGTAATCTACAGTGATTTAGATCATTTTATATGACTATAGATAGCTTGATTTCTTCTGAAAACTGCTTATTTTATAGTCTTTGACCATTTATTAATTGGGGAAAGATTATTTTTTTAGAAATAAATTTGACCCAGTTCCCTATCTGAGAAATGAGGCTTTTATCAGAAAACTTATAAATTTTCCCATTACTTTCCTGTTTTTTCTTCTATTTTTGGCTACATTGGTTTTATTTGCTCATTTTTTTCCAGTCTATTTCTTGCCTTTGAACTTTTTATTAAATTGTACTCTACTCATCTGTCCCAAACTACAGGTTTTTTCATTTGCTGTTTTCAGAGTTCATTTTAGGGGTCAGTATGTTTTTCCAGGTGGTATGATACAATGAGAGATGTGGTCTATGCTCTGCTCTTTACTCAGGGAAAGCTGTTCTTCCCCTGAAGTTGCAAACACTAGTGCTTTCTTCAGGCCTAGAACTGTGATCAAAAATTGCTCCCTGAAGCTACAGAGAATAGTGTTCGTCTCTACCCTGATATTGCTACTTGGGCCCCTTCTCCCTTGTGACCAACCACAAGCACTCTTCACTATGGAGCTTTAGTACAGTTCTGTGTATGAACAATGAAATTGCCAAATAATATTTGATCCATATCCAGTGACAGCTTAGATTAACCCATCATCTCTTTCTGACTAGTTGTATGATCTTTTTTTACCATCTTTGGACTGAGAGTTCTCAAAACTATGGTGGCTGTTATTGTCTCCAAAAACCCAGTGTTCATGTTGCTACCAGGTTTGTTCCAGATGGCCCTCAACTTACTGCCATAGAACTCTTCTGCTAACTTGGAATATTGTCTCACTGGGCCTTTTGGTGATTATACTTTACTAAAAATTTATTTGATGTATTATCATCAAGTTGTTTGGAGAGGAATGTTGGGTGAATTCATCTGGGTTTCTTTCTTTATTCTAACATCTTGACTTTAACCCAAGAAAATTTAGGCCATTCAATGATTTGTTCTCAAGTTTTCTTTTTCTCAAAATGACTTGGTATCATTCTGCACTCTCTTTTCCTTTATCCCAGTCTCTGCTAATGAAGTAACATTTTTCATTGCCAAGGTCAATCCTTCTATATGTGTCCTTAACTTCTCCAAACAAATTGCAATTCTAAATGTTTTCTCCCTCTTTCTACTCCATAACCTCTCATTGCCTACTGGTTCCTTTCTCAGTGCCTTCAAACATGCCCAAGTTTCTACATTCCTTTAAGAAAAAAAAGATTTCATTAGACTCTTCTAACCCCACAATATTCCTATCATTACCTTCAATTTCTCACAAAACTCCTAAGAAAAAGTTGTTTACATTCATTGTCTTCATTCTCTGATGACTCACTTTTATACAACATTTTATTTCCCCAAGTTACATGTAAAAACAATTTTAATATTCATTTTTGAAACTTTGAGTTCTGAATTCTTTCCCCTTCCCTCTTCTCTAGTCTCTAGAGAAGCCAAGCAATTTAATATAGGCTATACATGAGTAGTTAAGGAGAACATCTGACCTCTCACTCTTTGATTTGAATTTAACTTCTTAAGTCTTCCTTCACTCAACTGATACTATTCTCATCAAATACAGTAATGCTTTCTCAATTACCAAAATCTAATGGTCTTCCTTTTTGCCCCCCCCCCCACCATTCTTCTCAACTTATCTCCTTCAATGAACACTTCTGGTCACTCTCTCTTCCACAATTTTTATCCTTTCTGGATTTTTATGACATTATCTTTGCCTCTTTTACTAATTAAAAATTCTTTCTCAGTCTCCTTTTTTGGGCTCTTCATCTGTACCACATTCATCCTTTGGATTTTTCTTAAACTCTGTCATTGATCTTATCTACATTCTTTTCCTTAGTGACTTCATTAGTTCCCATGGATTTAATTATCAGTTCTATAGTGATGAATCAGACACAAATATCTAGCCTCAGTATTGGGCATTCCAAAGTAGATATTTGTAGACATAAGAACTTAATAATTTACAAAATGAAATTCAACCTCTTTCTCTCCCCTGAACTCACCATTCTTGTAAAATTTTCTATTTCTGTCAATGATACCACCATTCTTTAGGTCTCCCAGGTTTATAATGTCAGCATTATACTCCTTTCCTCCTTCATCATTTACATCTAATCAATTGCCAATTTTTGCCATTTCTATATCCACAATATTTTTAACATTCAATCTCTTTTCTCTACTCAGAAAGTCCCCACTTTACTTTAGACTCTTGCTATCTGTCATCTAATTATTGTGGCAACTTCCTGAATGGTCTCTGTCAAAAGTTACTCTATACATTAGACCAACCTTCACACTGTGGTAAAAGTGATATTCATTAAGTAGAGATCTGTCCTTGCTATTTTATTCTTAAACAGTCACTCCCTATCTTGCATTCTGTGATACAAATTGACCCTTTTTTTTTTTATCACATATGACACTCCATTGCCTCTCTTCATACCCTTGTATTGACTGACACAGTGCCAAGAATGTCCTGTCCATTCACTCTGCCTTATAGATCTGCTTCTTACTTCAAGAATCCTCCAAATTATAAGTAAAAATAAAAAAATAATATTTTCCCCAATTACATGTTAAACAAAAAGTTTTGAGTTTAAAATTCTAGGCCCTCCTTCCTCCCATCCTTCATTCCTCCCTCCTATCCTTGAGAAGATAAGTAATCTAATACATGTGCAATTAAGAAAAAAAATTTCCATATTAGTCATTTTTGCATAAGAAAATAAAAAAAGATGAAAGAGTGGTACAGTGGATAGAGCACTGGCTTTGGAGTCAGGAGGACTTGACTAGGTGGTTCAGTGGATAGAGCATTGGCCTTGGTGTCAGGAGGACCTGAGTTCAACTCCAGTCTCAGACCTATGTGTGTGACCTTGGCAAGTCACTTAACTCCATAGCCCTGCACAAACCAAAAAAAGTGTACATTATGCTTCATTCTTTATATTTGTATTGAGTGACTAGCACTTAAGTATTTATTGATTTTTGATTTAATTTTTATTTCATGTTTAATTTCCAAAATGTACTTAATTGTGAGAGTTTGGGTATTATTAACATGTTTATCACTCTTAAAAAACTGCAAAGTTTGTCAGTTCACTTTTTTCCCTGATTTGTTAAATACATGTCCAAAGATATGTTTACCTCTACAATTTACTTTAGCTCTATTTGATATGCTATATAACTATTGTTATTTTCTTTAGTATTATTTAATTTTTTTTCTATTTCACATTTATATTCTCGTTTCTTAGGATGCCCTCTTTAGATCTATATAGACTATGATTTCTGGATTAGTTATTATCTCATATAGGTTAATCATTTTGGGAAAAATCCTTTGATTGAAAGATATATTTAATCTGTAAAATTACTTTTCCAATTTTTTCCATATCTTCAATTTTCTTTTCATTTTTTTCTCTTCATATTGTAATAACTTGATGGGGAATATTATAATTTACTTTTAGTGCCTTGCTTTTAAAGTCTTATTTTCATTTAATTTACCTTATGTTTCAATACTTTGTTGCTATACCATTCAGAAACAGAATTTTTTTAATCTTTATTCTATATACATATATATATGTATAGATATACCTTATAAAAGTATAAATTGATAAATTATTTGCATTTAGTATAGCACTGGGACTTAATGTAGACTATTCACTGTCTATAGTAACTATTTTTTTAAATATCCTATCTTGTCCACTCTCCTTGGAAATTTTGCATTGATGAATTTAGTTTAATCACTGTCTGTATGATCATCATCCTGTTTATCTAATAAACCTACTATCCTTTTGTTGATCCTTCTTTTAACTCCAAAAAGAATATTCTTTCTTAGTAAATCTTCCATGGTTCCTTAGAGTCACAAAGGTTACAATGGATGTAAACTTATACTCTAAATTGTGAAGTGTTACATTAAAATAATATCTTTAGTAATTTTTAAATAAGAGAATGGGACACAGATATAGTAATTTATGTTTATATATCATTTCAGGCTTACACAGTAATATCTTTTGACTTATTTTTCTCCTTGGTGCTCAGTACCAAAGGAAGGGGAAAGCATGACAAATAATAGGCTCTTATTAAATGTTTAATCACTTATTGACTTTCTTCACAAAACTTTTCTGTGGCATATTGTGCATGTATTATCCTTATCTTATATTTGAGGAAACTGAGAAGAGATATTGCCTTATTCAATGGCACCACAGAGTTTCCTATTATCATCTTAGAGCCTAGTAACATTAGGATGACTCTGAGAGCCAGACACCTGATATTCAGAACCTTGACTTTTTCAAGGATTCATGAAGTAGGGGAAGGAAAGCACTGGTTTTGGAGCTAGAAGACCTGGATATGAAATTCACCTTGGCTCCCTCCAGATGTATGAGAAAGAGATCAGAATTTGAAACAAGATCTCCTGACTCCTAGTTCAGTGTTCTTTTGAATTGTTATCATAACAGAGTACACTGATAGACATCTCAATTTTCAGTTCTTTTGAGCTTTACATCTCTGTAGTCAGGAGAGATGTCATTGTTGTTCAATCTCACTGTGGCTAGAAGATAAAGATTTCCATATGTGTTACTATAAATTGGATTTATGGATCTTAATTAATAAAGCTAGATGAGACATTTGAGTTCATCTAATGCAGTTCCCTTATATTTTATATGACAAAGATGAGCTCCAGAGATATGTAGCTTTGCTTAACATCACGCACCTGGAAGGAGCCAGGGTGAACTTCAAATCCAGGTCTTCTAGCTCCAAAACCAGTGGTTCCCCTCCCTTATGCCATGAATCCTTGAAAAAGTCAAGGTTCTGAATATCAGATGTCTGGCTCTCAGAGCCATCCTAATGTTACTAGGCTCTAAGATGACAATATGAATCTCTATAATGCAAAAATTAGATTTGATTGATTGAAAGTTACTAATAAAATGTCATATCTTATGCTTGTGATAAAGTGAGATTGGCTAATCCTGACAAACATACATCATAGCCTTGTTATTGACCGGCAGAGATAGTATTGATTAAGCTGCCATCCTTATCATATTACACAATTATGATATTAGATTTGCATTTTTAATTCCTTTAGAAGAAATTGGCTTTAGATGATTGTGGCAGGAAAATATTAAGATGAATCCAACTTCTTTTAAAATAAGAAATTGAAAGCTTTTAGAAATAGTTATTGTTAGAGAAAAGTTTTATGCTATCACAAAAGATGACAAAGAAAGCAATGAAAATATGTAACTAATAACCTCTAAGAAGTTGGCTTAAAATCAGTTCTTCCCAGGGGAAAAGGTTGTCTGACCCTTAGTCACCATTTTGTAACAGAGAATTTTATTAGATTTTAGGTTTGAAGAAAAATGTGAGCCATGGTTTATGCATTTACCATTTTGACAGATCAATTCTCTTTTTTTAGGTGAACTTGGATTATATTGCATTCTTATCAGTAGGCATTAGGCTAATTTTCTTTTGGTTCCTTTTTAATATTTTATTGATACTTTAAAAAAGTATAACTTGTTTCTCAATATTCTTCTTCAATTTCAAATCTCCACTTAAAAACAACAATATAAAAAGTGCATTTAACAAAATAAATTACTATCTTTATCAGGGCTGAGAGTATTTGGCTTCTATATTCTATAATCTTCCTGCCATTAAAAAAATTGAATAGCACTTCACATGTCTCACAATTAGGTCTCTAGAGTTAAGATTAGCAATAGCAATGATTTGAATTCTAATGTTTAGTGTTGTTTTCCTTTATGTTGTTGTGGCCATTGTGTCCATAGTTATTTTGGTTCTACTTATTTCATCTCACATTATTTCATAAACATTTTCTCAAGTTACTCTGAATTCTCATATTTATTATTTCTTCTAGCATGACAATACTTCCTTCTATTCATGCACCACAATTTGTTTAACCACTCCACAAAGTATGAACAGCATATTTTTTTATGGCCACTAAGAAAGTCCACTTCATCTAAAACAAACAAGCAAAAATTCTTTTCAAGAACATAGCTTGCAGTTGTAGTTAGAATAGATGGGTTAACTGAATGAAGAAAATGAGAGTATTCTCTTTGCCCTTCAAAATAACAAAAACAATCAAGAAGCATGAATGACCACCTACTCTAATCAATTAGATTTTGAAAAGAAATATGCTGAGGATTGCAGTGCAGTCAAATAACAGAGAATGAATGAGATTAGTTATTCTGTAAAAATAATATCAAGATTGCTAAAGATCAGAAAGAACTGACATAAACTTGCCAGTCAAGAAGCATTTATTAAGTACTGACTACCTACTATTATTTATTAAGTGTTTACTATCAAGTATATATAATATTTGTTGTTGGAATTATTGTTTATCCTTCATTTTAGAAGAGGACCAATGACTTCACATTATTGGCATCAGGGTATGTAAGTGTGTTTGGCTATGGCTTATCAGGCTAATATAAATTTGGAAGGCTTTACTATAGGTCAAGTACAAGTAATTCATTAGAACATATGGGATGGAAATAGTTCTAATAAGTATGGCAGATTAATCAATACTATCTCTGTCAGCCAAATACAAAAATATGATTGATGAATGTTTGTTGAACTGATCAATCTAATTTTACCACAAAAATAAAATTTGACATTTTTATTAGTAATTTACAATCCAGGCATCTAGACTTGAACTTGCCTTGGCAAGTTATTGCCTATTGGAAAGGAGAAACATGTGTTTTGTGTAAATATAAGACAAAATAAATGTGAGGAATAGGTAGGGGGATAGTATGACTAGACTGTAAAACACATAAAGTAAATGTAATTAGACTCACAAGGTAAGTGAGAGCCAAATTGTTTAGAGCTTGTTGATAGATTGAATTTATTTAATTATTTATTTGATTTACTAAAATAGTCTTGTTGTAAGAGTAAACATAATCCCCCCCTCCCCCAACAAAAATTAAATCCTTTTGAGAAATAAAGTGAAAGAAAGAAAAAAAATGTGTTTCATCTGTGTTCTGATACCATCAATTCTGTCTCTGGGATGAATCATATTCTTTTTCATAAGTCCATCGAAGAAGTTACTTACATATTTTTCCACAGTTGCTGTTGCTGATTGTAATTCCCCTCATGCATTTCTCCCCACTACCATTTATCATATTTTCTCCCTCCTTTCACTCTGTCCTTCAAATATGTGCTATGGGGTAGCCTAGTGGCACAGCAGACAGAACACTGACCCTGGGGTCAGGAGGCCCAAGTCCACATCCTACCCCAGAGACCCAGCAACTATCCAGCCCTGTGGTCCTGGACAGGCAACCCAATACCACCACCTTGCAAAAAGTAAAAAAGAAAATGTGCTAAATCTGACAATCCTCTCCCGTGATTCCCCCTCCCCCATCTTCTTTCTCTCATCCCCTTTCTCTCCTTTTTCTTTTATATTTCTATACCCTATTAAATGTTTTTTTAAGTCATTTAAGTCTTTAAGTCATTTCTGATGAGAATGAAAGCTCCCTCATTTCCAATCAGTTTCCCATTTCCATACCATTGCAAAAGCTTTTTCTTTATTCTTTTACATGAAATATCTTAGTCTATCCTATCTTAGTACATTTCCTTTTCACCCATTTATTCTATTTTTAAAATATATTATACCTTCAAATTCAGCTCCCTCCTGTGCCTTGTCCATATATGTTCCTTCTAACTGCTCTAATAAATGAGAAGGTTCATATGAGTATTATCAGTATCATTGTCCCATGCAGGAATACATGCAGTTCATCATAATTTACTCTTCTCCTCCACTCTCTATGCTTCACCTGAGTCCTTGAAGGTCAAGGTCATTTTATCAGCTCTGGTCATTTCAACAGGAACATTTGAAATTCCCCTGTTTCATTGATAGCCCATCTTTTCCCCTGGAAGAGAATATTCAGTTTTTCTGGGTAGTTGATTCTTGGTGGCATTCCAAGCTCTTTCGCTTTCCAGAATATTGTATTCCAAGCCCTACTAGCCCTTTATGTGGATGCTGCTAAGTTCTGTGTAATACTGACTGTAGCTCCACGATATTTGAATTGTATCCTTCTGGCTGCTTGCAATATTTTCTCTTTGATTTGGGAGTTCTGGAACTTGGCTATAATATTCCTGGGGGTTGGTTTTTTTGGATCTCATTCCGGGGGAGATTGGTGGATTCCCTCAATTTCTATTTTGCCCTCTGCTTTTAGGATATCTGGTCAATTTTCCTGTAGGAATTATTTTAAAATGATGTCAAGGTTCTTTTCCTGATCATGACTTTCAGGTATTCCATTAATTTTTAAATTATCTTTCCTGCATCTGTTTTCCAGATCAGTTGTTTTTTTCAATGAGATATTTCATGTTTTCTTCTAGTTTTTCATTCTTTTGTTATTATTTTATTATGTCCTGATTCCTCACAAAGTCATCAGCTTCCTTTAGCTCCATTCTACATTTGAAGGAGTTGTTTTTTTTTCAGAGAGCTTTCTTATCTCCCTTTCCATCTGGCCAATTCTGCTTTTTAAGGTATTCTTCTCTTCATTAATTTTTGCAATTGCTCTTTCCATTTGACCCAAATTGGTTTTTAACATGTTTTCTTCAGCATTCTTTTTGGATCTCTTTCACCAAGCTGATGGCTTGGTTTTCACATTTTTCCAGAATCTCTCTCATTTCTCTTCCTAATTTTTCCTCTACTTCTCTTACTTGATTTTCAAAATCTTTTTTGAGCTCTACCATAGTTTGAGCCCAATTCCTATTTTTCTTGGATGCTTTGTATACAGAAGCTTGGACTTTCTCATCTTCTGAGTGTTTGTTTTGATCTTCCATGGGACAAAAATAATTGTCTATGTATAGGTTTGTTCTTTTCTGTTTACTCATTTCCCCAGTCTGTAACCTGATTTTGGGGTACTTCCTGAGTTTTTGAGTATTATTGAGACACCACCCACAAGGAACTCAGTTCCTTCAAGGTCTTAAGCGAGGCTCTGGCTGCTCTCCTGGACTATTTTTTTTTTTTTTTGGTCTGTGGATGACCACAAGCCCTCCCCTCTGCCCTGGAGCTGTGAGGAGGGTCTCTGCTGTATGGAAATGGGGGGCTCCAGACTGAAACCAGGATCTAAATATGGACAAAACATCAGAGTCCTGTCCCTGGGATAGAGGAGAGACCTTGATAAGTCTCCCTCCACCTCCTTACCTTCCTTGGGCTGAGAGCTCTGGAAGCAGCTGCTGGGCGGCTCCCTGACAGACTGACTTTAAATATGGAGACATCTAAGAAATTGCTGATGCAAACCTGAAGTTCAGGAGAGGAACAAGGACTAGACATATATGTAGGGATTTTTGATCAGAGAGTCATCTACATAGGGATGATTGAACTTCTTGAGTTGATGAGATTTCCTAGAGAGAGTATTTAGAGAAAAAAGGATAGGGAACAGAAGAGAAACTGGATCTAGGGGGACATTCACAGGTATGAGATAAGATATGAATTCTGATCCAAAAAAGGACAATGATGAGATCCAGTCTCAGGTTAGGAGATCTAAGGAAAGAATAATACTAAAAAAGAAAAGAGAGAAAGCAATATCCGGAATGAAAGACTGACGAATTCAAAAACTGCAGAGAAATCATTTGTAAAGGACACTGAGGAAATGGTTTTTCTGGAAAACTGCTAAAGATTTGTCTCTGTCTGTCTTCCTGTCTCTCTCCCTTTCCCTTTCCCTTTCCCCTTTTCTTTTCTCTCTTCTCTTTCCTTATTTCTTGCCCTTTTTTCCTCTTCCTCCCCTTCTCTTCCCTGCCCTCCTCTTCCCTCAACTCTTTTCTACTCTTTCTTTTCCTCTACCTTCCTCTTCTTTTGTCCTTCTCTTCCTTTCCTCTCTTCTTTCTCTGTATTCTTTTTCTCTTTTTCTCTCTCCCTCTTTCTTCTCTATTTCTCATCCTTCCATCCATCTATCCATCTATCCATCTATCTATCTATCTATCTATCTATCTATCTATCTATCTATCTTTCTATCTTATTACCTTATGAGAGTACTAAAGGAGAAGCATATAAAGTACTTTCCAAACCCTACATCACTATATAAATATCAATTATTATCATTATTAAAATTTATTTCTATTATCTTGCATATAGTACAAAGGAAAATTCCTAGGGAAATGATACTTGGATTACTGAGAATAGAGTATCCTTCCTGACAACCTCTAGAATATTCTATTCTTAGGCAATCTTGAGTTCTTATGTACTTTTCTGCCCATTAGTTGTCAGCTCCTGGGTTTACTGTAGCCAGATATACACTATATAGATGGGAAGGGCAAAGTTCTGTATTGCCAACAAAAGCCAGCTTCCTCTAAGTCAAGGAGGCAGGGAGACAACTTAAAAAACTCTTCTACTAAGAATTGTATCTTGTACTCTCTGATATTATGGTGTCCTTACATTAGACTGTTCAATTATACAATGGTCAAGATTGGGGTTCTTTATTGTTTCTGACTGAGAGGAAGACTGAATGATAAATACAAATAGTCTCATGTGAAATAGGCACTTATTTTCAAGGGTGTGTTAATCTCTTTTTGGATTTGCTTGTATGTTCAAAACAGTGCTGTCAGCAGTGTCGACTTTGAATCCAAGGGACAAGGATAAATACAATAAAAATAGAGTACTCTTGATTTAGCAAATGATTCTACCTAGTGAATCTATCATATTCAATAGAAACCACATTAGCAATTCCTGCTATTGGTCTAATCAATCCAAATGCCCTAGAGGTTCACCTCAATACCCAAATTATCTATGTAAGGGAAAATGAATGTAAAATTTTAAGCGGGTTTTTTTAAGGTAGAAAGAGTAAAGCATTCTCTTTCTCTCTCTCTATTCTCCCATGCCCCACCAAAAAAAGTCAAGAAAAAAAAGTAAAATGTGCATTAGTAATTGTAGCCTCTAATATGGCTGTTTCAAAATACAGGAGGAAAATAATGTTTCTAACTAATAGTTATAACTAATAAAGACTCATTTATGAGAGCCTTTAACAAAATATTTTCCACCCAACAACTCCAGGAGGCAGATAGTGGAAAAATGATACATTCAACAGATAAGACAACTAAGACTCAGGGAGCTTAAGATATTTAACTACCCTCTTAAAACCTTAGTACATACACATTATCTTAATACAGTTCTTCATAGTCTAAGAGTTTTCCTGACAAGATAACTAATTCTTTGCTTCATTGATATTGTCTCACAGTTACTGTCAGGACCCTGAAAGGGTCCTGATTGGCAGTTATAGATGACCTGCCTCTCTCCTGGGACTCAACCAAGTTGTGTAATTTCTGTTAACCATCCTGGGTAGAAATCACTCCAGCCTTTTCATTTGATAGTTGAGGAACTGAGGCCCAGATAGATGAAATGATTTGTCCAAGGTCACAGAGGTAATAAGTAGCAAAAACAGCATTTGAATTCCTTATTATAATACCCAAGAATTAAGCATTTGAGAGTAAAGATGACACTATAAAAGACTTATAATTGATTACCTCCACCTCCATTCTTATCCCTCCTCTCCTTCTTAGTTTGGGTTGCATTTATTATTGGTTTTGGGTGTCACCACAATTGAATTGAGACTTAAAGTTGGGCTGGGTACTTAGTCTATATTCCCAAGACATCCATATAGGTGAAAAAGAAAAAAAAATCATCCCTCAGAGGAAATTCCCAAATGAAAACTTTGAAGGTTGTTACAGCTAAGCATTAGAACTTCCAAATAAAGGGTGGGGGGGAGTACTTACAAGTATCTAGAAAGAGATAAAGTATTGAATAATCATAGTCAAATTCACTTAAGGTTTAGCAGCCTCAAGGTAAAAATAGTGCATGAGATAAGATAATCCAAATGCCAAAAGGTATCTGTTTATAACTAAGAATAATTTACCCCTACCTTTCCCTGCAAACTGAGTATAATAGTAGAGGAAGAAAAACAAATGACCCTTTAAAGAAAGTGATCACTCAATTTTCAAACCCAATGACTGTTTCTTAATACTCTTTCTTCTTGACCTCTCTATAGCCTGTGGCACTCTTGATCATTTTCTTCTTGATACTCTCTTCTGTCTAGATTTTTAGGACCTTACTCTCTACTGGTTCTGCTCTTTCCTGTCCTCCTTCTCTCTCTCCCTTGATGTATCCTCATTCACATGCAGTGGCCTTTTCTCAGTTCTCATTGATGTTGTGGCCTTTGATGCGGTTGATCACTCCTTCTTGTTATATTTTTCTATAATAGATTTTTGGGATGCCACTCTTTCCTGGTTTTTCTCCCATCTATCTGACTACTCCTGCTCTGGCTGCTTTGTTCTTTAAATGTAACATTCCATTTTAGGTTCTTTTGTCTTTTCCCATTATACTATTTCACTTGGTGATCTCATTAGCTGCTTTGATATTTAATTACTATCTCTGTGCTGGAGATTATCAAATCTACCTATTTTACCCTAATCTCTATGCTGACCCCAGTCTCACATTTCTAGCTGACTTTCAGACACTTCAAATTGAATATCCAGTAGACATCTTAAAATCAACATGTCTAAAATTGAACTCATTACCTTTTCTCCCAAACCTTCTTAGTTCCTACTTTTCTTATTACTGTAGACTACATTATTTTCCCAGTCCCTCAGGTTCAAAATCTAGAAATTATCCTCAATTCCTTCCCCTCTCTCACTACCCAATCTGTTGCCAAGGTACTATTGATTTTACCTTTGCAACATTTCTTTAATACTCTCCCTCTTCTGTTTCGATCCTTCCATCATTCTGGTGCAGTCCCTCATCACTTTATGTCTAGACTATTGCAGTAACCTGCTGGTAAATCTGCCTGCCTCAAATGTCTCCCAATCAAATCTATCTTCCACTTGGCCACCAAAGAGACTTTCTTGAATGTGTATGTCTGAATATATCACTTCACTACCAATAAATTCCAGTGGCTCTTTATTCTCTAGGGTCAAATGCAAAATAATCTATTTGGCATTCGAAACCCTTTTTTTTAACCCCCTCTACCTTTTTATTCTTCTAGTGACACCAGCTCATTGCACAAATAAGACAATAAATCTCTCACCTCTGGGCATTTCTACTGGATATTCCCAATGCCTAGAATGCTCTCCCTTCTCATCTCCACCTACTGGATTCATTGGCTTCTTTTACGTTTCAACAAAAATATCATCTTCTACAGGAGGTTTTTACTAATCCTCTTAATAATAAAACTTCTCTCTCTGCATTATTTTCTATTTATTCTGTATATAGGCTTATTTTGTATACATTTGCCCCAATTATACTGTGAACTTCTTGAGGACTGGGCTGACTTGACTCTTTTAAGTATCCCCAACATAGCAGTAACTCAGACATAATGGATATTTAATAAATGCGTATTGCTCATTTACTATTATTGACATTCCTGATGAAAAGACTGGTAAATAACTGATAAAGAAAAGACTAATAAATATAATAGGATTAAGAAGAAACATAAAAAGATAAATGCAACTGAGAAATGAGAAAAGATTTTTAAAAGGAGGAGGTATTTGTATACTCATTCTCAGGGATGAGGAGAGATTATTCAAGCAAACCCTGAGAATTAAATTGTTACCTAGGGGTTGTAGAGGGACTCAAGTAATACAGAACTCTTGGTAGTGAGTTTTTATTATGTTTTAGTGATCTTAAAAAAAAGAAATTAAAAGGGGAGATACACTAGGGAAGAAAAGAGAAAAGATGGAGGAGGAAACATCCTACATAATGAAAAAGGCAAGGAAGTATTCCATAAAAATAAAGAATGGGGAGATGGAGAGGGCATTGTTTGAAACATACTTTGAAACATCTAAGAGTGAGCAGAACTAGGAGATAATTTCTACCATAACAATAACACTGTAATAATAATCAGTTATAAAAGACAACTCTGTAGAGCCAATAATTTAGAATGCTGCTCTGACATTTTAGTATGTCTCCTGACAAATGAGATATAAATTTTGTACAGGGTCACTGGGAGAAAATATTTTTTATATTATGCTTAGTTGTTGCAAAAGTTTAGAGAATAAATGATCATATATCAGATTTCTTGTATAGATAATAAATGGTCAGACATGTAGGAAAATGAGTGCATCTTAGTATAAGACTTTTAAGTTATATCCTGAGAGACCATAAGGTGATGCTGGTGGGCTCCCTCCCATGTGTTGAATTGTTCCACATTGGGGAGTATTCTTTCTCCTTATGGTTATAGTTATTTAATGCTATTTAGTTACACAGCACTGGATATACATTGTATCATTTAATTTATCTTTCCTTATTTGCTCAGATTCTCCTAATCTCTTGAACGTCTTTCAATTCTCTTGT
This sequence comes from Macrotis lagotis, assembly GCF_037893015.1. NCBI lineage: Eukaryota > Metazoa > Chordata > Mammalia > Peramelemorphia > Peramelidae > Macrotis > Macrotis lagotis. The sequence continues at coordinate 504,050,550 of NC_133658.1, forward strand.
TATGTGTTACTTTGTTGTTTCTAAATCTGTCTTTCCGAATTTTGGAAAATGTGTGCTTTTCCCTGCATTATCTAATCTTCACTGGATGTTGAGATTGGGTAATGATCATATTTACTTTTTTTTACATGATGCTTTCTTTTTATTTGGTGCTAAAGTGGAAAAAATATAGCACTTTTCTCTGAATGGCAAAAAGATGTTTAAAATTGATTGGGAAGTCTGTTGGTTGCTGTTGAATTATTTTTATTTGTTGCTTTGGTTTCTAAGTTTACCTTTTCATATTAAAAAGCAGCAAAATAGTAATAGGGAATAATATCCAGTCATCCCTTAATTTTCCTACCTCTGCTTTGCTACTTTTCTCAGCTTTGGGAACATTAGCTCTAGCATTTACCAAGTGTGAGATCTTTTTTCTGACTTTTCAGGGAAATATAAACTAACCAATACAAAATTGGCTCTCCTATTTAATAAAATTGGCTCTCCTATTAGCTAAGACTTTGTTATTTATCACGTACTGAAACGGTGTTTTTTTTTTTTTTTTGTTGTTGTTGTCAGCAACTTGAAACTCTAACTCATCCATCTCACAAGTAAATTCTGCCACTTAAAAAAATCAATTGCAGTATAGATCTTGTTTTCCAACGGGGCTCTCTCAGAAGAAGACAAACTTGCAGGACAGGTTGTTTTCCTTACTGTGAGTAGGAGATTAATCTTTGGTCCTTTATTTCATTGAAGCTAATGTTTTAATTTCTTTTAATGAAAAGTTATTTTTCAGTTAAAATTATAATGGCTTATTCATATAGCACTTTACAGTTTTCAAATCAATTTTTTACATCCCATCTCCCCTCTTTCCCAATGAAGTAAGTAATAAAAGTCCAACCCTTGAGCGAAAGGAATTTCCTCTATATTATTTCCAACAAGTTGTCATCCAGACTCTCTTTGAAGCTCTCCAATAAGGGGAGTTAACTACCTCAATTAGGCAACCCATTTAGACAGCTTTAGTTTTCCCTGAGCCCAAGCTCAAATTTTCCTGTTAATACCATAATAAATAAAATGCTATAATGTAACAAATTAGATATTTAGTTCAGCTACAATTTTGAAAATAACTTATTATATCATTTAGAGATCATGTGCTACCCACCTCTGCCATTTTCTAGACCAACAAAGAAACAGAAACCTAGAGAAAGATTGTGAGTTTCCTAAAATGGCAGTAGAAAGATTCAAATTCAGTTTGCAGTAAAGCAGAAAGTTAACAACTAGAACAATCAGAATTCGAATCTAGATCTCTTGGCTCCAGGCCCCAATTCACTAAAATAAGTCATTTTTTGGATAAAAGAAACAGAACCTTAAGAATGATTCAAATTATAGGAGACAAGAGATACCACTTTAAAAGTTTATGGAGACATTTATATATGTATAGAGGTAGCATTGGTATTGGAATTAGTTTTTAGGTTCAAACAGTAGTTTTGCTATTCACTTTATCTAAAAAAATTCACTTAACCTTTTTGCCTCTGTTTCCTCATTTGCAAAATGAAAGGGTTTAAATAGACAACATTTAAGGTTTTTACTAACTTAAATTTCTATAAAACACACATATATCACTTAGTTTCAGTTTCCTCACTGGTTAGATAGGGATAATAATCCCTGTATCCTATGGTTGTTGTGTGTTATGTCCTTTAGATATGTAGTTTTCATATTCAGCTGTATGAAGTATGAAATAAGTGAATTAAAAAAGGATTTATTAATTGCCTACTTTATGCAAAAGATGTTACATATTGGGGATGAAATAGAAAAATAAAAGAGTTCCTGTTCTCAAAGAGTACATTGTGATGGAAGAGAAGTCTTTAGCTACAAATCAGAGGAAATGATTCCATTTCCTTGGGTCCATGATCATGCAAATGGCAACATATTTCTTTAATTTTATTTCTACTGATTAAATCATATCCATTTCTGATGCTGAACCATTCAATCACATCAAGGATGTTGGTGGCAAAAACTCCTTTCAAAAACTTCAATTTTAGTAACCATTCTAGTTGAAATCACTAATTTTTCAAGGTGTTGAATAATATAGTAGTTAATATTTAGTGATTAAAGATTTGAAAATCACTTTACAAATATTATCTCATTTGCTCTTTATAACAATCTGGCAAAGCAGAATTATTATTTCCATCTCCACTTGGGTAAAAGTTGGTCATTAGAACTAACCATAGTTCAATTTTTTAAATTTTATATTCATTTACATAATCGTCACTGTGTATTATGCTTTTTCATTTTTCTTACATAATTTTGCATCCATTAATTTATGTATTTCCATTTTATAGACCTCTTTAGAATATATGTCTAACAGTAGGAACTCTGGGCCAAAGTATATAGACTTTTAGTCACTTACTTTTTTAAGTATAATTACAAATTGCTTTCCAGAATTATTGGATCCATTGACAATCCCCATCAACAATGAATTTGAATGCCAGTCTTCCCATGACTCTTTCAACATTGACTATTTCTATCTTTTGTCATTTTAAAAATCTATAGTCCATGTAATTAAATCTGAATGGGTTTATTGTCTTACTCTTATTCTTTGGAACAAACTTTCATGATTGCTAATAATATGCAATTCTTATTTGAGAATTGTTTGTTGATATCTTGTTTTTTTATTTATCCATTGGGGAGTACAATTTATTTAAAAATATGTTGGGATTCCTACATTGGATAAGAGCTTGGACTAGGTGATTTGTAAATTCTCTTTTAACTTAATCAGTGGGATAAAAGAAAATTAAAGGAATAAAGTAAAGGAAAATGAAGAAATGGAAAACTATCTTACATAAAATAATTATTTTTCATTACTTAGAATAATAGAATGAGTTAAAAGTAGAGTGGAGAACTCAAATTATTGAAAGACATCAATACTCTGTTTCCAAAAAGGACAGTGTTTATCCTTGTATAAATGGTCTGCTATATGAACATTACTCCATCATTTCCTGTTCTTTGTCCAAGACAGCTATTCAGCTTTCCTTCTGAATGTAATCACATTTTGTAAGCAGTTTACTTGGCAGAAAAGGGGTCCCTCATTTTTCTATTCTTATCATAAATGTTCATTATTCAGGACTCTAAGCATACTATTACTCATCATCTGCTAATTTATTAAAGAAAAATTTTATAAGACTTAGATGTCTGACATTTTGTCATTGAAAAATGCCACATGCAAATCACATATAGGAGTTGGTTAGAAATGAATGATTTTATATATCTATGACATAATGCGTAAAATAGTTATGGTTCTAGAAATATGTTACGTAAATATGCTAGTATTAAAAATTTCCATGTAATTACAAAGAATAAACTTCTAAGTCTAATGATTTCTAGCCTACCATTTTGCATTTTTATACTTATGTAATTGTCTTGGTTTTATCCCCATCTCAATTAAAACACAGAAATCCCAGATTTCTTATGAATCCAAATAACTAACTAAAGGTGTAAATAGTTGCAAAAAATTTATTAGTAAATTTGGATCAAATGAAATTCTTAGGTCATTGGGCAAGATCAAATGTTGGTTATGATTAAAAAATCAGACCCCTATCTGGGTCTATGAATAATACAGTAAACCAATTTGAAGGACATACTCCAATAGAGCAGGAATCAAATTTCAGGAGCTTTCAGTCTCAAGAGGCACTTTGAAGGGGTATATTTTTATAACTGTATTGGGAGCTTTGTACTGCTCCTATTTTCATTGAAATAGTTTTCAAACTTATTGAATTATTAGAAGTGTTGCATTTTTCCTGTGCTATGAGCTGTATGAAGAACAAACTAGACTCAGAAGAAAGACAAGTTCAAACAGGGCTCTATAAGTTCTCTGTCTTTCAGAATCCAGCAAATTATCATACTCATAAGAAGCTTCACATAGATTTCATCAGGGTAAAAGGGAATTCTAGTCATATGGAGTTGTGACCATTGTGTGTCTGTGTATGCGTGTGTGTGCGTGTGTGTGTGTGTGTGTGTTTGGGGGAAAAATGTGTCTTAGGATTTTAGGTAATTATTCTTTACGTCAATAGTTCTTACAGTGCCAAATGAATAAATTCCCTTTTTTTAAACAACAACAACAACAGAAAACCAAACTAGGTAAAGACAAGCAAAGATAATGAGTTAGTGAACTAAGTGGAATTAAAACTCAAAATTCAATCAATAAATCACTTAATAAATATTTATCAAGTAATAGTGATAATGTTGTCCTTCATTCTTGAAGAAGACCATTACATCAGGGCAGGTGATGCCGTGGCAAGCATGTAAATTGAATATGAGTGAGGGAGGGTTATGCTAAGTCACCAGTCTCACTTTCTCTTTTAGAGTCATCTGAGTACTATGGTGAGATATGAATCAGGATAACTGGAGATGGCCCTGGATGTGAGTTAATTAGGATTAAGTGACTAGCACCTAGTATGTGTTAAGTGCCTGAGGTCACATTTGAACTCAGGTCCTTCTGACTCCGGGGCTGGTGTTCCATCTACTGTGTAACCTGGCTGCCCCTATCAAGTGTCTACTATATGTCAGGTATTGTACTAAGTGTAGATAACATTTAATTTAATATATACAGATAAACTATAAACAGGATAAATAGGGAAAATTAAGAAAGAAAACGTCCTATAATTAAAAGGGATTGATAAAGTCTTCCGTAAAAGATGGGATTTTAATTGACACTTAAAAGCATTCTGAAGGTGGATTTGAGGAGAGAGAGTAATCCAGTCATAGGGGACAGCCAGAGGAAAAATGTCTGGAGTCAAGAACTGTAGGGTCTTGTCTATAGAACAACTTTAGTGAGTAAAACATTTCAAAATACAGAAATAAATAATCGTTTTCTAAATATGGTAAATATTATGTAAAAATTGGACCCTAGCATATTCTATAATGTAGAATTACCAGAGTCTTTCTATGTAAAATCAAGGGCAAAGCAAGCATATTCATTGTGCACAGTATTATTTGACAAAGTTCTAGAAATATTAGTTATAGAATTAAAAAAAAGAAATTATAATAATTATAAGAAAAAAAGAAATAAAATCAATACTTCTTTACATTTGATAGAATGATTTATTTGCTTATAGAACAATAGAGATTCCACTAAAATAAATAGAAATAAATACTGACTTCCTTAAAGAATTATAATATATAATAACCCACAGAAGCTTCATTCTCTTTGTATATTATACCAAGAAAATTAAAAAGTAGAAAAATAAATTATATTCAAATTTACTACAAAGTGTACAATTCAAAACATTTTTTTAGATATAGCAATTGTGTAAATAAAACTATCAGACATTTTTAATACCAAAAATAATATAGAAATAATTTGAGAGTAATTGATTGGGTTGTGTTAACAGCAAAAATGACAATACTATTTAAATTAATTTATAGATTCTACTTCATACTAAACAAACTACTAAAAGACTGTTATGATATAGCTAGAGGAACAAAAATTCAATGTTTTCAGAAGGAATATTTTTTTAAAAAGTAAGAAAGAAAGTGACTTAACAGTACCAGATCTCAACCATATCCATATATCTAACCACAGCACAATAGTCACAATACAATATTGTACAATAGTATAGTACAATAGTCACAAGAGTAGACTGTTTAAAAAGTAGAAAAAATCATCAATGGATTGTATACACAAAATATAGAAGAAATAGATTAGAATAATGTAGAGGCTAGAAAGGCAGAGGCAACTAGTTGGTGCAGTGCATCGATCACTGGCTCTGGAATCAGAAGGACTTGAGTTCAAAAACCAGCTCAGACACTTGCTAGATGTGTAGCCCTGGGCAAGTCACTTATCCCCAATTACCTCCTAAAAAGCTCATTTAAAATTTTTTTAGAAAAGAAATACAGCCAAGGATACATTTCTTGTGTCCCCTGCTCCTAGGACAGTGCCTATTACTTTTTTTTGTTTTATTTTTGCAAAGCAATGGGTTAAATGACTTGCCCAAGGTCATACAGATATAGGTCATTATTAAGTGTAGAAGGCTGGATTTGAATTCAGGTTCTCCTGACTCCAGGGCTGGTGCTCTATCCACTATGCCATCTAGTTGTCCTGATAATGCCTAGTACTTAATAATGCTTAATAAATGTTTAAACTTCATTCTAAAAGAGGACCAAAATGTTATAACTATGTTGGGCTCAAGGTACAATGGATCTAGAGAGTCATCTTCACTTTTGTAGGCAGCATAATTCTTCGTCTCTCCTAAACTTTCCTTCAGAGCCTCCCCAAAACTGAATTGGCTTTGGCAATTTGTGATTTGATCTAATCAAATATACATTTATGGAAAGTATAGTGCCAAGGTTAGTGAATTTATCTACAGTATTTAAGATTATCCCAATTGCTGTAACCAGAGGTCCATGTATAGATTGTGTGGTGTTGACTGGTGGAGAACCTGTGTTTTTTTCGTATTAGTTTTTCAGACCAAAGTTAGTACAGGCATTAGATGATCAATCCATACTTTGTTGAACCTTAACCTCAAATGCTGCATTGGATGCACAATCATCTTCAACCAAAAGGTCATGCACCATCTCTCCCTTCACTTTATTCCTGGCTTGCAACTTTTTCAAGCTACTTGATTTCTAGTTGACCTCCATGCTGTTCATCCTCAGAAAAGGGCAGTAATCCTGTAGAAGGTGTCTGACAACATTGCCTAGAAAATCATGATAAAAAGCATGGGAATAAGTACAAAACCTTACTTCATTCTGCTGGGGACTGAGAAAGCTGAAGAGCAAAGTCTATTATTTAGAACCCATGCAAATGTACCACCAAAAAATTCACATACAATACTGATGCAACAAATCGTTGCCCAATACTGGGCAACAAAATTTTGCCATAGTTTTCCACAAGCCCTCACAACTAACAGTATCAAAGTCTTTAGATAGATTGATGAATGTTTTGTACAGATCTTTGTTCTACTTCTGGCATTTCTCCTGGAGTTGTTGTTCATCAAATACAAAATAGACCAATCTTCAGTCCTTTCTGAAGCCACACAAGTGGATGACCATCTTCCTGGTGAAGGTTCAGCTTATCTGGCAAGAATCTTGCCATCAATGACTGAGAGAGAGACTGCATTTGATTATTGTAGGGCAATCTATTTCCTTTTCCTTTATAGAGAACTTCTGAAAAATTAACTCCTCTTGCCATATAACCTAGAAAATTTTAGTCAGTTTATTTATGATCAGTGGGTTATCTGCCTTGTGAGTCTCAGTAGGACTAGATTAAGCACTAGATGCTTTGTCATAGAAGAAGAATCTTAGGGCTTTCAAAACCTCTTCTTCAGTCGAAAGTTTGGCTAGAGAGGGATTGACTTCAACCTGAGATATAAAGTCAATGGATTCAGCATTCTTTGATGATTGTTGAATATACTATGAGATTCTTCAGTTCATCTTTCCAGGATCATTTCTTAATTATTAATCTATATGGTTCCATTAACCCTAAATAGTGAGATATATTATAGATTTTTGTCGCATAAATAATCAACATAAAAGAACTTTGAATTGTTACTACCTGAATTTCAGATTCAGCCAATTGTTGCTAGACTGAATTTCAACTGTTCTTACTGATACAAGCATAGTGAATTTCACTAAGCTTGTCTTGCACTTTACTTTTGATGGAATTAAATGCAGCCTACTTAGAGACAGATGAACTGTCCTGCTAGTAAATACTGTGAAGTTCTCATTTTTCATTTAGCAGCTTTCAAATTTCCCCATCCTTTTTGTCAAACTAATCCCCATGTCTGGGAGTATTCTGGACCAGATGAGTAATTGCAATGCTCTACATCAAATCTCTGAAAGCTATTCACTCCTTTTCTGCTTCACTGTTGCCAACTATGAGCTAACTCAGCTTTCCTTCCCAGTTAGTAACAAACTGTTCTAGCTTGGAGAAGTTCTCCAATCTGTTGGCATGTCTTGTATTTTTCTTGCCATGGGGCCATATCTTTTGTTGAATGCAAACTCAGCTTGGAGAAGATAAGTCAATGGTCCAGTACTCTGCACCACCTACTCCTCTTTGATACTCTCACATCCTTTCTTTCTCTTCACCTTCCAATGACATAATAGATTAGGTGCCAATATTTACTGTGAGGTGAATTCATGAAGTTTTGTCTTAAGGTAAATAGAAGACAGTGCTGGTGATGAGGAGGTCTTGAGATGGGAAAGTCTTCAGTAGATAATGTTCATAGTTCTTGCTGTTTCCAGTTCTGTTCCTCTGAAGGTCTCACCTCCATGTTTGATAGTCTGGCATTAAAGTCACCCAGAATTATGAGCTTGTTCTTTTTAACATGTTGATGGCGAATATCTCCAAATCTTCTTAAGTATTTTATTTGACCTCATCAAGGTTTGTCATAATGGATGCATACCTATTGATGATGATGGAGGCAGGGTGCTTTCCTGCAAGTGTCATGAGCCAATCATTCACTACTTTTGAGAGGTCTACAGGCTTGTTGACTAGATTAGTTTTGATGTCAAAACATATATCAGTTTCATAGCATTCCCCATTACTGTGGCCACGCCAAAAAAAATATCCAGTTCTGATTTTGTTTAGCTGGTTCTAATTTGCCAGCCTTGTTTCACTCAGAGCTGCTATTTGGATGTGAATATTTGGTGAGTTCTTTTGTAAAGAGAGCTGTTCATTTTTCAGATTTACTGGATGTCATCTTGTCCATAAGAATGTGCACATTTCATATACTGATGGTAAGTGGAATCATCTTTGCAAAAGTTTTTGTACTTTTTTAGTGGTTCAACTACAAGGGTAGTTGCCTGCCTGCTGAGATAAACAGATCAGAGTTGGACAAAGCAGACAACTTTTAGGGTACTTTTTCTAATCCTTTTCTCTTGTCAGGAGGTGACCAGTGCAGCCTTTACAAAGGTGGCTTAGATAACCATGTTTCTGCTGAATCCCACTGCTATTTCAGTCCATTGAGAAATTAATCCTATGATCAGGACTACCTGTGCACTAGATTTTAAGTATAGCTCCTATTGTATCTGTGCTTTTTATCACATGCCTGTTGCCAAAGGATTTAGAGGTAGGTAAAAATGGTAAAATGTTATGGGAGATGTCCTTTTTTTGTATAAATTTGATTTAAGGGGGACAGAATTGCATGAAATATTGCAACTCTCTTCCAATATCATGGGAATTAGTGGCAAGACAAAATTCAACACAACTGTTGAAGACTTGGGATGCAGTGGTTGACTTGGTATCTTTGATACCAAGCTCTGAGTACTGCACAATACCTGCTTCAGTTGTCTTCATGGTCATTGGAACAAATTGTTCTTTGTTAGTGAGCATGCTACAGATTCTTGAGAGTGAGAATTGGGTGAATCGGGGACACCAAAGGTTGAAAGCAGTCCTGAAAATGGTCCAGCAAACTTTCACACCAGAGATACTAGTCTTCTTTACACCCTCATTATTACAGTACCTAAAGGCAAAAGTCATGAGGTAGGTGAAAGAGTTCCAGGCAACATATACATGACTAAAACTCTCCACTAAGATACAAAAGTGACAAAAGTCACATTTTACCCATCAAATGACCAAGGCTAATTTCATCTTTGAGTAGACATAAAACAACCACATCATCCTCTAGTTTTAGTTTCCAGAAAAAGTCAGAAGACCCTGAAACATATTTGAAAAATGATGGCAGCACTGTACCCCTTGATAGTCAACTATAGAAGGCTTAGCTCTTCTCAGTAATACAATGATCAAAGTCAATTCTAAAATATTTGTGAAGGAAAATACCATTTGCATGCAGAGAAAGGCCAATAGAACTGGAATGCAGACCAAAGTATATAATTTTCAGTTTTTAAAATTTGTTTTTCTTTCTCAATATGACTAATATAGAAATATTTAGCATGATTGTACATGTATAACCTATGTCAGATTACTTATTGTCATGGAAGGGGAGGAAAAAGGGGAAGGAGAAAAATGTGGAGCTCAAAAATAATACAAAAATGTATATTGAAACCTATCTTTATATATAATTAGAAAAAATAAAAGAAAATTTTAAAAAATGACAGCAGCTGCCACCAATGCTATAAAATTTAACCTTTTTTACCGAACCTCATGGTGCCAACAGAAATATATCCCCTCTCAGAATCATTTGTTTTAGGTCCCCACTTGACTGACTTGTCTTCCACTGAGAGATGTTTTTGCCTTGATCCAGATAAGTAGCATGCAAGGCCCCACAGGAACCTTACCAACTCTGACATCCTTTCTATTGCTGTGTCCCATCTCTTGTTCTTGGTTTGAGTGTGGAATAACAGGGTTGGGAGCCCAGATGGCACTATTAGAAGAAGAGATGTTCCACTTTGAATTCCCTATATCTTTCAGGATCCTGTGTTTCTCAGAGTAGTTGGAAGAGTTTCTTTATATTTCCTTTAAATTCCTTTAAATTTCCTTTATATTATCCTTTAAATTCAACCAGATTCAGGCAAAGTCGGTTTTTTGCCTTTCGTTCTGGTTATTGCTTGGCTTCAAAGATAAGCCCTGATAAGTCATGTTCTCATTCTTAGGACATGGTAGTAAGTTTGAGGAAAAGGTTTTTGTTATTTGTGTAGTTGAAAGAAAATTAAAGCTATTTCAGGATATAACAACTTATGAAGGAGTATTTGTCAGATTTGTTGTAATACTCTTGGAAGATTTAAGGAAAACACTGCCTTCACTCACAACTTATATAGCAATACTTTCTTGAAAAGTATTTCCATTGATTTCCATTTTGGAATAGATTCTGACAGCAAGTAGGCTCAACTGAAAGCCAGATTTTTTAATAGGTATAAATCTTCTTTGGAATTCCATGCAACATTCTGGCTTTGTGTGCATATGCCCAGAAGGTTGGTGTTGTTGGCTTGCAAGGCTGTTGATACTTTAATGAGATGGTAAGTGTCATGTTGTGGCAGAGTACTTATCTGCTAATTGCCATTTAATCACAAAATGAATCTAGTTATTTCTGTTTTTTTCCATCAGAGTGCCAGTTATACAGCAATTACTTTGGAACTGAGTACTCTAAGTGCTGATGCTATAGAACTCAACAGGACTGCAGCCTAGGACAATGGTTAGTACTGTAAATCCTCTTCCTGCAAGAGTCAAGTAACCTAAAAAGTTCTTTGAAAATAGAAATATTAATTTTGATATTGGTTCTTCATCCCCAAGTTCTCATATTTTTAAAGAATAGGAACATGAAATATTAGATAGCTAGAAGAAATCTTAAATAGTCTTCTTGTCTTTCTTTTCATTTTGCGAAGGAGGAAAGCCTAAGATGTTAGGTAAATTGTGCAAGGTAATACAGGTGGCATGGTTGAAATCCAAGATTAGCTGTGCTGAGTCCATACCAGATTCACCACAATATTTTCCCCTGGGAAATTTAGATAAAATGCAAAATATTTTTAGGCTACATGTTAAGATAATTTACAACAAGCCAGTAAACCTGTCAAACCTTTGAGTAAATAATTTTATAACTATTATAAATAGCTGAAATTTGAGATTTTTTTGTTTGGTTGAATCCTCTTCTAAGAATGAATTCATGTGTAGAATTAGCTTTCTGCAATGTCTTCATGGCTAATATATTGCCAACTACCACATGAAGTTGTTCATTTTACACTCCCTCCCACACCTACCCCCCCTCTCTCTATATGTATATATGTATATATATATGTATGTATATATGTATGTATGTATGTATGTATGTATGTATACACACATACACATATGTATATATCACCAGAAAACTTGGGTTAAAGTTCTGGTTCCACTATTTATTAGAGGTGGACTTTGACCAAGTTCCTCAACCTTTATAAATCTGAGTTTGCTTATCTGCAAAAAAGTGTTCAATGATGCCTATTATCACTATCTTACATGATTATTATATAAAAAACAAATGTCATACTTTTCAAATTTATCAAATAATTTTAAAGCTCCTTCTGTTTTCTAGGGACTTTGCTAGGAGGTAAATGCAAATGAAAGTGCTTTAAAAAACTCAAATTCTCTACAATTACAATTTGCCTTTAACATATAAATTGATTTGAGTAGAGGCATGTACAACTTTTATATAAGTTCCTTCTCCAAGAAGTTCAAGGACTTCATTGTGGGGTGGGTTTTGATAGCTTTTACTGAGAAGGCAACTACATCAAAGTGGTCAACTGAATTTTCTCAGGTTATTAAATGTGAGACAAGATGTACCTTCTTTTGCCCCATACTGCCTTTGTGATTTAGGGTAAATCACTTTAGCTCTGGGTTACAAATTCCTCAGTTAAATATCAGAGTTGTGGATTAGATGACCCTTAAGATCACTTCCAGCTCTATATTCATGAACTTCTTATTCCCAGTTCAAGAACAGAAAGTATTTTAGATATTTTGAACTATTCTCGGAAGCCCTTAGCAAAGGCAAAATTTGTAGGCCAAAATATAGCAGAAAATCATCCAAGGTATAGAATTTAGAGAGCTAAGGAGACCTGTATTCAAGTCCTGCCTTTGATATATATATTGACTTTGTGACTCTATGCAAGTCATTGCCTAATGGTGCTCCACGAAATGCTCTAAGACTACAAATTGCAAAGAAGCTATGAACCTGCACTGGCTGTTTCTTCATCTGGTAATTCCATGTATCAATGAAATCACAGGACCAGTTTCTATCCCTAGGAAGTAAAATTGTCCTACTTTTCTTTGGGAGGAATAATAGAAAAACAGAGTAGCTTTTGTTTGGACTTTTGGAGGATTCATAGTAAGGAAATTTAAGGTCTTCTTGGCTTTTTTCAAATCTTAAATGAGTAATTCCCAGAATTATTTTTGTGAAGGGGATGATACCTTATGATGATTTTATAACAATTTTTTCTCCACCTTTGAACATGGACTCACAACTAGATTAGAGATTCCTAGTTTAGAACTTCACCAATTATTTTTAAAGAGGCTTCTTTGATATTATCAGGGTTACTTCTTTTCTCTACAATAGGAATTAGCTTTCCTCAGGATTTGATTAACTCTTGCCTTCCATGATGCAGATATCTGGTCACCCAAAGCAGTAAAAAAGTAAAAAAGTCTTATCTACATATCCTTAGGTCCATTGTCTGAAGACCATGCAGATCACCATACTTGCTGACCAGATATATTTTCATGTAAAGGCAAGGAGGTAGAGGCATGCCTAGAGAAGGTAAGGACCACTATATACTAATTACATATCCTTAATATGTTAGAACAAAGTAAAACTCTTTTTTGCTTACCATTCAATCATTTTTGAGTGTACCATTTCTTCTGAATATCAGACTTGAACTAGCAGAGAGCTGACATTAGGCCTTTCCTCTTTGACTTCCTTCTATGGAAGGACTACTAACAAGAATTTGTTAGCTGAAGTGAATGATTTAGTAGATGTGAGACCTCGAGCAAGTTCCTTAACCTTTATAAACTTGAGTTTGAATCAGTGAACAATATAAAAACAGGTTTAGGTTCAGAGATCCCTAGTTGCCTAGTGCAATTTTAAATCAAAATTATTTTCATTAAACTTATTTCTTTTAAAGAGCAAACTTTAATCGATACTGTAATGGTGTTTTACACCTAGTAGACCTATTTGTGGTAAACTTTACTTTTCTTGCCAGATAGACATCTTGTCATAAAAGAGATCATATAAGAGTGAGGCAGGAGAAAAATCACATACTTCTATGTCAAATTTTGTACCTTAAAGTCTTTATTTTTCTACTTCATTTAATTTTCAATACCAGATTCTCCCATCACCCCCACTTTCTGCCACTATTGGGGAGGCAAGAAATATAAAACTCATTACACATATGAAGTTATGTAAAATCAATTTCTTCATTAGCTGTTTTTTGGAAGGCAATGGGGTTAAAGTGACTTGCCCGAGGTCGCACAGCTAGGCAATTCTTTAGTGTCTGAGGTCGCATTTGAACTCAGGTCATCCTGACTCCAGGGCTGAGGCTCTATCCACCATGCCACCTATCTGCCCTTAATTAGCTGTGTTTTAATAAAACAAACAAATAAGACAAATAAAGAGGAGAGAAATCTGCTCTAACCTGTACTCTGAATATATCTGTTATTTATCTGTAGGTGGCTAGCTGTAGCCTAAACTTCTTATCATTAGATTACTGGATCTTCAATAATTAGATTATTATCCGACTTGTATATTCTTGACACTAAGGAATTTAGATGGAAGCGTGAGGAGTTGGTAAGTTTGCTATACTCCTGTGGGATCAATAACAGAAACAAATCTTGCTTTTGGTATTTCCTTTGGGCTTTGCCTCAGGGTGCAACCATAAGCGAACTATTCCCAACTAACAAATCTACTACTTTGGTTTGCTTTTGCTGCTGCTGAAGCTATATTTCAATAAAATCTTTTATAAAAACATAAAAATCATAGGAACAATGTATCATCTAATTTTAGGTTTCAGAAAGGGAAATGTCAGCAGTTAGACTTAAGAAATCAAGTCAGCTTCAATTGTTTAGCATTTTGCTTCCTTAGTAATAGGATGAAGCCTGTGTGACAGATGAAATTCAACTTATTTAGTTTCTAGTAAACCGATCTCTATTTCTCAGTAAAGTCCTAGCTAAGGATTTGAGGTTTGGGGGTAGAAAAACTCATACCTCATAGATAGTTGCTTACATGTTATTATTTGAGGTGCACTAAGGAAGATGGCCTTGATTAAAAATTTCTTTCCTATAGTCACAGTATCTGAAATTTCACCACACAGGTATTTGTTTTTCTTATTTTTAGTTAAATGATACTTTCTTCAGGATCCTCTTTTAAATTATAAGTCCTTAAGAGAAGAATAGTGCCTCACATTTCTATAACCCTTTAAGATTCTCAAAGCTCTTTCTGCACACAATGTCTTTGTCAGAAATGAAGTATAAGTATTATTAAGCTCATATACAGAAAAGAAAATTGAGACTTAGCAAAGGGAAGTGATTTGCTCAAGGTCACTCAGATAGTAAATCTCAGTCCTGGTTTAAACCCACATTTAGGGTCTCTACACTAACTCCATTGACTATCAGGGGCAGCTAGGTAGTACAGTAAATAATGTTTGTCCTTCATTTTTGAAGAAGATCAGGACATCAGGGAGGTGACGCCATGAAAAACACATGAATCGAATTTGAGTGAGGGGCTGTGCTAAGTCACTAGCCTTACTTTTTCCTCCAGAATGATGGGATATGACCCTGGATGCAAGGCAATCTGGGTTAAGTGATTTACCCAAAGTCACACAGCTAATAAAAGTCAAGTGTCTGAGGCCAGATTCAAACTCTTACCCTCCTTTCTCCAAGGCCAGTGCTCTATCTGGGTCAATTAGCTGGAAGCCAGTAGGCCAGGCATTTGACTGTGACCTCAGACACTTGACACTTAACCTGATTGCTTTACATCCATGATCATCTACAATTGCCCTGATTTATGTCTGGTCACTGGATCCAGATGGTTCTGGAGGGACAAAGTGAGGTTGGTGACCTAGCACAGCACTCAAATCCAAATCATATGCTTATGGTCTTAGTCATGGTCTTAGAGAATGAAGGACAAATATACTACTATACTTCATTCAACATTTAAAAATATTCTGTATTTATAGAAACAGCACTTTATTTATTTAAAGGCATTAAGTGATTTGCCCAACTTATTCCCAGTTCCCATTCTGAAGGTCACACAGACAGGATTTGAATTCAGATCCTCCTGACTCCAGGGCTCCTCTATCCACTGGGCAACCTAGTTGTCCATAGAAATAGCATTTTAAGATTTATAATGCATTTTCCTCAAGCAATCTTCTGAAGTAATTAGCACAAGTATTATGATTCCCATTTGTAATTGAGGTAATTTAGTAGTCACCTGGTTGGTAAGTGTCACATTCCAACTCAGTCCCTCGACTCTTGAGTCCTTAGTTCTTCCCCTGCTTCATGTATGCTTCATGGTTCACTTTGATGTGTATTACTTTATCAGATAACTCTCCTTAGGATCACAGTAGGAGGGGAAATACTATTAAAAGAATCCTAGATCCTTATGGGAAAGGGAAGACTAGAAAGGATGGTGGTGCCTGAAAGTTGAAAGAGGAAATTGAGTCTTGCTCAGGTTAGCACTGCTTAAGACTCCAGCAAACTGCCAATATGTTTTATTTGAGCCTTGTCTCTTACCCCATCAATAGTAAAAAGGGTACAACAAATATTGGATTTGCAATGGAGTTCTCCAGTTATGCACACAGAAGAATCAATTTTTAACTTATCAACTTTCTTGAAAGAATTTGATGTCCGGACAACTGGACCTCACCACTGTTTCTTTTGATGTTTTCCCCCCCTTTCTATGAGGTTAGTTGTTTAGCTCCTGATCTTATTAGCAAGAAGTGGTTATGAATGATTCCTCAGACCTGAAACATTTACTTTTTATGTAACTTTCTTTTCCACAACTTCCTTTTACTATAGGGACAGTGTGTTGAGTTGAATGTAAATCTGCTGTAAGAAATTCTACATCTGTAAATGAAGGCAGATCCTCCTCTTCATCTTCATTGAAAGTTAATTTACTGACCATGATTATGCCTTTATCTACACTTAGAATTCCCCTCATTTACACTGCAGGAAGAAGGATGACTCTTTATGACTCTTTTATTTAAATTATTGATGCTTAAAACCCTGAGCCATTCATTTCCTGCTTTTTCTACATTGGTAATTGACTAGTTCAAGTCAGGTATGGGATTGTGAAAGCTGTTTAGTTGGAATGAGGCGTGATTGCAATGGAAGTTGGGCTGTTAATTTTGCCTAAAGATGATTATAAATTATATAAACACTTGCTCTGATTTTGTATACTACAGGCAGTCACAGCTATATTTCATTTTCTCCTAGAATTAATGCTTAAATGCAGAGATGTGCAGTACAATGAAATATTGAAGTGAATCCATGAACATGTGTAAGCTAACTTTATTGATAAGAGTCTTGCATTCCATTTAGACTAGATTCTTATTATAAAGGATGTTCAGTTGAAACAATCAAGAGAAGAAAAACGAAAAATAGCTTTGTCTTGATTACTCAAAACAACCATGATTTGTATCATATTTCCCAGGGTTTTTTTTTTTTTGGGGGGGGAGAATAGAAACATCTTGAAATGTTAAGAATTAATGTATTTCATTCTAGATCCTCGAGATCAGTTGCAATGGGTGCTATAGTCCAATAGTAATACACTTATCCTTACATATAATAATTTTCCCTTGTCATAGTTTTGATACATTGCTGGTCAACATAAGAAATTAAATGTGAATTTATTGAGAGTCTTGTGGAAGCTGCTGCTGATACATGAAGGACAACAAACACACAGTCTATGACCAAATACTTAATCCAGTATAATAAGGTACTGAAAACACCCCACAAAAGA
The DNA here is from genome assembly GCF_037893015.1 of Macrotis lagotis. Lineage (NCBI taxonomy): Eukaryota > Metazoa > Chordata > Mammalia > Peramelemorphia > Peramelidae > Macrotis > Macrotis lagotis. Next base: position 504,067,898 of record NC_133658.1, read on the forward strand.
AAAAAAATTCAGACTTCTTCTCTGGTACAAAGAAAGGGCTCAAAACTTTTATGTGGATTTTTCAGATCATGGGGGTTCTGTGGTCCTAACCCCCACAATGTGGAAGAGGTAACTAAAGAATCATAGACTTAGAGATGGCAAGGAACTTAGAAGTTATCTAGCTCAAATCCTGTCATTGTATAGTTACCAAAATGGAAACAGGGCTGTAGGGGTTGTCACCTGCCCAAGGTCTCATAAATAATAAGCATCAGGATAGGATTTAAACCCATGGCCTTTGCCTCCTTTGCTTTTTCCACTGCCCCACACTATCCCCTACTTCTACTATATTCTGCCTTGATCTGGCTATGTTTAGAGTATGGTATTTTGTGGGCACCACATTTTAGGAAGATCACTGATAAGCTGGAGAATGTCAATAAGAAGATGACAAGTTTGGTTGATGGTCTCAAGATTATACCCTATGAAGATGAGTTGTAGAAATTGTGGAAATTTAATCTGAAGAAGAGAAGAATTAGGAAGTCTGTGGTGTTGTCTTTAAGTATTTGAAGACATCTGGAAGAGACATCTTATATGGAAAAGACATCTGATTGTCTTTGGAGGGTAAAGCTAGGACCAATTGTTGGAGAGGTAGATTTCACTTCATGTTAGAAAAAACTTTCTAATTCTTAGGATTATCTTTGGACAGTGACTTCTTATTCTCCAATAGATGTCAAATATAGTCTGGATGAGGGGTTATCTGAAAAGTTGTAGAACTGACTGTTTCAATTAAATGGTTTGATTTCAGTGGGCAACTAGTGATGCAGTGGATAGAGCACTGACCTTGGAGTCATGAGGATGGGAATTCAAATCAAGCCTCAGTATCTGTCACTTACTAGCTGTGTGGCCTTGGACAAGTCACTTAACCTTGATTGCTTCACATTCACGGCCATCTCCAGTTGTCCTAATTCACATCTGGCTACTAAACTCAGATGACTCTGGAGGAGAAAGTAAGAGAGCACAGCACCCCCTCACTTAAATCAGTTCATGTTATTGTCATGGCATCACCTCCCTGATGTCCTGATTCTCTTTGACTTCAATGACTTCTGAAGTCCCTTCCAAATGGAAGATTCTGTGATTTCACTCTCACCTAAAGACAAACATTTGATTCTTATTCTTTCCTCTATACTCTTCATCATGCTTCCCCCTTCTTTTTTCAATATGTGTCCAATCCTAATCAATCTTTCAGAGTCCTCTGATTACACCAGAAGGTGAATGCTTCCTTCATTACTTCAAGCTACACAGCTCTCCTTTTTTCATGTCAATCATTTATTTTGACATATAATCATACTATGCCTAATATCTTTTAAGCCTCTTAAACATTTATTAAGTACCTGTTCTGTATAAGGAATTGTGCTAGGTTCCAGGGATACAAAAACAAAAAAGAAAATCATTTCTATCATCAAAGAACTTGTATTCTACAGGTGAGATACAATTATGATAGAGTTTAATTATTCCTCTGATGCTGTTGTGTGACAACAAATCATGGAATATCATTATCTCTGGAAAATTAAAATTGTTGGTCATTTTAAAAGATCAAGAGTGAAAAATATGTCAGGCATGAATTAGTAACAACATATTAATGAAGACATTTTTTGACCTTTATGATTAAGAAAGCTCCTTGAAAGTTTTTACATAAACCCAAAAAGAACATGTAAATAGACGAGGCCAGATCAGGAGAGAGTGAAACCTCAAAATACAGGAAGCTGATGAATGCTTTAGTGAGTTAGTGTTGTATATCAAAGCTATTATACATCCATCTTGCACTCCCATGCCAGGATTATGACAGTCAGAGTTAGGCTTCAAAAAATATAACCCAAGGATTAGAGGGAAACATTTTCCAAACCATAACAAAAGCTGTATCTAAATTGACTATAATATCAATATCTTTTGACTGGTAACTGCTAGACTGTATGAGAAACAGCACTTCAATCTTATCCAGCATTTCATGAGAAATATCTCAAACCTGAAAGTACAAAATTGTGTATGTATGCGGGGGGGCAGTGGAGCCAAGATGGCAGAGTAAAGTCAAGAACTCCTCAGAGTTCTCTCCCAAACCACTCCAAATACCTTGGGGGGGGGGTGGAGCCAAGTTGGTGAAAGGAGAGGATTGTCTCTTAGGTACTCTCTCACAAAACTTATAAACTAAAGACTAATAATGACTCTAACCAAATTCTAGAACCCACAAAAAGACTCAGTGAAACAATTTTCCAACCCAAGACAACTTGGAATATCAGTGGGAAGTGTCTGTTACAAAAGAGTTAGAAGCAACACAGCCTTGGCCCTGGTACAGTGAACTTGCTCCAGTCATCCAGGAACAAGCTCCTGGTGCCTGGGTCCCTGGGCCCCCTGGGCCCCCTGGGCCCTCTGGGTCCCTGGGTCCCTGGGTCCCTGGGAGCACCTAGGTCTGTGGCAGTGGTGGCTGTCTCCAACCACTGGCAATCCAAGGGATTGCCAAGGACAGCTTATAATGTCAGCAGGAAAACTCTCATGCATCCGGGTGAGAGAGGAACCTAGTCCAGCACAGAACTGGCCCAAGGAGTGGATGGGCAGCTGCTTTCAGACTGCTCAGTCCAAGTATGGTAAGGGGGTCAGGGGAGTTTGCAGAGGTCTCTTCACTATCCCTGAGGCAGTACTCTGGCTTCACCCATTCTCAGATTCAGGTCTTAGTCTTAGGCCTTAGTCTTAGGAAAAGGAGAGCTTACACCCTGCAACACAATAGGGGCCTTCTTCACAGTTCCAGGGCAGAGGGGAGTTCTTGTGGTTATACACATCCAGAGCACAGGCCAGGAGAGCAATCAGAACATTTCATAAGATCCTGAAGGAATTGAGTACTTGCAGGTCCCTGAAAACTGCAAAAACCCTCAAAAATTTGGGATGGTGCACCCTCCATTGTGGAAGCAGATCCCTGCCTTAACAAAGAGTTAAAATCAAGTCATAGGCTGTGGAAATGAAAAAACAACATAAAAAAAATTAATTTGGTTTTATGGAGGATCAAGATACATATTCAGAACATAATGAAGTCAAAACTTCAGAATCAAAATTGTTAAAAAAAAGTATGAATTAGTCTCAGACTATGGAAGAACTCAAAAAAAGATTTTCAGAATCAAGTAGGGGAGGTAGAGGAAAAATTGGGAAGAGAAATGATAGCAATGTGGGAAAATCAAGAAAACCAAATCAGCAGTTTTGTGAAGGAGATAAAAAGAAATACTGAAGAAAATATCATCTTAAAAAACGAATTTGGGTCAAATGGGGAAAAACAACAGTCCTAAAGGCCAATGAGGAGAAGAATGCCTTAAAAAGCAACATTGGTCAGATGGAAAGGGAGATTCAAAAGCTCTCTGAAGAAAATCACTCCTAAAAATATATAAAGGGGCTGAGAAGCTGAGAACTTTGTGAGTAATCAAGAAACAATAAAACAAAATCAAAAGAATGATAAACTGGAAGAAAAAGTAAAATATCTCATTGTGAAAACTGCTGACCTGGAAAACAGACCTAGAAGAGATAATTTAAAAATTATTGGACTACCTGAAAGTCATGTCCAAAAGAATTGCCTAGATTTCATTTTTCAAGAAATTCTCCAGGAAAACTACCCTGATATCCTAGAAGCAGAGGGTAAAATGGAAATTGAGGGAATCCACCAATCACCTCCTGAAAGAGATCCCAAATGAAAACAGGAATATTATAGCCAAATTTCAGAACTCCAAAGTCAGGAGAAAATATTACAAACATCCTGAAAGAAGCAGTTTAAATATTGTGGAGACAGTCAGGACAACACAAAATTTAACAGCTTCTTTTTTAGGTTTTTTTTATTTTGCAAGGCAAATGGGGTTAAGTGGCTTGCCCAAGGCTACACAGCTAGGCAATTATTAAATGTCTGAGACCGGATTTGGACTCAGGTACTCCTGACTCCAGGGCCGGTGCTTTATCCACTATGCCATCTAGCTGCCCCAATTTAACAGCTTCTACATTAAAACCTCAAAGGACTTGGAATATGACATTCTAGAAGGTAAAAGAGCTTGAATCACAACCAAGACTCAATTACCCAGAAAAAAAAGTGAATCTAATCTTTCAGGGGGAAAGATGGACATTAAGTGAACCAAACTTTGCTGATAAAATAACTAAAGCTGAACAGAAAGTTTGATCTTCAAATACAGGACTCAGTGAAGCATAGAGAGGGTGGATGGGAAGGGCTAATTATAAGGAAATTAAGGATGTTGAACTGCTTATATTCCTGCATGGGAAGATGATACTGAAACTCATATAAACCTTCTCATTTATTAGGGCAGTTAAAAATAGCATGTATAGACAAGGCACAAGAAGGAGTTGAATTTGAAGTTACAAAATATTAAAAAGATGGAGTTAATGGGGGAGAAAGGGAAAGGAGAGGTAGAGTGGGGTAATTTATTTGACATATAAGAGGCAAGAAAAAGTTTTTGCAGTGGAATGGAAGAAGGAGAAGATGAGGGGACAGAGAGTGAGCTTTATTCTTATAGGAAGTGGTTCAGAGAGGGAATAATATATAAACTCAGCTGGGAATAGAAATCTACTCTAGAGGAAAATAGGAAAGAAAAGGGATTGGAGAAAAGGTATGGGGGGAGGGGAGGGGGTATAGATGATAAAAATTGTAGTGATGTTTTTTATGACTACACATTCTTATCCTACACCAAGTAACTTGCTTTCTCAATGGAGGGAGAGAATTTGAAACTCAAGGTTTTGGAAGCAAATGTTGAAACTTTATTTTGCAAATAACTGGGGGGGGTTAATTCAAAAATAAAATTCAAAAAATACAAATTCAAGGTTTGAAGTTGTAGAAAAAAGCAGCTTCCCCCTCCCCCTCCATATACACTATCTTACATTGAAAATTGTATTGTAATTTTAAAAAATTCCAAGATTAAATCTAATGGGAAGGAAATAATCCTAAAACAATTACAAATAGAATTTCAGGGAAAAAGTGGACTTCTGCCATGAACTTCAAGAATGGAAAAAATGAAGATATAAAGATATAAGATAAAAAAAACTTTTATATTGTGGGTAAAATTTGGAACATTTAGAGCAAAAAAAATGGATGACCCAAGTAGGTGACACACTGAAAAGCAAATTGAACAAATAGAACTCAATAATGCAATGAGATAGAAAGAAATATTAGAAAAGTTAGAAAAACTTAAAAGTAGGAGGAAAAAGAATAATTATACTCATAAAGATGAAAAACAGGTTGAGAAAAAAATCAAGTTATAGATTGTTGTAAGGAAGGAGAGCTAGAAGGAACCTCACTGGTCATCTAGTCCAATTTATTTTTTAAACAAAAGATGAGGTGCAGCTAGGTAGCACAGTGGATAGTGTAAAGGCTCTGGAATCAGGAGGACCTGAGGTCAAATTCAGTCTCATACACTCAATCATTACTTGACTGCATGAACTTGGGGAAGTCACTTAACCCTATTGCTTTGCAAGAAAAAGCAAGAAAATGAAATTGAGTTCTATTTTTTCCTCAGACATAAAAAAGACAACTCCAAAATTTATCAAAACAGATAGATATTAATTTCTTAAATTTTTTTTAAAAAATTTATTTAATTAATGGGATTAAGTGACTTGCCCATGGTCGCACAGCTAGGCAATTATTAAATGCCTGAGGTTGGATTTGAACTCAGGCCCTTCTGACTCCAGGGTGGGTGCTCTATCCACTGTGTCACCCAACTTCCCCCTAAGTTTTCATATTCATTTCTTTTGATTCATGTGGATAAAATGCACAGCTTTATTATGGTTTTGGAACAGTTTCAAATTATTGTTATTCGAATTATTCTACAGTTATTCAAATTATTCTACATAATGGTTGAATCATTTCAAAACTTCATAACAGTGCATTAGTATTTCAGAAATTCCAATTTCTATCTAGAAATTGATCGTTTTCCTTTTTTTGTCATTTTAGACAATCTTCTACATGTGAGGTGGAACCTCATTGATGTTTCAATTTGCACATCTCTAATCACTAATGATTTGGAGTATTTTTTTCATATGATAAAGAAATCTTTAATTTCTTCAACTGAAAATTGAATGTTCATTATCGTTTGAGTATTTGTCAGTTGATAATGACTTGTTCAATGGCTCTGTCTTTTGAACATTCATCTTTTTTCATTAATATTTAGGTTTATTTTTGCTGGGTATGATGTCTTGGATTATGTTTTTAGCTCTTTTGTTCTTTGGAGCATATCATTAGATTTCCTCTTTTGATTTTTGCTGGGTATAGTATAGTATAGTCTTACTTTATTTCAATTTCCTTCTCTTTATATTTGAAGATCTTTCTCCTGATTACTTGGCAAAATTTGTTGTCAATGGAATTGTCAAATTTAGCCACTATAAGTTTTGGATCTACAGTTTTTCTTTTCTGGGGGTTGGCACGTTTCATTGGCACTTTATTTTCTATGTTTTTGAATTGTGATATTTTGGTTCTAGTATCATGATATTCAAGTTTTTGAACTTACATTCTTCTATAAGGACTTAAATAATAGACATCTTGTCTTCAAGAGCAAAGATTTGCTCATATGAAAGCAAATTTCTTTTAATGGTATTGCTTTTTGCTTCACTTCTTCCATATTTTTCTTCATTTTTATTTATTTGTATCCTTAATCAGCTGTTGTCTCAATTGTTTCTTTGGTAAGATCTGCCATCAAGTTATTCTATTTTGCCATTGATTTCTGTTACGCATTTTGTTTGCAGAAGTCTTAGCTCTTTTTAAAAACCATTCATAAAATTCATTCTGTGGCTCTTTGCTTTGTAAAGTTATTTTGTTTTGCTTTAGAGTTCACAGATTCCTCTGCTTCAGCAGGTGCTGATTCATTTTCACTTCTCTTTGAATATATTTATAGATATTTACTCTCATTTAGTTGATCCAGAGGCCATCTTCCCTTCTGTTTTTCATTTTCTCTTTTGATTTATCTGCTTGTACTTAAGGTGTTTTAGTTTTCTTCCTGGAATCTTCAGCAATTTCATATTTTTGCTCCTGTTTTTTCCCTTTTTCATTTTATGATACTTTTTTCATTTAAGATTTTTGAGGCAGTGGATCTTAGAAAATATCTTAGACTCCTTTCATTATGAGAAATTATTTACCAGCTTTGGTCTCTGTCCAAAGTAACTTTTGAGGAATAGTATCAGTGGCATAGTATATAAGAGTGCCAGGTCTAGAATCAGAAAGATCTGATTCCAAATCTTAAGACATTTACTAGTTGTGTACCCTTCAGCATAATCTCTGTTTCCTTCAGTTACCTCATGTACACAATACGGATAATAGCAATACCTCTCTCCCTCTCTGAGTTATTGTGAGGATCTAATGAGATAGAAACAATTATGAAGTACTTAGCAGAGTGCCCAGCACAAAGTATTTAATGTTAGCTATTGCTATTATTCCAATCTGTTTGTCCCCCCAGGCTTTCTTTATCATAAGTCCAGAGAAGGTGCTTCAATATTTTTCCCACAGTTGCTATTACTAGCTGTACCTCCACTCTATTCCTCCCCACTCTCATTTATTCTATTCTCTCTCTCCTTTCATCCTGGCCCTGTCCAAAAGTATGTTGTCTCTGAGTACCCTCTCCCTCTTTCCTCTCTCTCTTCTATTACCTATTCCCTCCACTTCCCTCCCTTCATTCCCCCTTATCCCTTCCCTTTCTTCTCATTTTTCTCTAGGGTAAGATAAATTTCCTCACCCTATTAAGTATGTTTGTTATTTCCTCTCTGAGCCATTTCTGATGAGAATGAAGGCTCACTCATTCCCCCCTTCCCTTCCCCCTTTCCACTCCACTGAAAAAGATTTTTATTGACTCTTATGTGAAATTTCTTAACTTCTTCTTCATCTCCTTTCTATTGCTCCCAGTACTTTCCCTTATCATCCATTGACTCCATCTTTTTTCTATATTATACCATTATATTCAGCTCCTTCCTGTGTCCTGTCTATATTATGCTCCTTCTAACAGCTCTTATAAATGAGAAAGTTCCTATGAGTTATCACTATCTTCTTCCCAAGCAGGAATACAAACAGTTCAATATCATTAAGTTCCTCATAGTTCATCCTTCTCATCCACCCCTTCTATGGTTCACCAGAGTCCTGTGCTTGGAGATCAAACTTTCTGTTCAGCTATGGTTTTTTCAATAGGAAAGTTTGAAAGTCCCCTGTTTGATTGAAAGTCCATCTTTTCTCCTGAAAGGGGACATTCAGTTTTGCTGGATAGCTGATTCTCTGTCGTGAACCAAGATCTTTTGCCTTCCAGAATTTCATATTCCAAACCCTATGAACCCTTAATGGAGATGCTGAGAGATCCTGTGTAATCCTGACTGTGGAGTCTTGGTAGTTGAATTGTTTGTTTCTGTCTGTGTTTAGAATTTTCTCTTTGATTTGGGAGTTTTGGAATTTGGCTATAATATTCCTGGAAATTTTTATTTTGGGATCTCTTTCAGGAGGTGATTGGTGAATTCTCTTGATTTCAATTTTACCCTCTGCTTCCAGGATCTCACTGAAATTTTGCTGTATTATTTCTTGAAAAATGAAATCTAGGCTCTTTTTCTTGATCATGGCTTTCAGATAGCCCAATAATTTTTAAATTATTTCTTTTGGATCTATTTTTTGAGGTCAGTTTTTTCCCCAATGAGATATTTCACATTTTCTTCTAATTTTTGATTTTTTTTTGGAAGAGTTTTATTTCTTCCTGATTTCTTGCAAAGTCATCAGCTTCCTGTAGTTCCATTCTGTATTTGAAGGAGTTATTTTCTTCAGAGAGCTTTTTTTATCTCCTTTTCAAGCTGGCCAATTCTCTTTTTTAAGGCATTCTTCTCCTCATTTGCCTTTTGTTTTGCTTTTTCCATTAAGCCTAAACTTGTTTTTAACATATTATTTTCTTTAGTATTTTTTTGTATTTCTTTCAGCAAGCCATTGATTTGGTTTTCATGTTTTTTTCTGCATTGCTCTTATTTCTCCTCCCAATTTTTCCTCCATCTCCCTTGTTTGATTTTTCAAAGTCTTTTTTGAGCTCATCCATAGTCTGAGCCCACTTTCTATTTCTCTTGGAGGTTTTGGATACAGAAGTTTTGATTTTGTCCTCCTCTGGGTATGTGTTTTTATCTTCCATGGCACTAAAGTAATTCTCTATGGTCAGGTTCTTTTTCATGTTGTTTACTCATTTCCTCAGTCCAAGACTAATTTATGGTACTTCCAAGGCTTTGGGGTTTTTTTGGGACACCCCACTGTGACCTTTATTCCTCCAAGTATCTTATGCTCTCTTGCCTGTGCTTTGATATGTAGATAACCACTGCACTTCCCTCTGCCCTGGAGCTGTAAGAAAGAGTCCTGCTTGGCTGTCTTAATATGGAAGACCAAACTGCAACCTGGATCTGAGTGTGGGCAAACAACAGAGTCCTGTTCCCAGGGAGAGCAGAGAAATTTCTGCAGTCTTCCCTGACTCCCTTATCATCTGTGGGCTATGCTCTGGGGGGTGCAGGATGCTTTCTCCAGATTCTTGTTTCAGGTTTTGCAGCCAGTGTTCCCTCACTCCACACTCATTCTGGTGTAGCAGGATTCTCTCCCCACCCTTTCAAGCTGTTCTGAGGCTGTGCTGTGATCCAAGCTTTTTCCAACTCCCAGTCCTGGTGAAACATGCCTTTCTGGTGGAACTTCTAAGTTTTCTTGGAGTCGGAAAATGTATCACTCAATCTTTCTGTGGGTTCTGAGCCTCTAAATTTTGGCTAAAGTAATAATTTTATGGCTTTTGGAGTTTTGGGAGAAAGGAATTCCTGGAAAATGCTGCCTTCACACTGCTATCTTGGCTATACCCCCCCCCTCCCCAGGTTTTTTATTTATCTTTTTTTTTACCTTTTCATGAGTCTCTTGAGTCTCATGTTTTAAGTACAAATTTTCTATTACATTCTTGTCTTTTCATCAGGAAAAGTTGGAAGTCTCTTATTTCATTAAATGTACATGTTTTCCCCTGGAAGAGAAGATTCAGTTTTGTCAGATAATGAATTCTTGGCTGTAGTCCAAACTCACTTGCTTTTTGGAATATTGCATTCCAGACCCTTTGATGCCTTAATATTGATGCAGCCAGGTCCTGTGTAATACTTATTGTGGTTCCTTGGTATCTAAATTGTTTCTTTTTGGCTGCTTGCAGAATTTTCTCTTTTATCTGATAGTTCTGGAATTTGACCACAATATTCCTTGGAGTTTTCATTTTGAGATCCTTTTCTGGAGGGGATCAATGTATTCTTTCAATAGCTATCTTGCCCCCTGGTTCCATGATGTCAGGGCAATTTTCCATCACTAAACCGTGTAATATTGATCCAGGCTTTTTTTCCTCTTCAATATTTTCAGGGAGACCAATAATTCTTAAGTTGTCCCTCCTACTTCTATTCTCTAAGTCAGTAGTTTTGCTGATGTAGTATTTTGCATTTTATTCTAATTTTTTTTATTTTTTGGTTTTGTTTTATAGATTCTTGTGTCATGAAGCCATGAATTTTCACAGACTCCATTCTTTTTTTAAGAGAAGAATTTTCTTTATTTACCTTTTGCAACTCCTTTTCAAATTGGTCAATTCTATTTTTGAAAGATTTTTTCATTTGACCAATTGAGGTCTTGAGAGAATTATTTTCTTTTTGCATTTGTCCAGTTGTATTTTCTAAGGATTTGTTTTCTTGTTGCAAGGTGTTAATCTTTTCTTGGTTTCTTTTCCCAAATTTTCCAATTGATTTTTAAACTCTTTCCTGATTTCTTCAAGGTATTCTTTTTTTTTTTGTTCTGGAGACCAAATCATAATCTCCTCAGAAGTTCTAGATTTCTATGAGTTAAGGTCTTTGCCTTCTCAGAATTTTCCATGGACCCCCCCCCCCCCATTTGGCTGGCCTTTCTTCATTTTCCTAAGACCTTGTGTTGGGGGTGGGGCTGGTTCACAGAGTTTTGGTGTGATCCTTAGAGACATTACTCACTGAATTTAATAACTCCAAGTGAACTGGCCAGTAGGGGGTGCTGATTGCTTTCTCTGGAGTGTCTATGACCTTGATTTGAGGCCCTTTATTTTGGCCTGGATGGGTGGGTGGTGCTGCTGGATACTTTTATCCTTGAGTAATGTAGTCTATGCCCTGGGGTGAGGTAATTATTCTCCCTATTCACAGCTGAGGGAGCTCTGCTGCCCATGACTGAGCCTGGGAGGGAAGTGGATTGTTGTGTTTGCTCTAGAAAGAGGACTCTAATGAAGTGCACTTATGGAGTCTGAGTTCTTCCAGACCAGAGGAGCCCAACAAATTGATGTCTGTAACTCTCTGCACTGGAACTTTCCCTTCAGCCCTGCCAGAACACCCCAGACCATTAGTCCCATAACCTGTCTGTCCCACAGTCAATGTCTCAGTGCCCCAGTTGACTCCCACAGTCAATGCCTCTGCAGCTGCTCCTAGGTTAGTTCTGCTCTCAGACTCTCACCCCATCCTGTCCTTCCAGCTGGCTTTCTACTCTCTGTACCTGGCTCACCCCAATCCCAGAAGACAAACATTGAGGTAGATTTCCCCCCCTAGCTTGTTTATCTGGGTTTTGTTAATTGGATTTCTGTTAAGAGGTTTGTTTCATATTATTTCTGAGGGGAAATCAGGAGTCCTTAGCACAGTGCCTGTCTTCTCTCCATCATTTTGTCCAGAAGTGCTATTGAGTTTTGATGGCTAAATAGAGAAAGAGAAGTTTCATTTAAAATAACTATCGACAATATCATAACTTTTAGAACAGGAAACAAGATAAAAATGGTTTTCATTAGATATCTCCTGAGAAAAAACACCAACATGAAAACTATTACAGATCAATGTTAAAGGCAAATCCAAGTGTTCAGGTCAAAGAAAAAATACTTGCAGTCAGAAAGTATGAATTCAAGTATTGAGAAGAAACAGTAAGACTCACACGTGACTTAGCAACCATTTTAAAAGAGCAGAGAGTTTTTTACAAAGTTGTAGGATGTAATATATTCTCACTTTCTTGATCATCTTTTAATGGCCTCATATACATTATTGTGGAGCCTTGGTGTTCCTTTATCATAAATTCATGATTAAGGAGTCATTTTTCTTCCTATTTCAGAATTTCCATAGGTATTCTCTGTTCCCTGTCAGCTGAGATACTAAAAAGTTTTAATTGATTGCCAAATCAGAACTGAATATGTATACAAAAAGTTTCAAATAGACAATTCTCTCCTTTTCTGGTGGATTTCTAAGCAAGAACTACTATACTTCAGAGAATTATAGAAGAAGTAGTAATAGTGGAAGATAACAGCGTGATATGCAGTCTATGAGTGGTTACCTTCTCTCCACATCTTTATGCCATTTGACTATAGAGTGTCCACTTTTGTTTCTTTTTTGTTGTCTGTGTTCTTTCCTAATTTTAGGTGAACAATTATTGAAAATCATATAGACTACGTTATGACTTTCTACAAATTTCTGAAAATTGAAAGAGTATTAGAGTAATTAGAGTAGTTAGCTGAGTCCTCTGGTTGCTACAGAAGTGAATCCATCCTTAAAGAGTGACCTGCCTGTCAATCAAGACACCATGTTCAAACTTTCAGACTAAGTTTAAATCTGACTTTAGACTCTTACTAGCTATGTATCTTCGGACCTGTCATGTAACCTATTTGGTTCAGTTCCCTCATTTTTAAAATAGGGATAATAATTCTACTTACCTCTCAGAATTATTGTGAAGATCTAATGAGATAAGAGTCGTAAAGCACTTAGCAAAATGTCTTCTTCCAACTAAATGCTTTTATTTTTATATTTTCATTTCGAAACAGATGTTTGCTCCCTCCTCTTCCCAGAATTTGATTCCTCATAATAAAAAAAAATTTTAAATGAACAAGGAAAAAAATCACACCTGTGAAGCTAAAAAACCACATAAATTGAACCTAACAAAAAGGCACTGTCATACCAATTCCTTTGCTTCTGTCCCAAAAAGAGCCCAATCTCTGAAGGAATAGGGAAGGAACAGAAAAATTATAACTATGATTGCTTTTAGTTATATCTGTAAACTTACATAAAATTCAGGTTAATATAATGCTAATTACTATAATAATTTACCTTCATTATGCACTTCAGAGTTGACAAAATGCTATACGAGTTATCTTATTTGACATTCAACAATGTTGTTCTATTCATTCTGGTTTTGATTTCTAACTTAATGAATATTATAATGTAGTTATGATTTGTACCCATGGTACCAGATCTGTATGTCTAGGACCGACTGACCAAGGGTGAATGAGGGAGAGTAAGGAACTTAAGATCTTTAGATAGCAAAGTGATTGGAGTAGTCAGTGAAAATTTAATAGTAGAATGCATAGATGTCAGTGAATCTCTGTGGCTCCCAGGTTCCACATCTATAAACTGAGATATTTGAATATGGTCAATCACTCAATAAGCATTTAGTGATCATTTATAATGTGCCATAGTCTGTTCCAATTGTAATTCTATAATATAATCAGACAATGATACTTTTGCCAGAAAGTGTTTTTACTTAAAATGACTTTAAATATTATTTAATTTTGTCAGAAATAAGGAATAGCTGCTTTAAAAATTATCAAAAAATTATCAAGAACAAAATCAATTTGCACAGCTGCTAGGACAGAAAATGACAGACAGATCTTGAAAATGTGGATTGGCTGATATTCTGACTACTTCTGTAACTTGATTCTTGGGGTCTGTGTCTTTGATTTTTTTCATAATTCTACGAGGAAAGCAGTTACCTCTGTGCAGAGAATTTCAGCAGTTCATAGACTTTACATACTGAGAGAAATTGATACTTGTAAAATGTAATTTCAACAAAACTCTTCCCTCTTTAGGTAGAATAACTGAGGGGGAAAAATACCATTACTATCCATCACTCAAGGCCAGCAAGGCTCAATTGCTCAATCTTCTGAAGGGTCTATGATGACATAAAACTGCTGTGTGGTGGAGAGTCTAAAACTAACAAGCTTCATTGATTTTCTGAAAATGGAAAGAAAAAAAAACTTAGTTAAGTCCAGGAAAGAGATTTAATACAACTGTCTTTTAATAATATTAAATTTCCAGAAATCAATATTTTCTTCTTTTTATATTATACCATAGGTTGCTACACACTAGTTGTTCTATGGGAGAATGAGGATCAATAGAAAGGTGACATATCTACACAGATGGTTTCAAAGACCTGCATTATAGATTGTAGATACAGAATGGTTAAAATGGATTTTAGGCAGACTAGTTGTTATTTGAAACCCTTCAAGTTGTAGAAACCCCTGGATTATTAGGAAGAAGGGTTGACTGTGCCCCTCAAACACTATTTCCTTCTATCAGAGTGTGAAGGAAGTGGAAAGGATTATGTCATGGATTACTAGTGCTGATTGGTTCCACTGGGACTGTTTAATGAATCTTGAAGAAGTTATTTGGATCCCTCAGGAGGCTTCATTTGTTTTAAAATCAACTTGAAGTACTGAACTATATGACTTTGATTCAGGCACTTACTGGATAGAGATTAATTTATGTCTTGTACAAAATTTAGTGCCTTGGCTTCAAAGATAAAATATTAAATTAAATTATTTTAGATAAAATTCATGCTAGATCAAAATTCCTTCCACTCCATGTGTTTAATCAATAACTCCTAAATAATACTGTTGCATTTTCAAGAAAAAGGGCCAAAGAAATTTTTATGTGTATGTAAATAAATCATTTGGGTCCTTCTCCCCAAAGGTGTTAACTCTGTCCAAATTATGGGAAGAATAATGGCTGATTTCTAAGTTTTATTTTTAAGTGTGGCATTACTAGTTCACCATTTTCTCTCAACACACACCAGAATTTGTCTAGAAAGAAGGTGCAGGTATAATATAGAATGATTTCCCAAATGGTCCATGAACTGACTTTAACTTAGAAACAGCTGAGTAAATGTATATAACATGTATTTTTTGTCCTATATATATAGAAAAGCAATGCTTCTTGACAGTAACATTCAAGAGCACAGTTAAATGAAAGAAAATTTTAATTTTGCCTCAAGATAAGATTTTCATTCCATTTGGGGGAGCTACAGGGAAGATTTCTTTATATGTCATCAATGTGGCCAACAGCATCACATAGAAAAATTTTTAAGAGCATTTAATTTCCCCACTTAGTAAATTTATCATGAAAATTCTCTGCTTCTATACCTCACTTGAACATAAACCAGATAAGATCCTGTGCAATTAACATGTAGACAACAGTATGTTTTAAGAAATAACAAAGAATGAGACACTACACTTAATTCTATCTTCCCCACTCTTTTTTCATTCAAGGCTAGCTACATAGTTGAAAAACCAGAGTGTATTTATAGGGACATTATTTGATTAACAGAGGACATGGTCAGGAATAGGAGAGTTTATGGGGCATCATAGCATAGTTGAAAGAGAACTGAATCTGAAGTCTGTTGATCTGGTCTTGCAGCTTCTGTTTGATGTTATTCTGCATAACTTTGGGCAAGTAGCTTAGCCTCTGTAGGCCTCAGTTTCCCCATCTATAAAATGAAGTAGTTGAATTAGATGTCCTCTGACATCTATTTCAGCTCTAGATTTATGATCCCATGATCCCATAAGTAAAATCATTTTATTTATTAAATGGCAGTTTTTCCATATTCAAAAAGTGAGTTATAACTTGAATTTATTTTCAAATGTATTTCTCTTTGGGAAAAGGGCAATTGGTAACATTCTAGAACAAAAGAAATTTAAGAAAAAATTATAATTATCATGTCCAGTATGGCAGCATGTCCAGTATGGCAGAGTAAGTATCAAAGGTGGTTTCTGAGTGGCAATATCTTTTCAGAATCCTTGAGGGCCTGTCTCTGATCTTAATAGTTTTATTTTGAAATGTAGTACTATATTACATATAGACTGAGTATTTTGATTTTAGTCAGAGAGAGGGCAGCACTAGCTAGTAGAAGCAAGTTACATTTATTAGTGATCATGCTTGTATGGAAGAAAGAGTTGCTTTTTGTTCTACCAGCAGTCACACAAATCATAAATCATAGAATTAGAAGTTGAAGGAACGTTAAAGGTCATCTAATAGAACCTTGCTTTTTTAAGGATCTTGGAGCCATGATCAGAGAGGCTAAACCATTTACTTAGGGTCATAAAAGTAGTAAATAGCAGAGTCAGGATTCAAAATATGTCTTCAAATCCACTATGCATTCCACCCCTCAGTGAAAATAATTGCTACAGATTTATTCTTTTTATCTAATTTCCCCCTCACATAATTATTACTTAACATTAATCATCAATTCTTAATTAAATATTGCAATTCTTTTCTGCTTTTAACTTGTTGCATCTGATACAATAGGTATAATATAGAATTAGATTTGGAGCCAGAAAAAGGTCTGAGTTTGAATCATAGCTATTTTACTTGCCTGAAGTACCCTAGGTAAGTAAATTAACCATTTGGTGTTTTGATTTCATATATATGAAGGCATAAAATATGATAAACTATGTAAAGAAATGGTAAAATAAGTAATTCAAAAACACTGTTGTAAGAGACAGCTGCAGTATTTGTTTAAATAATAACCTCAATCGTACTATCTTTAAAGATTTTATTTTTATTTATCTACTTATTTATTTTAACATTCATTTAAAAATTTGAGTTTCAAATTCTCTTCCAGGTCCTCTTCCAATCATGTAAAATCAAGCAATATGATACTCACTGTATATGTGAAATCAAAGCAAACATTTCCATATAAGCCATGTTGCAAAAAAAAAAGAAAAAGAAAAAAATGAAAAAGTGCTTCAATCTACATTTTGAGTTCATAATTTCTTTTTCTGGAGGTGGATAACATTTTTCACTATAAGTGTATGGAATGGTCTTGGATCATTATATTGATCAGAGTAGTTGTCTCCCCATTTTATCATTGTTAGAATATTACTCTTACACTCTGAGCTATTTGTACTCATTTCACTTTGTATCAGTTCCTCTCCTTTTGTCCTCTTAAACAGGAAATTTTTTTATCCTAATAAAAACATCCTGACATCCATATAGCATATATTCCCTATATTTGCATTGACTGATTTTCTTTTCTCTAATTCTCCATCTCCTGTGAAATATTCACTTACTTTTCCTAAATTTCCTAAGAGTGCATTTTCTAAGAGTGCATAAAAACCAAATCTGCAACCTAGGAAGTTGAGGCTACTGTCAGCAAGCATTTTTCCGTAAAATGATAATAAATCTTTTTCTTTTCAGTTTGGCTATTCAGTCAGTCAACTAGTTTTTATTAAGCATCTGCTATAGGTCTTATGCTAAGTACTAGGAATAAAAAAACATGGAAAAGAATCCCTACTCTAAAGAAGCTCATTATCTAAGGGCATTTAAGCATTCAAACAGCATAAATGAGATGGATAAATTGTATAACCCAGGAGACTGGTACTAAGGAATCTTAGGAGGACTGGGAATGGCTTCTTAAGAGTCAATGAGACTTTATTTGAGATTAATCATGTTATTTCACTCTTAGATAGTAGATCTAGTGGTGGGTGCTATTCTCCCTTGTTTTTTCAGCCCAGACTAAAAAAATTTCTCAGCAATATAAAATGAGGGCTTTATTCCTCTCCACCTCTAAATCCTATGATCCTACTTAGAAAATGAAAGTATATATGGTATGGTTGAAGTTGTATTATAACCTAACCTGAAGTGACAAAAACAGGTTAATTTTTTTGCATGGCATCTTCTTCCTCCTCTATCTCATCATCATATAATCCAGCCTTGTGGGGGGGGCAGTTAGGCTGCACCATTTGTCTAATAAGGAACTTGATTTGTCCCTTACCACATGGGTGGAGGCAGTATTCTTGATTGATGGTTTATATTTTTTAAAATGACAAGACCAACCATTTGTTTTCTTTCACCATTTTATTTTTATTAGCTCTTCTCTTTTCACACTGTCCTATCTGTTGCACCCATCATGGATATGATGAACTGAACTGGGTAGAGGGGAAGGATGTGCTTTCCCCAGTTTTTAACCTCTCTTTTACCCTTGACTCCTGGGAATGTTTATTTCTGTTCTGTTTATTCTCAAATTTCAAATGCTTGAAGTGATTCTCACAACCAGGAGTTCTAGCCATGATGACATTGGAGCTAGGATCAAAGGCAGTATCATGTATCCAGTCAGATTGAGGTAGGTGTCCTAAGAAACCAGGGTGCCACGACTTTGAATTCTTAGTATTGCTCTCTATGGAAATGAGCTAAGCTATAGAAATAATCCTCCCCACCCCCAGACTGAGGGGGAAGGTGAATTCCTCCCATATGAATGGGATTAGGTTTTATTAGGTTTTTATACCCGAAACCATACTATGGAAGTAAATATCCTTTGTGAAAGCTCCTCTCTGTTACAAAAATAATGACAATGATGATGATCATAACTGCCATAATAATAATAATAATAATGTAATAGAAAAATCACTAACCTTAGAGTCAGAAGGCCTACTTTCAAGTTCTGTTTCTGTCACTATGCAAGTTATGTGATTGGGTCAAGTTATTTAATCCATTTATTTCATTTATAGAATGAAGAGGCTGAATCTGAGAAGCTCTAATTTTAATTCTGTTGCTAATGGTCTACCTAAAGAAGGATGAGATGTGGAAAACTAGTGCTAGAATTGGGGGTCATCTCCCATTTCCTTGGAAAATGTTATTTAATGTTATAATAACCAGATTTTTCAGAAACATTTGAATGAACATTCTGATAAGAATAAATTGGGAGTCTCTTTTTTTTATAATTTAGTCAAGTGACACTTCTAAATAGCATATTTCCTCATATTTCTTTGATTTCATTTTCTTTATGTAACTGTCACTGGATCATACTTAATTGGGAAGAAGTGGATCAATCAATTATTGTGAATACTGTATAATTTGCATTTCTTTTCCATCCCATCTCTTATGTTGTTCTTTTAGATCAGAACATGCATGTTTTCTACTTTGGTGCAGATTGTTTTCAGCATCAAGAGATATCTCTCTTACCTTCTTCTCTTCCTTTGCTACATTATCCTTCCCTCTCCCAGTCCCTAATTTATAAAAAGGAAGGAGTTCTTGTTTTCCTGCTTTAGCTCAAGACAACTTCTCTCTTCAGAATACAATATTTCACAAATAGTTTGACTGGAGTGGAGTTTAGTGGAACTGTCATCTTCCTTTTTCTACACATAATTAATGAATGTTTAAAAATTTATATTAGAAGGTCAGCTGGGTGGTGCAGTGGATAAAGCACTGACTTGAGTTCAAATCTGACTTCAGTCACTTAATAATTACATAGCTGTGTGAGCTTGGGCAAGTCATTTAACTCCATTTGCCTTAATTAAAATTTTTTAAAAAGTTGTATTAGTCTTGTATTATAACCTGTTTCTTTGGACCCTGACTATATCCAATGCATAACCATGTCTCCCAGATTTATATTGTCTTTATATTTGAGAGATACCTTCTATTGTCTTATTATTATTATTATTCTATCCTATTATTCTTTCCATTTCCATATTTAAGTGATTGTCAGCATGTTAAAGCCAGTTGATTTCACTGTCATAATTTTTGGTTTTAAAATTTTTTTCAACTATCTTTTGGAAGAGATGATGGGGATGCAGGGATTTTCTTTTAATTGATTTCAATGAAAATATCAAAGGTTGTTGTTTTTTCTTTGGCATTCTAAGTGTGATCTCTAGCAAACATTAGAATTTTGTATATTTGGCAATTTTGTGGTCTACACTACTTG
Source organism: Macrotis lagotis (assembly GCF_037893015.1). Lineage (NCBI taxonomy): Eukaryota > Metazoa > Chordata > Mammalia > Peramelemorphia > Peramelidae > Macrotis > Macrotis lagotis. Next base: position 504,087,651 of record NC_133658.1, read on the forward strand.
AATTCATATTTGTATGACAATGTATTAAAACATTATTATTGCAGTATACAATTTATTTCTGAATTTGAACAAATATCCTTGGAAGATCTTATTAGATTTCTCATTTATGTTTTCAGATCTTCAGCTTTGTAAAACAAAAATTGCCACATCTTCCTTTGAGTAAGCTAATGATATAGTTCATGCTGAAAATTGCTCTCAATTACGCTGTTCCTGGTAGAAATAATAATATGTGAAATAAAAAAATAACAAGATGATTAAAAAAACGAGAACCTCACAAGATTGCCATTGAAGATCTCTCTTTAAGTTGCCTCTTTATCATTACTGACTACTCTCTAGGTTTATTTTCTCATTTACAAAGTGAAGGGAGAATCACTCAAGATGACAGTACTGCAGAGTGAGGTGTTATCTTTGGGTCTTGTAAATATACTGAGCAAAAGAGCAAGTTCAGAAGCAAGCAGTTGCTCTGTGGCTCTGAAGTCAGGAATGGGGAAGGGTATCAATTGCATCCCAGTCCAGTCTGATGGTTGAAGTAGAATATTCAGGGAAAGAATTCAAAACCAAATAGTAGCATGAAGTTCTGTGACTCTGGTTTCCAGCTGACTGAAGGTGATTGAGCTAACTCCTGGAGCTGAAACCAGGGATATAGTCACTATTTTGTTCTCAGACACAAACTGAGGTCAAGGACTTGCACAACTCAGACCAAAAGGGAAACTTTCAGGCTTAATTTTGGATCTGATCATTTTGAGAGGGCTTAGGTCTTTCAGGTTCCCAACCTGAGAAGAAATTGGAATTTTTATTGTTTTATAAATATATGAATATGCATATATTTTTATATATAATGTATCTAATTTATAAGTCAAACAATCCTTTAAAAGGGAATTATGGCTAGTATTTCCATGACTTTTTCCTTAATGAAACAATGGACATTTTCTTTTATAAATATTCTTTTTTCAAATTCCTTTCCTTTTTTAATTTTTATCTAAGGCAATAAGGTCAAGTGACTTGCCCAAGGTCACACAGCTAGGCAATTATTAAGTGTCTGAGGCAGGATTTGAACTCAGGCACTCCTTACTCCAGGGCCAGTGCTCTATCCACTGGAACACCTAGCTGCCCCCTTTCAAATTTCTTATTTCATTCTTTTTTACATCTACCCCCATTATTGTTCTTTATTTGTTCCTCCAACTTTTGAAGCACAGAAATGATTGTAAAAGTGAATTTTAAATATCATTAAATTCCTTCTTTTAGATAGAGAAAAAATTGCTCAAGTAAATGTGCAAATAACTGAAGACCTCTATTACAAATATTGGGGGTGTGTAGAATGTTCAGGGATGGCAAACAGCTCTGGTGGGAGGACTTGATGAATTCTTTTAAGGATTCAGAGAGCTTTGGTGTCTATCTGGCACTCAACTCTCACCTGTGGCTCCAAGGTATTGTAACATGTATGGTGGCCACATTCCTGTAAAATTGATTCAGTGAATGGGCTTAACCAAGCAAGGGGATATCTAACATGTGAGGATTTCCCCCAAATGGGCACATGAGAACAGTTTGTTCCAATTATATATATATATACATATATATATATATATATATATATATATTCTAATATATATATGTACATCTGTCTCTCTCTGTTTTCTTCAAGATTCATATTTCAGTCAGTCACTGACTTCATCCTACTGTATGATTCAAGGATGTTTGCTTCTTATACAAGGATCTCTCATTTACCCTGTTTTTACTCATACTTTCATAATTTCTATAGAGATATGTGGCTTTGACTATTTTTGTTCTAGAGTATTATCTCCTAAGACTTTCTGAATGTCTCCAATGCTTTCTATATGTAACTATTTCTATGAAACTTAGATTTCTGCATCAATGTAAGTAAGGTTCTCCTTCCCTATTTTTTTTTTCAATTTAGATGATCATGATTGAATTTGTAAGCTCCAGGCAAAAACTTATCAACTCTATTTAGATGTACTCTATCTGTAGCTAAGAGAAGTCATTCTTATATTTTAAATTTCAAGACTGAAATCTAAATTCAATCCACAATTTCTTATTTGGTATTAGCTGAATACCTTTTACTCCATTCACTCCATTCAGGGTAACATTGCATGCTAATTTTGGTGTAAAGTGGTAGATGGGTCTCTGTGTCTTCTCTTCTCTTCTTTACCTGTGTCAATTTTAGACCTCTTTAAAGGCTTATATTAAGTTCCACTTCTTTTATTGAATCTTAGTGCTCAATTCATCCTAAAATAAGTTTCCTGTGTTTCAAAACCAACAGAAATTGTCTATAGTCTTTATTCTGTCATATATTGCATACAAGTACCATCTGTTTCATTGAGTCTGTTTTCTGCTTTCATTCACTGAGTCATTAATTTGTTCTTTCATTCAACTGACATTTAGTCTGTTTTCACTTTTCACTCTCTCATCAACTTCTCTGAGTTTAATTATCCTCTCAGGACTTTCAGGTCTCCAAGTCTATATATTCCTTATCTATCCTGAGCTCCAGTTCTATATCACCAACTATTGCCTCCTGAACTTCTCTACATGAATATTCTATAGGCATCCTAAAATCAGCATGTTCAAGACAGAACTCAACATTATTCTTTCTTAATTTTCCCTTTTCCTAACTTTCCCATTTTTGTAGATGTCCCACCCTTTGTCCATCCATCCAATTTTGTGATCTTTTTGTCATCTACTACTCTTCACCTTTTGCCATCCACCATATCTAATTTGTTGCCAAATCTTATGAATTTTGCCTGCACAAAATATCTTTTTTCTCTCTGCACTAACATGAATCAGGACCTCCTTTGCACTATTTGTTAACCTTCTAATTGCTTTTCTTTTCTAAAATTTCCTCCCCAATATAAACTTCACAAAGTTATTAAACTTATGCTCTTAAAGCATACATAAAACCATACAACCCCCATTTTAAGAAGCTTCAGTAGTCTTTTTTGCCCCTTCTCTAAAACACAAATTCCTCTATCATTCAGAATTCTCCGAAATCTGAAGTTTTCTAGTTTTAAAGCACATTACTCCCTCTCAAATACTTTTTTACTTCATTCAACTGGTATACTCACCATTTCCTCTATATGACATTCTAGTTCCTTTTTCCATGCTTTGTCCAGATGTTCCCCCATACCTAGGATGTTTTCTCAACTCACTTCCATTTTCTGGAGACTTCCGAATTCTGGAGACTTCCCTTCCAAATTGAAATTAAGTATTACCTTCAATAGTTTTCCCAATAGCTCCCTGTCCCTGGAATTACTTTTATATTTTGTTTATATTTTATCTACACAAATGTGTATATCTCTTCTAGTAGATTGTAGAGTAGTAGATTTCAATATTCCTCATCTTAGGATAGGGGAAAGAATGCTGGCTTTCAAGTCAGAGCGTAATTTTCTGTTATGGCTTTACCACTTTGACATGTGTGGCAAGGAACAAATCACTTGACTGTTTTGAACCTCAGTATCCTTATCTTTAAAATGAGGTTGAACTAGATCTTCTCTAGATGATTAGGAGATTGGAATAAAACCTTCATAGAAGGTTCATTGCAATTCTAACACTTTTATCCTAAGAGTTACATTTAACAGTTCTGTTCTGTGTTTCATTTGGTGGGGGGGGAAGGGTGTTGGCTTGGTTTTGTTAGCTACCCTGGTGGGAGCTGTTTCTATCAGGAATTGTATATGGGACTATATTAATAATGAAGATGTTCCTTGATAGTATTTTAGGAAGTCAATTTTCATATGATTCATATACCATGAAAAGATAGGTGAGAACTTGCCTATAAAGCAAGATTATATCCTAAGAAAACTTTAAGCAAGATTATATTCAAAGAGAAACAGAGGTTTATTAAATCTTTGACTCCTTTCTCATTTATCTATTTTCATTGAATGAGTTGCATGATTACTAAGAACTACATATTTTAAAAAAGGCGAAAACAAGCACCTTTATTCCTCTGCATAGTAATTACTCTGTAATTTTAAAAATATAATTCATTAAAAATAGCATTTTGCAAAAAAGATAGCTTTAACTGATTCACTGATAGATTATGATACACACATCATAACTTCTATGTTACCAAAAATTTACCTGTAGATCCTTCCTATGCCACATTCAATTTTAGTTCAGATTTTTCTGCTATAATCCTTTTTTATAAATGAAAAATAGTGTGCAGGTTAATTTTGATGCTCCCATTCTAGTTCCCATCACTACTAATTATCCCCTCAAATTATATTTAATGCCCAATCCTTTAAAAGAAAACACATGACAAAATTGCATAAAACAAGCATGTTTTATGGAAAAAAGTCTAGTTGTCTTAAATTATTATTTGGGGCATTGGTGACTTTCCAGTGGGCACAACAGTTGAACTTGAGGTTAATTGTTGATTATGAGTTAATTTTCTCTGTGTTACAGTTTTATTGGGTAAGGTCTTCAGAAGTATCATTTCTGTCAATGTGAGTAAATTTACTATTTTCCCAAGATGAATAACTATGCTGCACTTCCTTCTATTTTTAAAGTCTATTCCTGGAGAACATATAAATGGTCCATTCCTAGCTTAAGGATTCATCTACTTTTAGTGACATTTCCTCTAGGGGCACCACTATTGCCAACACTTTTCTCCCAAGCTGCTGCATTTGAACATTAGGTAGAACATTATCTCTCTCTCTCTCTCTCTCTCTCTCTCTCTCTCTCTCTCTCTCTCTCTCTCTCTCTCTCTCTCTCTCTCTCTCTCCCTCTCTCTCTCTCTCTCTCTCTCTCTCTCTCTCTCTCACACACACACACACACACACACACACATATTGAAGTTTTCTTCCTGTCCACTATAGAACTGCATGGTTACCAAAATGAACGATTAATGGTTGAAAAAGTCTGAAAAATGTATATCCCTTTGACCTTTCTAAGGTTTGTCATTTAGTTGACATACCCATTACCTCAAAAATCAAATGTGTTTGTCTAAACATTATTCTGATGTTTAGTTTGGGCACTAAAGGGCAGACAGATGACCAGTAAGGCGCTGACAGTGATCAATTCAGTCTCAAATCTTGTCACTTTTACTGTTTATTCTGCTATCCATCTCCTCTTGGCCTGCCACCGCAGCCACTTTCTGCTGTTCAGGCACTTTTAAAACTAACAATAATCCAATTTGTAATTGATCGATGGGAATGTGTGGTTGGTAAGCAAAATGACAAAGTCTGCATGCAACCACTGACCACAATCAGGTGGTTTATTTTAGGGCTGAATACAAAATTGGAAATGTTAACAGTTTTTAGTTTCTTCTCAGGAGTTTGCAATCAGAGCCTCTAACTTCCGTTATGTAAGCAGAGATCCATGATCTGAAGGAAAATCAGTTGTAAGACCAGATAAAAAATATGTATATGTATTTGTATATACATACACATACATATATACATACACAAGCACATATTATATATGTGTATTAATACTTATGTATTTATGTATAATTAATATATTGTTTTTAAGTTGTTTTAGTTATATCTGACTCTTTGTGAGCCCATTTGGGATTTTCTTGAAAAAAGGCCCTTGAAGTGACTTGCCATTTCCTTCTCCAGATCATTTTATTGAAAAGAAAACTGAGGCAAACAGGCTTAGGTGATTGCTTAGGTCACACAGCTAGCAAGTGGCTGAGACAAGGACTGATCTCTAGAAGAGGAGTCTTCCTAGCTCCAAGCCTGGCAATCTATCTATTGTTCTACCTATCTGCTTACATATAGACATACATTCATATACACACATAAATATTTATATATGTATTCACAGAAACTTCATTTGCATTTCAATAAACATTTGTTTAATGGATTGAATTGTGCTAAATGCTAGGATATCATTAAAAAACAACAAAATAAAGTAGTACCTTATGAATATGAAGAATAAGAGAGTGGGATGACTCAGGTTAAAACTTGGGTAACTACAAAGATGAGATAGTGCCCTAGGCAGAAATGATGATATTTGTCCTTCATACTCAAAGATGACCATGACATCAGTGTGATGATACTATGACAAGCACATGAGCTGGATTTATATATCTCCAGTGAAGGTATTCATTTGATACATACTTCTTTGTAAACCTTGATACATCATGGTAAAAATGTGGGGTGCGTGATTTACCCCAGATAAATTCTCCTGCTCTTATAGTCTTCTTTTTTGCTTCTCTCCTGATGGCATTGTCTTCCTTTGGGAAGCATAAAATTGTTGCCAGAAAATGTATCTGGCTAAAGGTTTCAGGGCTTCAAGCAAATGTTAAAGAATACACTTCTAAGATCAATTCTGACCCAGAAGAATTTAGGGAAAACAAAACATTTATTTAACTATTGCTGTATTAAGCATAAGCTATAAGAGAGAGATTAGCAACAATTGCGATCATGAGGTAATAAGCAGTAAGGAAAGATATAGGGATAGGAGAGTTTGGGGTTTGAAATTCCCCAAGAACAGCAAGCTTCCTAAAGACAAGCAACTAAATTGCAGAGTGAATGAGCTGTTAAACAAACAGGAAGATGTTGATAAAAGCAATAACTTAGAGAGCAGAGATGAGGTCAAAAGGAATACGCAGATGAGTGGAAACTCAAAGACTGAATCTTTTTAGTTTAGGACAGGGATTCTGCTTTGTTGATAGGGACTTGTCTTGTGCTTGGGCACAGTGATTTACCATGTCCTACCCAGGCAAGGGAAAGGTCTTTACTAAATAGTTCATTGACCTTATCTCAATAGCTTGGACAATGGGATGAGGGTGAAACTGAGTACATGTTCAGTGCAGAGGGAATAAATTAATTATAGAGCATATTTCTCTTAATATTTCCTTCACTTTAAAATGATTCTTGATTCTGGCCTTCTTTATAAACTTGGACTAAATGTGAGAGAGACCCTTTAATGGAACTTGTTGTTATTGGTGTTGGCCCTTCATTCTTAAAGAGGAACTATGACATTAGGAAGGGGATTTTTTGTTGCTGGAAAATATGGCTAAAGGCTTTGGGAGTTTAAACTAATGTTATAGCATTCACTTAAAAGACTGACCGACCCAAAAGAATTTGGGAAGCAAGAAAGTTTTATTTAAGAAATATTTGTTTTCAGAAGCTAAGGGAAAGAAAGAAAAGGAGATTAGCAACAGCAGCAGGAGTCACCATCAGGATATAGGTAGTAAGGTAAGTTATGAGGCAAGAGAGTTTATTTGGGGCATCATGCTTCCCAAGAGCAGACTGGCTTCCCAAAGGGAGACCATTCCATCAGGAAATAAGCAGTAAAGAAAGGTATACGGGCATGAGATTTATGGAGATTTATCTGGGAACCATACTCTCCAGGATCAGGGAGATCACACAATTCAACTATGGAGTGGGTAAGCTTTTAATGGGGGCAAGAAGATGAGGTAATCAGGGCTATGTCAATGGGAAAGTGCTCAAGAGAACAGAGAGAAGTTAATTAATGACTTGAAAAATGACAGTCAGTAGCTCAAAGACTTAATTCTTCCAGGCTAGGGTAGGGATCCATTGTTTCCTTGATAGGGTCTAATCTTGTAGTGGGGGGGCAGGAATTTACCTAATGCCTGCCAGGGAGGGCAAGGTACTTTAAAGTTTATTGACCTCATCTTGACTTCTTGGACAATGGGATGGACCTCAGTATTAAATATTAAGCCAGTTCAGAACATATTTCTTAGAATAGAACATATTTCTCTGACCTATGTTTCCTCTATTTTATCTTGACTTGCAGGTGAATTGTATTTAAATGAGGCAAGGCTGTGCAAAGTCACTAGGCCCGCTGACTCCTCTAGAACCATCAGGGTTCAGTGGCAAGACATATGTCAAGATAACTGGAGAAAACCCAGGATGTGGGGAGAGACCTTGACTTTTTTAAGCTAAGGCCTTTCCCAAGTCTCAGTCTGTCTGAGATGACACCCATTCAGTGATAAAGACTTGATAAGAAATGAGATTAAAAAACTGACCCCTTTTACCTATTTTAAAAAATCCATCAATTTTGGAAAGGTTTCTGGACAGAACTGAAGCAATTGTTAATTGCAGTTACTCAGAGCCAATAAACCCAAAGAATGACCAATGGCTTGGGTTGGTGCTCTTTATTGGCCAATCAAGTATAGCCAGAATGATTTGGGTTTAAGGCATAGTCAAGTAGCTCCATTTGATTCTGAATGAGTTTTATCAAAACTTGCATTATCAGAATTCTATTTCAAGAAACTTATATCCTCTGGACAGAGCATGATTCTCCAGATGGAGTGAGGCAGGGAGGAAGGGAGGAAGGCAGAAAGAGAGAAAAGGAGAAAGGAAGGAAGAAGGAACAGATTTGATGATAACCATACCACAGCTTTTGACCTCACTCCAAAAAAAAAAGGTGCTGGTGTCAAATGATTTTTACTCGATATTTTGATAACAGTCACAAAAAACCCAGCCTTCTATAGGTGTAATCCTCTATTTTTAATTTATTCAAGGAGCATTATTTATTGTTTTGTTATTGTTGTTCAGTTATTTCAATTGTGTCTGACTATGAATTCTTTTGGTGTTTTCTTGGCAAAGACACTGGAGTAGTTTGTAATTTTCTTCTCCAGCTCCTTTTAAAGATAAAGAAATTGAGGCAAACAGAATTAAGTGATGTACCCAGGGTGCATAACTACTTCATGTCCAAGACCAGTTTTCAACTCGGAGAATCTACTGACTTGAAGTCTAGTTCTCTATTCACTTAGCTATTCATTAATTATCCAGTATATACATACTTTTGAATCATTTTGGAGATTATTATGGGGGATCTTGAATCTGTAATTTCTAAATGAAAGAAACTTCTCATTAGAAATTCTAACAAGGCAGAAAGGTATCTATTAGAGAACTTTATATATACATGAATATATATATATACATGCATACATATATATATATATATATATATAATATATGTATGCATATTTTTTTACAAGGCAATGCAAAATGTGTCTGAGGCCAGATTTGAGGTAAAGTCCTCCTGACTCTAGGGCTGGTGCTCTATTTACTGTGCCACCTATCTGCCTCCACAAGGGAACTTGTGACAGAAAAAAATCACCTCATGAATTGAGGGGTTAAGTAGACTCACAATTCACACAATTAGTATTTGTCAAAAAAAGTTGTCCTTCCATTTCTTTATATAAAATTTTATTTATTTATTTACAAAAACAGTCTTGTTGCAAGAGTAAACATAACCCCCCCATCTCCCACAAAATAAAAAAAAAAAAACTCATGAAAAATAGAGCGAAAAAAGAAAAAAATATATAGACTTCAGATCTGTGTTCAGATCTCTGGGATGGACTGCCTAAGTCCATCAGGGACGTTGTTTAAATTCTTTTTTTCCTACAGTTGTCATTACCAATTTTATTTCCCTCCATCCATTCCTCCCCACTCCCATTTATTCTATTCTCTCACTCTCTCCATTCACTTTCTTTTCTTAAAAGTGTGCTATGGGGCAGCCATGTGGTGCAGCAGATGGATTACTGGCCCTGGAATCAAGATGACCTGAGTCCAAATCCTGCCCCACACATCTAAAAAATCTAACAATCTAACAATCACCCAGTTGCTTGGTCCTGGGCAGGTCACCCAACCCTAACACCTTGAAAAACAAAAAATGCTGATTGTATCTGACTATCGTCTCCCACAACATTCCCTCTGCTTTATCACCTCCATCCCCCTTCTCCCTCCTTCCTTCCCTCCCTCCTTCTCCTAGCCTCTTCATCTCCTTTTTCCTCTATGGCAATATAAATTTCTATATCCTATTAAGTGTGTAGTTTGTTTCCTCTCAATCACTTCTGATGAGAATAAAGGTTCATTAATTTCCCCTCACATTCTCCCCCTCCACTCTATAACAAAAGCTTTTTCTTGCTTCTTTTTACATAAAATAACTTACCCATTCTACTTCTCCTTTCTCTTTCTCCCAGTATATTCCTTTGTCCTCCGTCAGTTACATCTTTTTAATATCTTGTACCTTCAAATTCAACTCCCGCTTGTGCCTTGGCTATATATGCTCCTTTTAACTACTCTAATAAATGAGAAGGTTCATATGAGTTTCATCTTCTAATGCAGAAATATAAGCAGTTCAACATCATTAAGTCCCTCATAATTAGCCCTCCCCATCCACCCTTCCTAGTTTACCTGAGTCCTGTACCAGAAGATCAAACTTTCTGTTCAGCTGTGGTCAATTCATCAGCAAAGTTTGAAATTCCCTGATTTCATTGAATGCCCAACTTTTCCCCCTGGAAGAGGATGTTCAGTTTTGCTGGGTAGTTGGTTGTAAGCCATGTTCTTTTGCCTTTCAGAATATCATATTATAAGCCCTTAAGGTAGATACTGTTAAGCCCTGTGTAATCCTGACTGTAGCACTACAATATTTAAATTGTTTCTTTCTGGATGCTTGTGATATTTTCCCTTTGACTTAGGAGTTCTGAAACTTGGCTATAATTATAATATTCCTGGGCGTTATTTTTTTGGATCTCTTTCAGGAAGTGATTGGTGGATTCCCTCAATTTCTATTTTACTTTTTGCTTCTAGTATATCAGGGAAAATTTGCTGTAGAAATTCTTTAAAAGTGAAGTCAAGGCTGTTTTTCTGGTCATGACTTTCAGGCAGCCCAATAATTTTAAAATTTTCTCTTCTGTATCTGTTTTCCAGGTCAGTTGTTTTTCCAATGAGATATTTCACATTTTCTTCTAATTTTTCATTCTTTTGTTTTTGTTTTATTGTTTCTTGATTTCTCATAAGGTCATCAGCTTCCCTTAATTCCATTCTACATTTGAAGGAGTTGCTTTCTTCAGAGTTTTCTCATCGCCTTTTCCATCTGGCTATTTCTACTTTTTAAGGCATCCTTCTCTTCCTTAACTTTTTGCAATGCTTTTTCCATTTGACCTAAATTGGTTTTTAACATGGTTTTTCTTTGATAGCTTTTTGTATCTCCTTGACCAAGCTGCTGATTTGTTTTTCATGATTTTCCTGCATCACTCTCATTGCTCTTCCCAATTTTTGCCCTACTTCCCTTACTTGATTTTGAAAATCTTTTTTGAGCTCTTCCATAACCTGAGACCAATACCTATTTTTCTTGGAGAACTTGGATTCATAAGTTTTGACTTTGTAACCTTCTGAGTGTGTGGTTTGTTCCCCATAGGACCAAAGTAATTATCTAAGGTCAGATTCTTTTTTTTCCTGTTTACTCATTTCCCCATCCTATACCCTGGTTTTGAGATGCTTCCCAAGCTTTTGAGTGTTATCAGGACACCCTTTCAAGAACTTCAGTTCCTTCAATGTCTTATGAGAGACTCTGACTGCTCTCTTGGTCTGTGATCTAGTCTGCAGATAACCACATGCACTCCCCTCTTCCCTGGAGTTGTGAGATGGGTCCCTGCTATGCTATGGCAACAGGGGTCCCCAGACTGTGACCAGAGTCTGAATATGGACAAAGCACCATAGTTCTGTCAAGTAATAGCCAAGAGACCTCTGTTGTCCTTCAATTTCAAAAAGAGTCATACCAATCAAATTAATGGTGGCATGACTTGCATGTTATGTTTATTATAGTGAGGGTTATGTTGTGCAAAGGTATCTTTTTCAGCTTTCTTATAGTGGTTTTGCAAATAAATGAAAAAAAAATGCATGCCTGCTCCTGTGCTTTAGCACATCTAGTAAATTATACTTATACTGCACTATTCAGCTTGGAGAGTGATTCTTACAGAATTAGAACTGCACTTCAGTCCTAGTGACTGAGTAACATTTGTTCACTTAAAGCATTGATTTTAAACTCAAATAAAATCAGGGCCACTAATCCATAAACCTCTTCAGGATCAACAATAATGGCTAATTGCACCAGTTTCCCACTTCCTTTCCTTCTCTGTCCCCTACCACTGGAAAGAATATTGATATAGAAAAATGCACATTAACATTGCCTATGTTCTATTTCATTTTTACTTATTTTTAAAATATTTCCCAAATATATATCAATCAAATGCAAACTACATGTAGTTATATTGTCATCTGAAATTGTGTTTGACAATTGAGTTCAAGTATCCTGAAATTTCAAAGCCTAGTCATTGGATTTGACTGTGGGTTTGAGATCTAGACTATTGTCATTTTTTTTTAGTTTTTTTTCTGTAAGGCAGTGGGGTTAAGTGGCTCGCCCAAGGCCACACAGGTAGGTAATTATTAAGTGTCTGAGGCCAGATTTGAGCTCAGGTACTCCTGACTCTAGGGCCGATGCTCTATCCACTGCGCCACCTAGCGGCCCCTGACTATTGTCCTTCTTGAGAAGGCACATTAGCTTCCTGGAGTAGCATAGAATTCTAGTTCTGACTCTATCAGTAATTATCCACATTTTGAGAGATTACAGTCTCTTTTTATGATTCAGTTGTTCTAATCGATGAAACTGGAGGTCTTTTCTACCTCCAACAACCTTTGAAGATGGATATATAGTTTTCTAGGTATATATCAATTTTCCAACTTTTCCTAGCTCTTAATTAAAATTAATTTTTTTTGGCCTCAATGTGTTTCTGAAATTGTTCTGTTTCTTTCTATGCCTATTACAGACTGCAAACATGTGGATGGTATAGTTAGAGAAAAAGGGAAGTTTTCTTAGGAGATCAGTTAATGTGATCTGAGATGTTTAAAGAATAGTGTTTGTTTTTTCAATATATTTTGGAAGAGACTGGAGTGTGTCTGGAGCACAGTTGACCTTAAAATTTGAGGCAGTGACAAAATATGAACTATTTATTACTTGATAACTTTTTTAAAATCAGCTACTAGTGGTGATGGTAGTGAGGTGTGACCATGCCATTCTGATACAAGCAAACATGCCCTCTCTCTTGTCCCTTCACCTTCATTCTGGAGTCTGAGTCATTTACACTCTTATTCAGGATCAGCAACAAAGAATAATTGCCCCAGTCTCCCACTTCCTCTCTTTCATCTCCATCTCCTATCATTGGAAAACTGTTCAGGAACAGGAAATAAGTCTCATACTTTCCCTAAGTCTTCCTAGAACCTTACACAAAACCCACTGAGGAAGTAATTGTAGCATTAAAACAGAACTGCTCTATTTCTGTTCTGTACAACTTCATTCCTGTGGGAACCTAACCTCTGGTGAGATGACATCTCTTTTCTCACACTAATTGGCTTGTTAAGTCTCCTACATTGGGAAAATTTTTACTGATAACTTAGGTCTTGCCTCATATCTAGGATCTCCTATACAGGGAGAGGAAGAGTTACTCAAAGCACAGTATAAATCAGGGTACAAGCCAGATAATTTATTCCTGGCTTAACAAGAAATACTAAAGAAAAGAACCATTAACAGAATCAGCAAAACATGATTTGGTAACTTAAGTTATTACTATTATTATAGGCTTCCAAAAGGTTTATATTTAGCATTCATGATAACAAAGCAATTTGTAAGACTATTAATTAGCCATTTTCCATTTTGATGCTCTCCAGTGTTGAAACTTCCCTATCCATCTGCCCATTTCTTTCTTGGTGATAGCCAACTACTCTTCTTATTTGTCCCAAAACCTTTAAAATTTTCAGACACACAATTTTTTATTACCAGTAACCTTGCCATGTTCATTTTGACATACCAGTATTGCCATGTACACCACTGAATACTCAAGTCTCATAGCTTGGTTGGAAGCAAAATAATTTTCCTTTCCCTCAATAACTCTCTGAATTCAACTTGAAAGAGTCCTCACCCTGAACATAGTTGAAGTGACATTCTCCACTCCTCCCTTTTTCACTTCTATATTTAATCTGTTGCCAAAGTCTTTTGATTTCATATTTGCAATAACCTTTGAATATCTTCCTTTCTTTCCTCTGATACAGCTACTACCCAGGTGCATACCCTCATCACTTCATGCATGGACTATTACAAAAGCCTTTTGGTTAATCTAACTGTCCTGAGTCTCTTACCATTACAATCTATCTTCTATTCAGTTATCAACGTGATTTTCATAAAACGTAGGACTAAACATGCCACCCTTCTACTCAATAAATGCCATTGGTTAACAACTCCAAGATCAAACACAAAATCTTATTTTGTGTTCAAAGTTGTCTTCTGATCAAACTTAGTCTCCCTATCTTTCCTGTTTTCCTGTACCTTGCATTCCACTATTTAAGTACTGTTCGATGCACTGGACTTCTTACTATCCCCCAAAATACATTCCATCTCTCAACTCTGGACATTTTCTCTGGATGTCCCTGACATCTGGAATAATCTCCATCCTTATCTATGCCTTCTGACTTCACTGGTTTCCTACACATCCTAAATTAAATTCAGCCTTCCACAGAAAATTTTTCTCAATCATTAGCACAATATCTGGCAAATAATAGGTACTTAATAAATTCTTATTGACTGACACTTTAAGACTTAAAATGAAAAGAGAAGTGATTAATTAAGTTCATCCTTTTGTACAACCTATGAATCAACAGCTCCTTTAGTTCAACAGCGAATAAGGAGATTCGGTCCTCTTAAAATGACTTATACACAGCTAGAATCCAGACCTTCTCAAGACTTCACACGGTCGATTATAACCAGGAGTGGTGAATGAGCAAGGTACATTAGTGTGGGAAGAAGCTTACTTACACAAGACCAATAAATATTTGCTGATGATTATTTTTTTTCCTATTGAAAACAGTCTCTTTTCTAAAATCAATTGAGAAGTTTCCATCTAAGAGTTGGAAACTGCAGAGGCAAGTATTTTGGTTTTAATTAGAACTTGGGGGTCAATTTAACTTCTTTAAACATGGTTCTCCCCATGGACTAATGACTAACACTAACCTAATTCCTATAAGTCAGAATTGTCTTCTTCATAGACAAAAATACCTTTATGCAACTTTCTTCAATACTCTTATACTTTGCCACCCCCCCATTCAATTCTATCTTCTGTACTTTCCATCTCCAGTGCTCTTTAGAAACTTCCTGTCTTACTACAAATTCCACTTTATCCCATACCTTTACTTTTTCCATTAAAAAAATCTTGCATTTTTAATTGAAATGTAGCTTCCTTCTGAAGACACATTCTGTCTAGCCACATTTTGCACAATTTGCTTCTGTTTCTCTTATCTTATTGTTCTCTCTGACACAGGAGTGAGGAGGAAGAATTGTGTACTTTTTCATTCTTACTTTCAGATTCTCCTTTTGACACCATAATTTAGCAGTCATCTATTTTTCCATATTATTTTGATCTTTGTTTCTGTCTTATTCTGTCATCTGACCTCTAGATCTTCTAGAGACCTCTCTAGAGATCTCTTCCTAACAGTTATCACATGGTCTTCTTGATGCCAACCATTAAACCCTTTGAACATCTTTTTGGACTTTCTCCCATGATATCAGTTTCCAGTTTGCTCCAATGATGCTTAGCATGACTGAACTGGTAGTCAGCATTATTTTCCCTCCTTCCCTTTTCACTTGTCACCCACATGCTCATATGCATATGGATGAAAACACACACATGTATGCATCACTGAATTTGTTCCAGATTTTAGAATTTTTTGATGCATAGAGTTCTTGGTGGATGGCATTTATCAGTATTAGGAATAATGAAGTGTTCTTCCTATTTCTTTGATCTTTTCTTTTTTAAGGGTTTATCCATTCCATTTTTCTAGAGTTCTTTTGGAGGGTTACTGTCTCAGGAAGAAATTGATGAGATAAACTAATTCACAATGTACTAGGTACTTATATACTTTTTTCCTGGAATATAAATCTCTAGAGGCAAAAAGATGGGCATTAGTGAATGAGGAATTTGTTACCTTCTATACTTTTTTTTTTGCAAAGCAAATGGGGTTAAATGGCTTGGCCAAGGCCACACAGCTAGGTAATTATTAAGTGTCTAAGACTGGATTTGAACCCAAGTACTCCTGACTTCAGGGCCAGTGCTTTATCCACTGAGCCACCTAGCCTCCCCCAATTACCTTCTATACTTTCACCAATTAATTATTACATTGTACTTCTATAACTGGTCATCTATGTCACATTTAAAAGCACATTCTTGATGTCTGATAATTGTGGTAGAAATCAAGCAGTGACAGATTTGCCATCAAAAGAGTACAGTTCAAACACTGTTTATTTTACTTGCATATTGTGTGAATTTAGTTACTTTGTTCATCAATTTTGAAATGTAAATGGAGACCATAATAATTGAGTATAAAAACTAACTCACAGGGTTTTGTGAATTTTTTTTGCAAGGCAAGGGGTTAAATGAACAAGGTCACACAGCTAAGTAAGGATTAAGTGTCTGAGGTCGGATTTGAACTCAGGTCTTCCTGACTCCAGGGCTGGTGCTCTATTAATTGAATCACCTCTATGCCTCTGTGAATTTCTAATGAGCTAATGTTTATAAATGACTCTGTATTCAGATTGATACTGGTAACAGTAATCCAGTCTACTAAACACCAGATGGGAACTTGATGTCTTGATTCCGGCCTGGTCTTACTTTTTTGGTAGTTGGCTAACACAGCTTTGAGGTCCTAGAAAAACTATCTCAAGAGGATTAAAATTATAGTTACCTTAACATTATAAGACCTCAGGAGAACTGCAGAAAATTTTTAATTAGAATAGATTAGACAATTATGAATTTAGTTACATTTCTTTCTCCACCTTTGAATGAATATCTGTATGGATTGAGGGATAGATATGGTATATGCTATAAATAAACCCCCTTTACTTGAGAAATCAACAACCAGGAGAGAACTGTTCAGGTAATTTTGCTTATCAGAGTCATCAATAGATGTGACACTTTACAATCTTAATGAGAAGAAGGCACATATCCTGTCACTTTAAAAGCAAATTCTTAGTTCATTCAAATGATGAAGAGTTGAACTTCTTTCTGTTATCTGAGACATAATTCAAACTGATATTAATTTTTAGAGCAATGTGGTATTGTGGACCAAGTGTTGGCCTTTGAACTTGGAAAACATGGGTTGACGTCCTACTTTTGATATATACTTGCCTATTCTCTATCCTTGTTAAATATTTAATATAAAGTACTGTTCTGAAATTCAATTTATTTGATGTTGGCATTTTTGTTATTCAAAGAGGAATATGAAAACTGAATTAGACAAAGTGAAATTATTTCCAGACTTCCCTTTTCCTTTGTAGGTCTCTATTTGCTTTTATGAATTCTAAAACAAAGGAAACCTAATTATTATACTTAGAAAAAATTTAAAAATTAGAAAACAGGAGAGATAAATTCATATCAGTGTTTCAGTATATAACCTTTCAGGTCAAATGCTGAAAATAGGAAATAGATTTGGATTCACATCTTGAAACTCAGTAGAAATGTGGTCAACTTTAATATACATGGATATATGTGAGTATATGTGTTCATTTTGCATATTATTTGTATAATTATATAACATTCATTTTGCACAGTATATATGCACAAATAGGCATTCACACGCACATATATATTTATCTCTCATTTATCTCTCTCTATATGCATATATATCTCTATATCTATCTATCTATCTATCAATCTATCTATATAACATATATGTATGTGCATGTGTGTGTGTGTGTTTTTTCCCAGCTAAAGAGGCTGGAATGTTGGGTTCTTTGTATCCTTTACTGACTCTATTAAAACTGTCAATGATTTTGTTAGACCAATCATTTGCAGAAGAACTAGTAGATTCTTATAAGATATGAACAAATTTCTGATATTTCCTTCGTCTAAAGCTATAATGAGTAATAGAAAGGTTCCTAAGATGGACTCCAATATATTGGTCAGAAATCAGACTGACTTTCATGTTACATATGAAACCTAACCATTGCCTATGTTTGACATGATTTTCATTGAAACTTTACGCTGTGTCTGTTGTCCTCCTTGTTCCTGGTTATTGGATCATAGATTAGAGCTCAAAGTGATTTTTGAGATCCTCTAATGAGACCCATATAGATTTAAGTGGCTTGACTAAAGATAAACAGTAAGAGGAAGAACTAAGATTTAAACTGAAATCTTCTGATACCAGATCCAGCATCTTTCCCCCCCGCCCCAGTATCCTTCACTGATAAAAAAAATTCTATCATTAAGAGGTTTAACATGTGACCTTTCTTGTGTGTTACTGGAGCAGAAATGAAATTTACTTATTGAATTTGAGGAACTGTGTGGCTAGAAGTAGAAAGGGTCATCAACCAATCTTGAATTTTATTCACTAAGCATGACAGCAGAAGATAAAAAAAGAGTTTGACAGTGAACATTAGAATCACTGAAGAAGGTGTACAATATATGGAAACTAAAAATAAAGGATTTTCCAAAAGTTTCAGTGCAGTTTTAAAATTCAATTATTGTGTATACTTCAGATCTAGAAGGGTGGTACAATGATGTAATAAAATAATTGTTTGAAAGTGGTTGATAATGAAGACCAAAGATTGTGGGTGGGATTCAGGAATGTTCAGGAATGATTGGTTTCCCTTAGATATCATCAGCAAGGAGATACTGTCACAGGGGGAAGTCAGACTTTCATTAACAAGAATGGATAAAGGGTGAATTTTTAGAAACTGTAGAAGATAAAAGAGAATTAACAAAAAAGGAAAAAAAAAACAGTGTGAGAAGTCAAAATAAACATCAGCCTTTTATGGACCCAATTGATGTGATTGTGGTAACCACAAGTAAAAATGCATATTATAAGTTTATTTTTGGCTGCAATTTGAACTTCTAGAGTAAGTTTAGGGTTCAAGGAAGGAATTCTTTATCAGCTTTATATATATTTATATCCCTATATATAAATATATAATATGTATATTATATATATATTGCATATATTTCTATACACTTTCATCTATGCTATTACCTTTAATTCTCACAAGAAACTCATGAAATGAATTAGACCACTGCCGTTTTCTTCATCTTGCAGGTGAAAAATTTGATATGAGAGAGGGTGTCACTTTATTATAGTCATTTAATAGTAGGACTGATATAAAAGCCCTGACCTTTTCTCTGGTAATCTGATACTCTTTTCAGTACATAGTACTGCCTCCCACTGTTCTTTTCCTAGAGACCCTTCAGTTGAGCTAGTCTTATTATTATCTTTCTTTCCTATTTACAGAATTAATTATATCTCTTTCCCGTTTTTTAGGTTTTTGGAAGGCAAACGGAGTTAAGTGGCTTGCCCAAGGCCACACAGTTAGGTGATTATTAAGTGTCTGAGACTGGATTTGAACCCATGGACTTCTGACTCCAGGGCTGGTGCTTTATCCACTACGCCACCTAGCCGCCCCCTCTTTCCCTTTTCTTGAAATGATCACTATAGTTTAACCACTAAAAAAGCCCCAATTTCCTTTAAGTAACCAAAAATAAATGGCAGTTTAAAGTTTTGCCAAAGGGAAATGAGAAGTTATGAAGTCCACGTACTTTGCTGAAAACCATTGTCAATTTTTCCATTGGGAATGCCACTGTGTTCAATCCTTCTGTAATGATTAGACTTCAGCTGAAAGTGCTTTGGTGAAACATATGCAAATTTCCTGGATCTTTAATCTAACTTTCTCACTGCACAAGAGTGAAACAGCAGAATACCTTGGTCATAGAGTTAAAGTAAAGAATTGATCTACTTAGCTTTGAATTTATATTATAGAGAAACATCACACACTGGCTCATGTATTTTTTGTTAAGACTTGGATATAAACAACATGGCAAATCTGGCATTACAAAGTTTTGCTATACAAGTTATAGAAGAAATAATTGCTAATTTGTATCAATTCAAAATGGTTGTTAATCTTCTAGATCTTGCTATGGCTTACTATGACCCTGGAAGACCCTTCCAACCGGGAAGCTCTGCAATTCCATTTAATAACAATATTACAATTGAATATTTAAAAAGTAATGTTTTACACTTTGATATTTATATATCGACATATATATGATATTTATGTTTATGTGTGTGTATATTTCTACTTTGCTATCTATATATTTATGTTTGGAAAGTACTTCACTATGTTTTTAAAGAGCTTGTTGGATAGCATTCTTCTACACTGCCAACTCATCTCTCAATTCAGAGATAAATGTTCCACATAATTTTGACACAACCAAAGTTAGTTGTTTTGCAAGAACTTTGTTAATAAATTTTTATAAGTCCACAAACCCTACTATAAAGTAATTGGACTGACTACTTGTTTGTAACTGTTTCTTAAGCAGCATTCAAACTGGGCTTGTTTTCAAAGCCATTCCAGTTTGAAAGATTTTGTCATAACTTGACAAAATATCAAATAAGACTTAAGTAGGAATGGCAAAGTTCAACATTTTTTCTGATGGAATATAAAACCATTTTCCTTAATATTGTGTTTACATGGAATTGTTGAACAATATTAAGGTTACTCTTATTTAATTGAACTAAACTTTTTTTTTGCAAGACAATGGGGTTAAGTGACTTGCCCAAGGTCACATTGCTTAGGTAAATTATCAAGTAGCTGAGGTCAAATTTGAACTCAGGTCCTCCTGAATCCAGGGCTAGTGCTCTATTTTCTGTGCCACCTAGCTCTTAAATCTGAATTAGGCATCTCCCCAGAGAAATGAAGGGAAAATAATAAAATTCAAATCAATTTTGCCACTTCTGATGCCACTTCTATTAATATTATTATTATTATTATTATTACTACAGTCTAAAAGGTTAATATTTCTATCAGTTTTAAGGTCTATAAAACACTTTACATATATTACATCTTTAAAATTTATAACCTATCGTACAGGTGTTATTATTATCATCATCTCTATCATATATGTAGAGAATTTAGACTCAGAGACTAGCAAACAAATTTGTTTTTTCTGACCATGAATTCAACTCTTTCATCACTCTACTGACATATCGCTATTATTGCAGAAGTCAAGAAGATGTCAATTTGAATTTTGGCTTAGGAAATTGAAAGATTTTTTGAATCTCAGTTTATTTATAAAATGAGTATAATATCATCTTTAATGTATAATTAGGGAGAAATTTCCCCAACTGATTTATGCTCCTGCAAAGCCAATAAGAATGGAATTCT
Source organism: Macrotis lagotis (assembly GCF_037893015.1). Classification (NCBI taxonomy): domain Eukaryota; kingdom Metazoa; phylum Chordata; class Mammalia; order Peramelemorphia; family Peramelidae; genus Macrotis; species Macrotis lagotis. The sequence goes on from NC_133658.1 coordinate 504,108,624, forward strand.
ATACTCAACTAACAACTAGATAAGCAGATGAAATCTGCTTAAAATGGGAGAAAAAAATGAACAGTATTTTTAAAAAGAATCCACATTTTAGGGATACAAAATTTATCTTTCTCATAACAACTATCTTAGTATCAGTACTTGTAAGATTCAGAGACAGAATTTAAATATTAAATTATACAAAAGTCATATCTAAAGAATCTGTTTTAATTGGTAAAGGAAACACAGAAGAAAAACTGACCACTGTACAAATTTAATAAAAAACAAAAGAAAGGAAAAAATTAGCAAGTTTTCTCTACTGGGTTCCAAAATTAGGGAGTCAAATATAGAAAGTCTTCCAAGCTTGAAGGGTGCTAACTCTATAAGGACCTTTTATGTCCTTGGGTGATCAAGAAGTCATGTCAACATAGCCAATCTGCTAGTCTACCACATGCCTGCTTTAAAGAGAAGCATAACTTAAACATTGCTATGTTTCCAGTCTAATCAATTCCTATCTTTTTTGACTTATAGGGAAAATATAATCTAACACATATTGAGGACAGGTAGGAAAAGCCATGATAGAATTAGGTCTATCATAGCTTAGAGAGGGAAGGTGTAGACATCCAATTTTGGGGATACTGTTTCTTGTGTATTTAGCTAACTGAACTGTTGTGAGGAAAATGTAGATGAAATGACATATATATATATATATATTATATATATATATATATATATATATATATATATATATATATATATATATATATATATATTAGTATGCCTGTGTATTGTAAATTTTTCAAGCATTTTGCTATTTTTGCACCACTCACCCAATTCATTTTTTTGACTACTGGCACCTTCAATAGTTAAGAGCTGATCCTATTCAAGGTTTTAAATTTTTTTTATTATTTAAGGCAGTAGGGTTAAGTGACTTGCCCAAGGTCACACAGCTAGACAATTATTAAGTGTCTGAGGCTAGATTTGAACTGACTCCAGGGCTGGTGCTCTATCCACTGTGCCACCTAGCTGCCTTTCCCCTATTCAAGATTAATTTCAGAAGAGATTTAAGAAATGTTTGTAAAATACTTTCATCACATTTTCACTTAGATTAGGTTTATTTGCTCTTTCCCTCATGGTCTCTAATCTCCGACCCCTTCTAATGAAAAATGAGTCATAGTATGTGTTTTTATTAAAAATGAAGTCATGTGTACAGTGGTCACAGGTGTTTTTAGAGAGCATATAATTATTTATATTTGAAAAATCCTTTATAGTTCTGGCCAAATGAGACTCTAAAAAGTATAAATTTTTCAATTTTTGTTTTATGAAGCATATTTTACTTCTTGAGCAAAAGGGCATAGAAACCAAATTAATATAATAAAGTAATTATATATGTAATCTGTATACAGATAAGGGTAAAACTAGTAAAATTCTAAATAGTGATACTTTCTAAAGGGTGGAAATTAAAATGAATTGAGTTCATTTATAATAATTTTACTTACTATTACTATTATTTTAGGCAATTGGGGTTATGACTTGCCCAGGATCACACAGCTATTGTTTCTGAGTCTGATTCTTACCTATTATTAAAGAACTTGCAAGATCTCTAAAGTTATAAGTCACTTTTCTACCTCCTTCTCTATCAGTAATGTAGAATGTTTATTTGAAGCAATAAAATAATATCTCATTAAATATTAGTTTGTGACTCAATCTCATCACCATGTCTCTGATTAATGAGGACAAACTAATGAGATTTAATTGACATTATGCTGATATCTAGTAAAAAGCAGAAAGCTGGTGCTTTAATTTTTCTTAGCATTTTTAATGACTTTGAATCCTCTAGAATGAATATACCCCAATAGTATTTGGAAAATCCAGTTATTATTGGAGAAATGCTAAAAGTTCTGGGTTAGGCTATGTTAAAGTTGACTAAATTTCCAAATGAATCTTTAGATTAAGCATTATGGTCAAAATACTGAGAGTAATTTTTATACAATTAGTTAAGATAGTAACAGAACCATGGATTTTCTTATATATTGGTCCTTTGAAAATTATACTTGGTTAAGAAATATTTTGTGACTATTCACTAAACAAACTCCCACTGATATATTTATTTTACCAGACAACCAGAAAACACATTAACAATGCAAATGACATACAGTTAATTGAAAAGAAAAATAAACATCAGTGTATCTTTCTCTGCCCATTCAGGAGCACATTTTCTTTTTCATTTTTTTTAAAGGATTTTATTCAATTTGAGTTTTATAAGTTTTCCCCTAATCTTACTTCCCTCCCCCACCCCCACAGAAGGCAATTTGCCAGTCTTTGCATTGTTTCCATGGTATACATTGATCCAAATTGAATGTGATGAGAGAGAAATCATATCCTTAAGGAAGAAATCTAAAGTATAGGAGATAGCAAGATTACAAAATAAGATATCAGTTTTTTTCTAAATTAAAGGTAATAGTCCTTGGTCTTTGTTCAAACTACACAATTCTTTCTCTGGATATCGATGATATTCTCCATCACAGATAGCCTCAAATTGTCTCTTTGCACTGATGGAATGTGCAAGTTGATCAAGGTTGATCATCACCCCCATGTTGCTGTTAGGGCGTAAAGTGTTATCTGGTTCTGCTCATCTCACTCAACATCAGTTCATGCAAATCCTTCCAGGCTTCCCCGAATTCCCATCCCTGCTGGTTTCTAATAAAACAATAGTGTTCCATGACATTTTGTTAAGCCATTCCCAAGTTGAAGGACATTTACTTGATTTTCAATTCTTTGCCACCACAAACAGGGCTGCTATGAATATTTTTGTACAAGTGATTTTTTACCCTTTTTCATCATCATCTCTTTGGGGTATAGACCCAGTAGTGGTATTGCTGGATCAAAGTGTGTGCACATTTTTATTGGCCTTTGGGGATAGTTCCAAACTGCTCTCCAGAAAGGTTGGATGAGTTCACAGCTCCACCAATGACGTATTAGTGTCCCAGATTTCCCATATCCCTTCCAACATTGATCATTGTCATTTCTGGTTATATTGGCCAGTCTGAGAGATGTGAGGAGTACCTAAGATGCTTTAATTTGCATTTATCTAATAAGCAATGATTTAGAGCAGTTTTTTTCATATGACTATAGATTGCTTTGATTTCCTCATCTGTAAATTGCCTTTGCATATCCTTTGACAATTTGCCAATTGGGGAATTTTTTTCCTTAAATTTGACTCAGTTCTCTGTACATTTTAGAAATGTGGCCTTTGTCAGAAATACTAGTTGTAAAGACTTTCCCAGTTTGCTAAATTTCTTTTGATCTTGGTTACAGTGGTTTTTGTCTGTGCAAAAGCTTTTTAATTTAATGTAATAGAAATCATCTAGTTTGTTTTTAGTGATGTTCTCCATCTCTTCGTTGGTCATAAACTGCTTCCCTTTCCATGGATCTGACAGGTAAACTATTCCTTGATCTTCTAGTTTGCTTATAATATTTTTTATGTCTATATCCTGTATCCATTTGGGTCTTATCTTGGTATAGGGTGTGATGTGTTGGTCAAATCTAAGTTTCTTCCATACTAGCTTCCAGTTTTCCCAGGAGTTAACTAAAAGGAAAAGAAATTCAGAAAAACTCTCAAAGACTGACAATTCTCCCCAAGGGATTAAATACTTATGACTGACTGATTACTCAAGGGGGGTCCCAGATAACCCATCATTATTCAAGCAGCAAACAAAACAAGAAGTCTATTAATACTTAAAAGTAAAAGAAAAAAGAACATATATGAGTGTTTATAAAGTGATAAAAGTAAGCTGCCAGGACCAATATTTTACTGTTCCAAAGTTGATACATCTGACATCAACCTTAATAATAAAGATTCTGAAAGCTATCAACAGTCACATAAAAATTATCTAAACCATTTTTGATTAAAGAAATGCAAATTATGGCAGCTCTGAGGTACCACGTCAAATCTATCAGATCAATTAGCTTGAAAAAGAAGGAAAATGGAAGGGGATGTAGAAAATAGGTACATTAATGCACTATTAGTAGAGTTGTAAATTGGTCAATTGGAGATCAGTTTGAAACTATGTCTAAATGTATATAAAACTGTGTATACCTTTTGATTCACTACTGGGTCTGAATTCCATAGAGATCAAAGAAGAGAAAAAAAACTTTCTGTACAAAAATATTTGTAGAAGATCTTTTTGTGGTGAAAAAGAACTAGAAATCAAGAGGATTCCTGTCAATTGAGGTATGGCTGAATAAGTTGCGATATGTGGTTTTGATGCAATAGTATTGCAGTATAAGAAATGAAAAGCAGAATGGTTTCAGAAAAAACTGGGATGTCTCACATGAACTGATGCAAAGGGAAATGAGCAGAATCAGGAGAACATTGTGGACAGTAACAGCAATATTGTACGGATAATCAACTGTGAAAGATTTAGCTTCTCTGATCAAGACAAAGATCCAAGTCAATTCTGTAATACAAGTAATGAAAAATGCTACTCACCTCCAGAAAGAAAAAATGATGAAGTCTAAATGGATATTGAAGCAATTTTTAAAAATTTATATTTCTATGTGTGTTTTCTTTTGCAAAATGGAAAATATAGAAATATATTTTACATGATTTCTCATGTGTTATTAATATCCTTTTCCTTGTCCCCTCAGTGAGTATGAGAGAAGTGGGCAGAAGGGTGAGAATTTGGAAGTAAACTGAAAAATATTAATTTATAAAAGTATAACTGGGAAATAGTTAATGAAATAAAATATACTTAAATAATAATAAATATTCAGTATTATAACAAGTATTAATACTTGAACATTTAAGCAAGTAAAATTTATAATCAAGACAGGTATGCAACTTTTAAGGAGAACTGAATGTTGATAATTTTAAAATATTAGAGGAAAAATGCAAAAATTTTTTTCTATTAAATCCCCCAAAATGAAAACTCTGAGTGAATCCAGTGGGTTCCTATAAATAAATGCAAAAAGTGCAAGATTTGTTGTAGACAAGATCTCCATAATGAAACACCAGCTCTGGGCTGACAACTCTTTCACTCACAGGGAGAGACTAGATGTCCCAAAGAGAAACTGATGATATGTTATCTCAGGGACATAGGAGTTACCCTGAAAGACTGATGTTCATGTGCCTCTATCCAAGATGTTTTTGAGACATCCCACTAAAATTGTGAAAGGACAGATGCAGAAGCATTTAGACTGAAGAAGGGTTGATATGAGGGCCAAGACATCTCCTCTCAGAGTGCAGGAGGGATCAAAGACTGACCTTGGCATACAGTTCTAATACAAGAACTAAGGCTGGGGTAAACAAAATACAAACCCTCTAATATCATAAAGAAATACTGTTAGTTAAAAGAAGATCAATAGGCAAGTTCAGAGGAATAGGGTAAATCAATAAATAGTAATAGAGTTTCAGGGAAAAAAGCTGAAAAAGAAATGAAGTGATAAAAAATGAGAATGAAACAAACCACTCAGATTCAAAGGAACAATGGGAAATATCAGAGCA